>NC_059079.1:43975481-44280481 GCF_020497125.1 Mauremys mutica | reverse complement strand
AGGGATAGGGTCCAGAGTAACCTAGACAAATTGGAGGATTGGGCCAAAAGAAATCTGATGAGATTCATCAAGGACAAGTGCAGAGTCCTGCACTTAGGACAGAAGAATCCCATGCACTGCTACAGGCTGGGGACCGACTGGCTAAGTAGCAGTTCTGCAAAAAAGGACATGGGGATTACAGTGGATAAGAAGTTGGATGTGAGTCAGCAATGTGCCCTTGTTGCCAAGAAGGCTAACATATTGGGCTGCATTAGTAGGAGCATTGCCAGCAGATAGATTCCCCTCTATTCAGCACTGGTGAGGCCACATCTGGAGTATTGAGTCCAGTTTCGTCCCCGCTCTCCCCCCCCCCACAACTACAGAAAGGATGTGGATAAATTGGAGAGAGTCCAGTGGAGGGCAATGAAAATTATTGGGGGGCTGAGGCACATGACTTGCGAGGAGAGGCTGCGGGAACTTGGCTTATTTAGTCTGCAGAAGAGAAGAATGATGGGGGATTTGATAGCAGCTTCAACTGCCTGAAGGGGGGTTCCAAAGAGGATGGAGCTCTGCTGTTCTCAGTGGTGGCAGATGACAGAGCAAGGAGCAATGGTCTCAAGTTGCAGTGGGGGAGGTCTAGGTTGGATATTAGGAAACACTATTTCACTAGGAGGGTGGTGAAGCACTGGAATGGGTTACCTAGGGAGGTGGTGGAATCTCCTGGAGGTTTTTAAGGCCCAGCTTGACAAAGCCCTGGCTGGGATGATTTAGTTGGTGTTGGTCCTGGTTTGAGAAGGGGGTTGGACTAGATGACCTCCTGAGGTCTCTTCCAACCTTAATCTTCTGTGATTCTTCTATGATTCTCTGTTCACGTCATCTAAGCTCGCTTGCAATTCTCTCAATTGCTACCCATTCCAAGCTCATCAACTGAAGATCAGAGGCAGATACAGAGTGGCTTCTCTATTAGTTGGATTTGTTGCTTTTTGAATCATAATATTATCTTCTAAAACTCTTTGATTCCTGTTTGGCAAGTTTTTTTTACCATATAGATATCTGAATAGTTAAAATCCCTCCTGGGTATAGGATCATGCACGTTAGTACACTGTGAGAGTTGGTTTGTTGGTTGGTGGTGTTTTTTGTTTTTATTATTTGTATTGTATCTTTCTGTGCACCACCATTCTCGTTCCTTTGTTTCCTCTTATTTTTCTCCATACAACCTTTCCCTAAGAATTCAGATTCAGGCAGATTCTTATTTTTCACCTACATTTTAACAAAACTCTAGGCCCCAACTATGGATGTTACATTTCTACAGGCAAGTGCTTCCTCACGGGAGTTATCCCTTCAAAGGGAGTGGGATGATGGATGTAAGTGCTCGACAATGTGGATATGGTTGTTCAGTAATAAAGCCCTTAGGTTATAAAGCACGTGCAGTGGCTACCCTTGCCAGAATGTCCCAGAATGTCTTTACAGTGAAGTGAGGACTCAGAGGGAGAGTTCCAGTTCTCTGAATGAAGTATAGTGCTGAGGCTAGAAATGACACTGCTGAACTTGCTGGGGTCTTGTGCTAGGAATGCAGTTAGTTCACTCTAGGTATTGAGTATCACTGTGTGTATGGAAAAATGGGAACTGAGTAGACTCTAGAAAAATACAGCGAGTGGGGGATTAGAAAGGAAGGTTAAATCTGATTCTGTGTAAAATAAGATAATAAAGAATCCCTAACAAGATGAATTAATAGAATCAAAAATCCGTTCGGGCTGTTTCTGTCAAATACTTCATATCAGGCCTGAACCAAAGCCCACTGAAGTCAATGCAAAGACTCCACTGATATCTGCAGGCTCTGAATCAGGCCCTTACATCTTGTCATATATAAATCTTATCTTAATTTTGCACAACAAAAGATTGAAAAGTGAATTTTGATCTTGAGGATAGTTCTGCCATTAGCCAAATGCCTTCATAACTCTGTCCCTATAAACCAGCAGAAAGAAAACAACCAGTTTTCATGTCTGATTCATTTTGTTGTAACATTCATTTAGGAATAGTGAGTAAATTAAAAGCTGGTGGAACAACCTGGACACTTCTTTTATGTTTCATTTACTTAACCTTTTTCAATTATAAAAATTAGTCCCCTTTTGTCTGACTCTAGGCAACTTGTGATGCGGCATTTCGCTGCACCATAAGTCATAGGTTGATACTGTATGGAGCTGAGCTTAATCTGTATAAAGACCAGGTTCTGCCATGCCATCGCATGCCGAAAGTAAGGGTGCTGGGAGTGAGATGGCACCCTCTGACTTGAAGTGGTTTCCATTATATACAGGGTTTACAGTTTTGGTCAATGGCTTTCAGCACCCCACTGTAAAAATTGGTTCAATGCCACTGTTTGCCATCCTTACTCATGGTGAGTAGTCCCAAACTTAAGATACTTCCACCTTTGCTCACATTAAAGAGTATACTCTGTGACTTGTCCCATTTTCTTCAACAGCACTACTTGTGGAGTAAGGTACTGCCAGATACTACTAAGATGACTCAGCATGATGAGAGAGCAAATTCTGGGCAAGAGGGTACTACCCATTATAAGAGCAGCAGAACTAGAGGCATAAGCAGCTACAGTCTTTTGTGTATTGCTCTCTATGGTACTTATATGGTCCCTATTATCTGAGCACCTCACAATCTTTAATGTATTTATCCTCATAGCACCCCTCTGAGGCAGGGTAGTACTATTATAACCATTTAGAAGATGGGGAAATGGAGGCACAGAGCAACTAAGTGACTTGCCCAAGTTCCCACAAAGTCAAAGGTGAAGCAGAGAATTGAAACCAGGTTTCATGAGTCCAAGTGCAGCACCCTGCCTCTGGATCTTCCTTCCTCTTTGTACATCAGTGAGAGGAGAATTCCAAATGAACGTAAGAACAGAGACTATATAAGATGATGTTTTTTATAGTTGACAAGCCTTTGTTTTGCAAGAATAGTTTTACATGTCTGCATTTATCTAGTTTATCTAGTGAGCTACAGCTGGTTAAAAATTAATCAATGTACTTGATTAATTGTATTCAGCCAACTTTAAAATGGACGAACCTGCCAAATGGCATATGCAAGCATTAGGCATGAAGCTGAAATGAGGTTAAGCTTTTTCTGCCCAGCTGGATGGATTTTTTTTAAAGTTCTCTACCTTTTAGGAAACAGGTACAGGATCTCTATCAGCCAGTGCTTGTTTGATATTTTTCTTAACGTTGGAAGGAATCTGGGTCATGGAAGATGAATGAGACTAGCAATGCAGTTTAGAGCACAGTTTCTTAGTGAGGTGAGGGCTGGAATTCAGATTCAGAAAGCACAACAACTGCTGAAGGCTCAGTCAGACTCGGAGCAAGAAGTTGTAGAATCACAAGTGACAGTTCACTGGAAAATCAAGTTCTTTTGGAGGGTTTGATGTAATTGTATCTTTATTCTGCTTCAGATATCTCTGATGTTGTTAAGGATTCTTCAAAGCCCTCCTAGGGCTACAGCAGGCAGAGTAGCGGTATAATAAAAACAATACTGCACGTTACAGGTGTAGCGCAATGGCATACAGATTACTCCATTCTGAAATAAGACTCCTATATTTGGTTCCATTTCTGCCCACTCCGCCCAAAAGCTTGAAATGCACAGCCCTAGAGGAATTATACAGATCCATCTTATCATCTAAGCGGTCAGGTACAGTTTGATTCTTGCCTGATTCAGATAAAATTCAAGTTATCTTCTCTAAGGCCCTGATATTGTTCCCATTAAAGTCAATGGCAAAACTCCCATTGACTTCAGTGGGGCAGAATCAGGTCCTAATTTGACGATTTCTCCATCAGTAGTAAAGTTAGAGTGATCAATGTCCTGTTATTAGGGACTTTGTCTTATATAGGCAACTATGTCCCCCCGCCATCTTCAACCCCCCAAAAGGGACCCAATTTTTCACACTTGTCTGGTCATCCTAAGTAAAGTATCATTGCAACTCTCAAATTATTACTCCATGTCTATTAAGTGAGTCTCTTGTCTAAATATGTGGAGCTATTTTGTGCTGATTTACACCATCCCGCCCTTCACTTCAAAAGACCCCATGGAGTCAAATTTTGCACTGAAATGCTGTCCAATTTATTGACGTCAATAAGGTATATGTTAGAATCTGCAATTTTACAGTAGATACATTAAGGGCCAGATACTTAGTTGGTGTAAATCAGTGCACTGTAGTCCTTTGAAGTCAATGGAGCTATGCTGAAATACTCCAGATCAGGATTTAGTCCATAGTAATAATCTTTATTGATTAAAAGCAGTTTTAAACCTCCACCTGTAGTACTTCTATAGCACAAATGACAACACTTTGATTTTGCAATTACAGTGGGAAATGCAATAATAACTTGCACACATAGGTAACTGCATACTTAGTGCCCCTAGGAAATGCGCACTTTTCATAGCCTTGTTGAATTACTAGTCTGTCAGAATGTGTACATTGATTTGCTGACTTACCTGACTCTATGGAAGTACGGTACGCAGCGCACACACACAGACATTTAATTGCACAATTAAATAAAAAGCACGTTGTGATACATTGTGGTTTTAGGAAAGACTCAAATTAAATTGTACTGTACTGCTGTAACTTTACCCATTATATATTGGAAGATTTACAGCATCTACTTCTTTGTACCATTGCCTACCAATTTGCTCCTTAAATGAACTTAACAGTTTGTACAGATGTCCGGAGGAAGTGCTGCAATGTGGAAAGTTTAATATTTTAGACAAATACGAGGTTTATTTACACTCTCTATATTATGGCTTCATTTAAAAAGCACACAAAAAATACAGGCAGCAACAACAAAAATCCAGTAGCCAGAAATTTTAGAGTGAGCACTTTTAAGAATAACTGCAAGGAAGTTTATATCTTCATAAAAAACAAAACAAAAACCATCCCCAAACAAATAGAGGAGGAAAGTGATATATCCTTCAGGCTATATCCTACTGGTGGGGAAAGCAAGAACTTGTGGTTAAGGTATTGGACTGGGACTCGGTAGAGCTACATTCTGTTCTACCACGGACTTCTTGTGTACCCTTGGGCAAGTCACTCTCAAGCTTGTCTCTCTCTGCCTTAATTTCACAGCTATAAAATTGGAACAGCACTTCCTTTCTCTGACCCTTTGTCCATCTTGTCTACTGAGACTGTAAGCTCTTTATTTTTGTACAGCACCTAGCACAAAGGGTCTTTGATTTCAGTTGGGGCCTCTAAGCACTACTGTAATAAACTAAATAAACTTTGAAAAGAACACATCTTCTTAAAAGTGTTACATGTTTATGTTTATAATTTTTCCAAAAAGATTATAATAACTGGAAAATGGCCTTTTTTAAAAGAAAAAGAAACATTTTGTGCAAAAAATGTACACCACTTGTACCCAGCATTATTGGAATGTAGTTTCCAGGCAGAAATAGTTTCTCCCAATATTTTCCAGGTCACGGGTAGCACTAGAATTGTAATGGAACTCAGTGGAATATAGTTAGAAAAGAAATCTGAGAGCCAAACACCCCACAATTCCAATGAGATGGTCTGACATGATGAACACCACATCTGACTCTATTCTGATCCATTACAAGGCACTGTTGGTTTCAGCCTCCTACCCCTTTCAACCCTCTTCAGGACTGTGCTCTGTCCTTCACCTGTTCAATCCCCCCACCCCAATGGTGCTGGGAGAAGCAGCAATGAGAATACGGGGGGGATGGTAGCCTAGTAATTATTTCCCCACATTTTCTCCATTGGTCACAAGCAATAGGCATTTAGCAGTTTCAATCCAGTGTCCCTGGTGGTTCTGTCCACAAAACCATCATCTTGGTACAAATGCTAGTCTGCTCATAGTCAATTCTGGAAAGGAAGATCAATAATATAGAAGTGCCGGAAGATTCATTGCTAACGCTGGGTGGTGAGACTTGCAAAACAAATGTTTAACATTGTATCTACTTAAGTATAGCTCTCAGCTTTTCACTTTCATGAATACTGGAAATATTCAAAAGGAAAAAGCAAACAAAGATGTAGGCTCTCTTTTGATTCAACATAGAATTGCCAAGTAAACATCACAGTGTCAATAAATACCACTGAAATTGTTTCATACGGCAGCTTATACATATACAGTCTTGCTAGCTAAATATTTTCATTCTTTTTTATTGCATTCCTCACATACAGAGGATGTTTATGACTGTGCACAAAAAACAGCATTTTGCAATTGTAATAAATATTAAGCCAGAATTAGAGCCGCTCCCCTCTTGCAGGCATATTTCATGCGTTCACAAATACTCCCTGAAAAGCACATTTCGTTGTATTTCCAAAGATTACCGGTATCTTCATGTTGGAAACCCTGCTTTCTATCATATAAGTGGGCCTGTACAACTAAAAATAATTAGAAATGCAAATTTGGTGAAAAGAAGTTAATCAGGAAACTGCATGACTGCTCTAGAGAAGTTGTGGTTTAGCACCAAGATAGGGCTGATTACTTGAGCATACGGGTGCTATAGTAACCCAGTTTCACCATTTGGAAGCGCTTAAGCTCTAAACCACAGTACACTGCACCCTCTTCCTTTTTAGTAGGGTTCTGAAGAAGAAAAACAGAAGTAAACAGAATGAGAGAAACCACAGAGCAGCAAAGGCGTTGTTAGCTGTAGTTCTACAAGCAGTCTATGAGACTTGCTCTAAGCCTGTGAAGATGATGGATGACATTAAGTTTAATGTATAATACAACTGACAGACTTGCTTTTCCTGTATATCTGATAATAGGTGGGATTCTTAAGTAATTATGATTCTAGCAAAGCTTTGTTTTTAGTTTAGATTAATTATGTGCATGGCAAAACTTAAATTTGGATTGCTGCATTTCTTTTTTGTATTTCTTTAAGGGTTTGGGGGAAGATTCTCAGGAGGGCTGATTGGGAGTTTTCCAGTCGAATGATTTTCTGTCAGAAAATGTAGTTTCTTCAAAATTGAAGTTTTCTCTGGGAAAATTTTGATTCTTGCCAAAAAAATATTGATTTTCTATCTGGCAAATATAAGTGAAATATTTCATTTTTGGTTGGCTCAAACAAATCAATTGAATCAGAACATTCATATTTTGAACTGACCTGAAAGGCTTCATTTTAGATCAGTTCAACAGAACTTTAGTTTAGCATTTCCTTTGTGTAATATTGCCAGATGAGAGATGTAATTTCTCATTATCTGCCATGCTTGCCCAGGCTCCCTAGAGGACTACATCTTCCATAATGCAGTGTGGGTCCACACTGTGCAGGGCCTCATGTGAGTCACATGACTCTGGGTGCATTATGGGAGATGTAGTCTGGCTAAGTTATGCTCAGACCAGCAGATCAAACTTCTGGTTCATAGAGGTGAATGCCAGCATCAGGTTCCTGATATACAACTCCCATAAGATAATGCACCACTATGAGTAAATGCAGTTTAATACTGAACTGATTTGAAACAAAGTGGTTTTGGACAGTTAATAAACCAACACAAAACATTTCTATTTTGGAATGTCAAAATGTTTTGCCTCAATCAAATGTGTCAAAATGAAACATTTTCCAGAATTTCCTTTACATGATTTTCAAAATTTCAGTTTTTGGTCCCAATTTGGGAATCAACAGGTCTGGGCACAGAATGGCTTAGAACAAAATGGAAAATATTTTTCAAAACAATTCATGATAAAGAATAAAATCTAACTATATAGTCCTGAACCCCAAACACTTTTGCACGCAAGTAACTTTACACACGTGATTAGTTTTATTGATTTTGATGGGGTTCCTCACCATATAAAGTTACTCACATGTAAGTGTTTACAGGATCAAGGCCTGTGTTTATACAGGCTGTTTGTAAAGTAGCACCAATCTCTTAACTTCCTTCACAAAGAAACAGTAAAGTCTCAGGGCCCCATTCTCACTTACACTGAGGCTCTTTACACCAGGCTGGAAGTGTAAAGGGGCCTTAAAGTGGGTGTAAATTACATCTCATCCCACTTGAAGTTTAAAAATAATTCCAAAGAGGCCTGCTAGAAGCAGCTTCTAAGGCTTCTCGCCTTACTCACCCTCTCCCTCCCACCAGTTCCTCTCTGAGTTGCAATTCACTGCTGGCGTGCAGTGGAGCTGACTAATGTCCAAATCTATTCTGTTTTCTAGAAGACCCACACAAAGAGCTTTCCTCTCCCCTTCAAGTAGGTCACATCCTGCTGCATCCTCTGCAGATGTGGAAGGCTCTGACCCTGAAGAACTAATGCAGCCTATCTCCTACACCCCCAAGTCACTCCAGAGCTCTCCTCAGTGGGGGCTCCTGTGTTACAATGTGCTGGACATTTGAGGGGTGCTGGGGAAGGGCAGAGGTGGGGATTTGCAACTATGCAGAATCACTGACCATTTTCCCCTGTGGAGGGGGAAGTCACATCATCTGCCAGTGCTACTGCAGCCTTTAGACTGAGGGGCTCCAAAGCCTGTCGGGAAGCATAACTTCCCCTTCCCTCTCCCCACACCGAAGAATCACAGGGCATAGCCCAGTCACTTTAGCTTCACGACTCAAGAAACTGAATTAAAGTAGTTAAAAGCCAAATATGCCATTGGTGTTAGGGGGCCCAACTTCATTGGCTCCTTGTGCTTGTTTGCAGCAGGAAATGCAAAGTTGTTGCAATTCAGCATCGGTATATACTGAGGGGATAATCCTGGGTGGCAGTAACCTTGAGGACTAGGCACAGTCCTTTGCATAGAGCCATAGTAAATCTCAATCCACTTGCAGGGCCGCCCAGAGGATTCAGGTGGCCTGGGGTCTTCGTTAGCAGGGGGCCCCTGCTTTGGCGGTAATTCAGCGGCGGGAGGTCCTTCCACTCTGGGACCCGCTGCTGAAGTGCCCCGAAGACCCGCAGCGGGGCCCCCCCCCCGCTGCTGAATTACCACCGAAGACCCGGCACTTTGGCTGCAGGTCCTGCTTCAGCAGTAATTCGGTGGCGGGAGATCCTTCTGCCCTGGCGGAAGGACCCCTCGCCATCAAAGACCCGGAGCAGAAGAAGCTCCGGGGGCCTGGGCCCCGCCAGAGTTTTCCGGGGCCCCCGGAGCAAGCAAAGGACCCTGCTCCAGGGCCCCCAAAAAACTCTCATGGGGCCCCCACAAATTGCCCCACTTGCCCCCTCCTCTGGGCGGCCCTGGCCACTTGTGTGCCACTTGTGCACCTGTAAAGTAAGAAAGGGGGTGGAGAATGCACATGTCTTTTGAGACATGGATTTAAGTGCTCAGAGTAATCTTATAGCTAAGCAGCATTGTTTTCAGTTTTTAATGCAGATTTGCATCTCTGTCCTGCTTGTTAGATTTCTCTTGCACATACACATAATACCCAACACTTGTATTGGGTAAAATTAATCCCTAAACATGTTAGTCTGAAACTTTTCAAGCTTTTTTGGTTTTAATTGTCCTTGAATGACGTGTTACATCTGTCAAATTAGTCTGATGCAAAGAATTTGTATGTTGTCTTTTCTGAATGGACAGAAGGGACAGAATTATAAGTAGGTTATTTGAGTGACCATTGCACAGTATATCAAGTCCATAGTCATGGTTCCAAGCAAAAAGCTGTTGCTGCTGTTTCTGAATGTAGCTAGTACATCCTAAAGTTCCAGGGATTTCAAACACTCAACTTTTTTTTATCCTAGTTTCTTCACAGCAGTCCTTGAATTTGCTCATCTTATTTAACATTTAAAAGGTCTCTTTAAAATGCAGTAGTCCTGCTTTTCCCTCTTTGGGCCTGGGTGTCTAACTGCTTCCAAAGAAAAGGACTGTCAGCTCAGGTGTTCTGGGTTTATAACTTTGGGAGTCTTCCTTCCGCATCTGAAGCCTTTTCCAAGAAGCAGCTGCAATTGTGTCCACCAACTAGTGGCCAGACGTTGGAGTGAACTAAAGCAATTAGCCAAGTCTTCCATCTATTGGCTGGACTTGCTGTGAATGTGCTTTCTGCTTATCTGAATAAGGATATAATCTGGACCTTCATGGTTAATAGGCTGAAAATCTATCAGGTGAGCCAAGAGGGGAAGGCCTACATGTCTTAGTTAGAGGAAGCTCTTTGCATCCCTTACATTTTCCTCCCCTTCCAGGTGCTTATATGTACGAGTCAATAACATCCGTATCATCTAAAAAATTATTTAAGGTTTGATTAAGTCTGAGATTTCATTAAAGGTTTGGGATGTTCCCTATTTCATCCAGACTGGGTTGCCAATCCCTTAATGTCTCAGTGATTGTCAGACTTTCTTACAACATATTGTACTTTTTGTATTCAGAACAACTTACATGTAGAGCTTTGGAGATATCCTTGAGTTTCATTCCAGCTACGAATTTTAGAAACATGCTTGCTGATTGATGTGACCAGGGGCAGAAAGTTGTGACCTCAAGCGTGATTTTGCCAGTACAGTCACTGAAATATTTTGAATTGTAGTGGACCACATTAGGAAAAGTAAATTCATGGTAAAAATACATGTATTGGTATTGGAGTAATGTTATTTTAAGATCAAGAGCTCTGTGATCTCCATTTTCATCTTTTTAAAAGGAGCTATTCAATTTGTCTGGTATCTCACAACAGGATTATAATAGGAGATACAACTGCACAATGTTTGAGAATTTTTTGGTGTTATGGTGCCACCTACTGAGTTAATACTAACTGCATCTTATTCTGCTACTATAATAAATTAAATTAAAAAGAAAATGAGGCATACAGAATGTTTGTCTTAAAATTGCCACAAAAATCTGTTCAGAGAACAATACAAGAAAAGGAAAGATAGCACTGTAGCAAAGCTATTTAATAATAATACTTGGCAGAAGTCATCATCAAAGAGATTTACAAACAATTAATGAATCCTTCAAACATCCCTGAATGGTAGTTAAGTTAGTACCATTTATTCCACATTTTTAGAGGCATAGAGAGGTTAAGGGATCTGCCCAAGTCACAAAAGGAGCCAGTGTCACAGAGAGGATTAGAATTCAGTGATTTCTGGTTCCATCTTGTGCTCAGATCAACAGAGTATACCTCTCTTCAGGGCCGCCCAGAGGATTCCGGGGGCCCGGGGTCTTCGGCGGCGGGGGGCCCTTCCGTTCCGGGACCCGCCGCCAAAGTGCCCCGAAGACCCGCGGCGGGACCCCCCCGCCGCCGAATTACCGCCGAAGCGGGACCCGCCGCCGAAGCGCAGCCCGGTCTTCGGCGGTAATTCGGTGGCGGGGGGGGGGGTCCCCGCCGCGGGCCTTCGGGGCACTTCGGCAGCGGGTCCCGGAACAGAAGGGGCCCCCCGCCACCGAAGACCGGGCTGCGCTTCCACGACGGCGGTGGCGACAGCGGCGGGTCCCGCTTCCCGCCCCGGCCCCGGCTTCGGCCTCGGCCTCAGCCTCTTACCCGAGCGCGTCTCCGGCGGAGCCTGAGCTCCGTCCCGCTCAGAGCCGCGTGGTGAGGGGGCGGGGCTGTGAGCTCCATGCCGAGCGGAGGCAGCTGCCCCGCCCCCTCCCCACGCCGCTCTGAGCGGGGCGGGGCTCAGGCCCCGTTGGAGCTCCCAGCCCCGCCCCCTCACCACGCGGCTCTGAGCGGGGTGGGGCTCAGGGGCCCCAGCGGAGACTCGGCGCTTGATGCGCTGAGGCTCGAGGAGAGGGGCGGAGGCGGGAGCCTCCGCTCTTCTCTTGGGGGCCCCTGCGGAGCCCGGGGCCCGGGGCAAATTGCCCCCTTTGCCCCCCCCTCTGGGTGGCCCTGCCTCTCTTGAAGCACTACATCTTAGAGTGTCTGACCATATCTTCATCGGATTTACACTGGAGATGGATGAATAGAGAGAAGAACTCATTGTGAGCATTTCAATACTTTCTAAAAAGAATTTCGCTTTGACTTGGTTTGCAACTCCTTATTCAGTTTCTGCAAACATGCATTCAAATGAAGTTCTACCTTTACTATGAAAGTTCAAATAATGTGAAATTTGGGTTCAAGGCTAAGACCAAATTAATACATTGAAACAAAATTAGATTTGGGAATAGTTTAAGAAGGGTAAGTAAACTGGTTGAAAGGGACCAAACCAGAGAGCTCAAATATGTAATTTAAAACATTTAAAGGCATATTCTAAGTGAAGAGTTCATGGCCAATCTACAGGCCCAAATTTGCTGTCTTATCTCATAAGATTTCCAATTTTGTTCATGTATTTGCATGTATACAAATGTTAATAAAGTAGCTGCCTATCCATACGCAGTAGATATGCATGCTCAAGAGATTTGGATAGTTCAGATGAGCATCTATACTTTTGGATATGTGTCTGTACCCAATCTCTGAGCTTGGTGAGGTTCAACCATTACTGCCTTAATAGCAGTGAGACGTGTAGGTGGTTTTGGAGTGTCTATGGTGGTGCTGTATGGTCGATAACAGGAATGAACCCACTAGAAAAACCTTACTCGTACACATTAATACTAGGATGGCTGTTTCAGCATTATCTTTCTACCAGTTTTATTTTAGTTCTAGCTAATACATCTGCTCTAATACACTAAGTTATTGGCTTTTTACAAATGTTAGTAAAAAGAGACCTAGGGTGAAATCCTGGCCCCAGTGAAGTTGATGGGAGTTTTTATCATTGACTTCGCTGGAGTCAGGATTTCACCTCTGGTTTCTTCCTGTCTCATTTTTTTTTACTGTACGTGAGCTTTTTCAAAGTTCATCAGGCTTTTGGCTACTTAGCAACTGAGAATTTTCCTGGGGTGCCTTCTTTAAACTTTGTGGCTACATTTTGGGTTTTTTTTAAAACTGCCCAGATGGATTGTGGAACTTGTAGCATCTTTTGAGCAGGTGAACTATTATGATGTTGCTTGTCAGGCCGATGAGGAGAAATCCCTTTGAGTCCCTGATGGTCTGCCTATGGCGAGCCTCTGTGCTGGAGACTAGAAACCAATTTGGACCCTTGTGTGTAAGGGGGAAGATAATAAAGCCTTCAGATGTGAAGGACCGAGCCTTAAGTGGCATTTTGGTTGTTCCTGTTCTTCTCCAAAGTGTGCTCATTCTGCTGTTACTTGACTTGCTCATGTAACCCCCCCACCTTCAGGATGTGGTGCTCTGTCCCATTGAGTGACATCAAGACCACTTAGAGAGAAATTACTGAGTTTGCTCTACAGCCTTAAGTAACAGCCAGTTGGCTTTTAGCTCTTGCAGTAGAGACCCATGCACTAAACTTCTGAGGTCCCTGGTTCAATCCCACCCGCTGACGATTGGGGTCTGTTGATGTTACACTCAGACAGCCAGAGTCATTTATTTCTGTCTCCCTCCTTCCGACATAATACTAATTTTACTGAATTCAGGGCTCTTAGGACATCTAAAGGCCTAAGGGCACCTGTAGTCATCTGTATAAAGCACTGTATCCATTGATGAAATCTGTCCTACAATACTGGCTCCAGTTTTGGTGTCCGCATTTTAAAAAGGCTGTTGAAAAATTTGGAAGGGTGTGAAAAAGAGACACATGAAAGATTTGAGGACTGGAAAAAATGCCTTACATGAGAGACTTAAAGAACTCAATCAGTTTCACTTGTCAAGAAGAAGATTGAGAGGAGATTTGAGTATTGTGTAGCGGTATCTTCACAGGGAGAAATTACTGAGTACTAAACGACAGGTTTCAGAGTAGTAGCCTTGTTAGTCTGTATCCGTAAAAAGAACAGGAGTGGGTTTTAGCCCACGAAAGCTTATGTTCAAATAAATTTGTTAGTCTCTAAGGTGTCACAAATACTCCTGTTCTTTTTGTGGGTATTAAATGGCTCTTTAATCTGGCAGAGAAAGGCATAAGACCCAATGGCTGGAAGCTGAAGCCAGACAAACTCAAATTAGAAAGCAAGCATAATTTCTTAAGAGTAATGGTGACTAGCCATTGGAACAAACAAAGGGAAGTGGTGGAGTATCCATCTCTTGATATCTTAAAAGCAAGACCGAATGCCTTCTTGGAAGATATTTATGTGAATTTAGACATGTAAATATGGAACTTGACTTTCAGAGCTGCTGAAGGACCACAGCTCCAGTGAAGTCAGAAAACATGGGTGCTCAAGAGGTCATTTAGTCCAGCCCCCTGCACTGAGGCAGGTTCCCCTCTCAGTCATCTTTCCTCAAGATAAAACATGCCCATGCTTTTTAACCTTTACTTATAGATCAGGTTTTCTAAACTTAACATTTTTTGTATCTCTCTTGTGGATTCTCTCCAGTTTGTCCACACCTTTTCTAGAGCGTAGCACCCCAAACTGGACATAGTGCTCCAGCGGAGGACTCATCAGTGCTGAGCAGAGTGGGACAATTACCTCCTGTGTCTTACATGTGACACTGTTATTAATATGCCCTAGAATATTAGTTTTTTTCTTCCATCACATTGTTGATTCATGTTCATTTTGTAATCCAGTATAATCCCTAGCACCTTCTGAGTGGTACTACTGCCTTGTCAGTTATTCCCCATTGTCTAGTTGTGTATTTGATTTTTCCTAAGTGTAATACTTTACACTTGTCTTTATTAAATCTCATCTTGAGTTCAGACCAATTCTCTAATTTTTCAAGGTCATCTTGAATTCTAATTCTGTCCTTCAACGTACTTGCAATTCCCTCCATTTTAGTGTCATCCACACATTTTATAAGCATGCTTTCCATTCCGTTATCCAAGTCATTAATGAAAATGTCAAATAGTACCAGACACAGGAGAGACCCCTAGGGAGCCCCACTAGATATGTCCCTCAGTTTGACAGTGAACCATTGATAATTACTCTTTGAGTACAGTCTTTCAACAAGTTGTGCCCCTATCTTAGAGTAATTTCATCTAGATCTCATTTCCCTAGGCTACGTCTACACTACCCGCCGTATCGGCGGGTAGCGATCGATTTTTCAGGGATCGATATATCGTGTCTCATCTAGACGCGATATATCGATCCCCGAACGCGCTTATATCGATTCCGGAACTCCACCACCGCGAACGGCGGTGGCGTCGTCGATATGGAGAGCCCCGGAGATCGATCCCGCGCCGTGAGGACAGGTAAGTTATCGATATAAGATACTTCGACTTCAGCTACATTATTCACGTAGCTGAAGTTGCGTATCTTATATCGATTTTTCCCCTTAGTGTAGACCAGCCCCCAGTTTGCTTATGAGAATGTCATGGGACAGTGTCAAAAGCCTTACTAAAAACAAGATATATCCCCTCTGTGGCTTCTACCCATGCACTAGTCCAGTAACCCTGTAAAAGCAGGAAAATAGGTTGGTTTGGCATAATTTGTTCTTGACAAACCCATGTTGTGTATTACCTACAATCCTATTATCCTTTAGGTGCTCACAAATTGATTGTTCCGGTATCTTTCCAGGTATCAAAATTAGGCTGACTAGTCTATAATTCCCCAGGTCTTCTCCCCCCGTCCCCAGTTTTTAAACATAGGTACTATGTTTGCCCTTCTCCAGTCCTCTGGGATGTAACCCATCCTCATGAATTCTCAAAGATAATCACTACTGATTTCAAGATTGCTTCTGCTGGTTCCTGATGTACCCGAAGGTGAATTTCATCAGACCCTTGCTGACTTGAATACATCTAACTTATCTAAATATTCTTTATCCTGTTCTTTCCCTATTTTGACTTGCTTGCCATGTCTCTTGTTGTAAATATTAATTGTGTTAAATATTTGGTCACAATTTGCCTTTTTTAGTGAAGGCTGAAGCATAATAGGCATTAAACACCTCTGCCTTCTTATTGTGTATATATAATATAAGAGAGCATCGTGAAGTTATCCCACTGTAATCAATGCTGTAATAAGAAATATGGTCTTAGCTGGAAAAGTAATGGCAGCTGACATTTTTTTTCTATTTAAATTGTACTTTTCTGCTATGTACACTATTCAATTAATAATATTTTCCCCATCATGTGACAGGAGAAAGAACAACAGAAATTACAAATTCTCCCATGCCCACAAGCATATCACCTCTACCTGCACGCGCCACTCCACACTCACCTGCAGGCGACAATGAAGGTAAAAGTGAAACACGGGGCACAGTTTTGTTCTCATTGTTTTCCCTGAACTGACATCCAGCTCCACCACACAGATGTTACAACAATCCTTTACAGTTGTTCACACTGGCTTACCTCATATGAATAGTATATTAAATAATTAAATTAGGAAAATATTTAAAAATATTTGTATATCCTTGGTATATTTAGTATCTGATTCTCATTTACATTAAGACATCTTGATGCTGCCAGAACAAAATGCAAAGAGGCTTTAGGTAAAAGAGAATCAGACTCTTAATGCTTAAAACATAAGAACATAAGAATGGACATACTGGGTCAGAACAATGGTTCATCTAGCCCAGTATCCTGTCTTCTGACAGTGGCCAATGCCAGGTGCCCCAGAAGGCATGGTAATCATCAAGTGATCCCATCCCCTGTCGCCCATTCCCAGATTCTGGCAAACAGAGGCTAGGAACACTTTAGAGGATGGTTTTGCGTCCCTGTCCATCCTAGCTAATAGCCAATTTAATGTAATTTCTTTCTTAGAAACACAGGGCCACATTCTCAAATGCAGGCACCTATTGCTAATTGTATCCATAGAATTTGTGCGTGCATGGCAGGTAAGTGCATGCATAAGTATCCACTTTGCATGCATAAAAGCATGAGCATGGTGCAGGTGCATGTGCAATTTAGGTAGCCATATTGTAAAATCTGACCCATAGTCCTGATACTTCTAAAGCTACATTTCCTAACAGTGAACTGTTTTACTTCCTTACTACAGGTGTCATTCCAACAAGCAGCGCAAATCTCACTCATGCATACTCAGACTCTTCCATGGGATCCAACAATCAGCCACACAGCAGCACTGCTGCCCTTACTTCACTCACTCCTGCTACCACCATGCATAAACCACCAGGTTTGCTGTATTCCTTTAGATGCCCAGGTGTCAATAGTACAGTTGCTGGAGTGAAAATTGTATAGTTCAGCAGTTAGGTTAATTCTTATTACATTAATTGCTCAACAAACTGAGAAAGTGTTTCTAAGCTGCACAATTGGTGCCAGAGTGCAAGGGGCTTCTGCATTTTATATCCAGAGGACAACATCTGATAGTTTGATCTTGCAGTCATTACTCTGGCAAAACTCCTACTGCAGTCAATGACAGTTTTGCTGAAGTAAGAACTTCAGGAGTGGGCTCCATATAAAACTGAATAAATAAGTAATAATTGTTTCTAATTAAGAAAACAAAATTATGTTGTGTATAGTACCTAGGTACTTATGAATCTGATCTTGCAAACATCTACAGTGAACTGGGAATAGTTCATTGTAGGCTGTTTACCAAAAATACCAATATGGGGGTGTGATATGATGAAGGGAACCCACAGAGGTGCTGGAAGGGATTGGGCTCAGCATCATATATTTGTACTATATCTGAAGCCCACAGCTGAGGGAAGCCTTCTTTTATTTTATATATATATATATATATATATATATATATATATATATATATATATATATATATATATATATATGTTTAGACAAAAATGGCCTTAAAGGCATCAGGCATTGTTTGAGTTCTCATTCTACCTTTGCCTCCCAAGTGCTTGAACTCCAACTCAGATGTGGAGGTTTCCCTGGCTCAGGTGTCACAGCCTGTCACAGAGAATTAACAAATTAAACAAGTTTTAACTTGTTTCTTGTATAGTACATGTTGTTCTACGGTAGACACTGTACTGCATGACAGATTATTAAGCACCTGGATGAAAGAATGGAAGCTCAATGTCTCATGCCTTGAATTCACATTCTGGATTAAAGAAAGCACTACGCATAAAGACAATTACTATTTATACTGTACATTTCACAGTTAAGTTCCTGTCAATTATGTATCACCAGGTGTTATAGGGTTTTATAGACTGGTATTGAACCTCCATTTTTACATCTTCTACACCTGAGAGAATCATTTCACCTCTAGTTAAAACATCTTGGGGAAGTCTCCATCCCACGCCCGTTCCATCAGAATCCCAAACTACCAATATCAAGATACAAGATAACTCCCCAAATAAATCTTATTACAATGGGTTGAGTGACCTACAAGGTTAAAATCTTTTTAGATTACAGGGGAAGCCCAGGAGCAGTCAGTGTGAAGTTGGGAAGAAAAGAATGGTTCTTCTCTCTCCCCATGGACAACTGAAAAGCACTCTTTGGCATAGCACCAGTTAATCTCACTCAGTAGTATCTTCAGATCTTCAGGTGGTGTAAATCTAGCCAGCTCCAATGACTTAAGTGGAGATACACCTCTACCCCGATATAACGCGACTCGATATAACACGAATTCGGATATAACGTGGTAAAGCTTCACTGACCCCTTTCCTGATATATGTGCTTCCAGTTCTCAGTTTTCAGTGCTGTTTAACACTGGCACACTTTTGGCATGTGCTGATCACGTGAGGCACATAAAGAGCGGTCAGTGATTCAGGTGAATCAGCTCCCTTTCAAGTAAACGGCAGGAACTAAAGAGCCTAGAATGCATGTGCTTTTTGTATGCTGCAACTTAATTCATTGCTTTCTCCAGGACTACTCGTGCTTAAAGTCAGGCATGTGCTCACATACCTCGATGAGTCAGGTCCCTAAGCCCTTTTCCTGCACAGGGCAAGGATCTGTTTGCATGAATCTGATTGCTGGATTGGGGCCTTAATGTATGGACACAAATATGTATAACCTTCTGTTGATATACTGTATTTATTCCTGTTTTTATTCCTTTTAGGGCAAAGTCAGAACTCTACTGTAACTGGTAAGAGAACTATTTTTACTTTCCTTACAGAACTGCAACACTTCTCTATGAAATGTGCTTGTATTGTGGTTGTGTTCACTTCCAATAAGACACATGCTTTGTGTGTACAAGTATTATCTTCTAGAATGTTCAATGCCTTTACATTTAGAACAGTGAGATCACATGTGAAATAATATAGACTGGTTTAAAAAGGAGGAATCAAATGAACCAATTTGCTTCTGTCTGAATTTGTGGTTTACAAGTATTTCACTGAACACATCTCATCCACTTAGCATATTCATTTAGACTGTAAGTTCCTCAGGGTGGGACTGTGTATTTGTTATATGTTTGTAATACAAATAATTAATAATAAAAATAATAGAACATGGTAGGTTCTTAATTGTGTGTGCTAGTTTAAACAGAAAATGTGTTTATAATTGTTTGATTTTGTTAATCCCGGATAGTGTTTTCACATTTATCTTATCCCACAGAAGAGTTAAACTTTTACAAGAATTACAGAAAATCAGACAGAATTTAAAAAGCTGATAAGAAGCTAAAAAATGAGACTCATATTTATCATGCCGTTTTTATATTGTATTAGATGAATAATTCCAGGAATTCAGTCCTCTAGACAGTACTTCACATCATGAGGCAAAATTTCAATTGATTTACCTGGTATTTTTGTCTGAGTGAAAAATGCAAGATGAAACTGTAGGGTATTAAGCATCTTTATTTGCAAATGGTACTCAGCATATGTCATTGATATGCTTTCTACTTACCACTGAGTAAGAATTTCAGGTTCTTCATCTGGTAAGAACACTTTACCGCACAGTTACATGACCATCTAATCTTTATCTGTAAATCAAGAGTTAAGAGGTCAGAGATGAGAATGAGAGAAAGGACAGTGAAACTGGGACTGAAAGCAGAGAAACACTACAGGGAGACCGAAATAGCAGCAGAATATTCCAGTGAGAGGTACCAGTGTGCTCCATGGACATTCAGAACATGAAAAACAGACAGAACTGTTGGACAAAAGTGGACCACTGCGAAATGGCAAATCAATCAATATTAAAAATATAGTCCAATTTGAAGTAATGATTTATTGTTAGATAAAAGATGATTTATTTTGTTTTCCTTCTGTGAAGTAATGATGACATTCAATGGTTAATAGGTTATTTACAGGTATATATTTCATAAAGCTATTGCAAGTGATGAATTTTAGTTCCTATTTCCTATTCAGAGAGACAAAGAAAGGAGTACTGATTTCAAGCAATTTTGGGGGCATATATTTATTCATAGCTTCTTTCAAACTAGCCTAAAAACCATAGACTGGATCTATTATGCTGCTGATTATGTGGATACATATCCCATATAAAATGCTTTGTAAAATCATCGGCATTAAGGACAAGTTGACATAGTATTGATGTCCTGAGGCCTTAATTTTTTGTCCATCTTCATATTCTTGTTTTGTTATGTGGTCATTGAAAAGTTATGCTCTCTCTGAAATGAAGGAAGAGCTATTTGCCTTCACAACTGTCTTCATTCTCCCCGAAACTGTAAGCCTACAAAATTGTCAATCATCCTCGTGGATTAAAAATTTTCTATAATGAAAATGCATGAGAAGATATAAGGTATTATACATACTGGATGTTCAGCTAAAACTTGAAGGTCCCACTAGCTAAATCTAAAGAATATTAATCAACTGAGAATCCTGGTAAAAATTTCATATATGACAGTTTGTCTGAGTGTTGGTGGTGGTTAGATCAGGAGACTGAGAGTCAGGATTCCCGAGTCTGTTCCAGGTCTTTACCATTTACTGGGATATATGATCTTGTACTCACCTGTAAAATGACTGTAATAGAATTTGCCAACAGAATCTGATCCTTATAGAGTTATACAAGTGTGCTGGAACAATAGACAGGCTAATTAGTTTTTATAATGGTTTTATACATCAGAGAGTATTACAGGGTAGTGGTGACATTTATATTATTGTGTTGGAACAGTTATTAAAATTACAAGTGTAGACCTCTCTTTCTGCATGACAATGACCATTTCTTAAAACACAAGGAATCTGAACCTACACGGGGGGATGAGCACCCTCAGCTACCATCAAAATCAAAGAGCTTTATCCTAATCCCATTGAAGCTAATGAGAGTCTCACTTTTGACTTCAGCAACAGCAATCAGTCCCAGTGAGAACTGAGGACACTCAACATTCACCTGCTCACTTTGTAGGTGCTTTGTAATTCTGGTTACCTTTCTTTTGGAATGCATTTTGAAGGCTTTTCCATTAGCCGAATACATAAGAAACAAAAAGAAATTGTGTGTCTGCCTAAATATAAGAGCAAGAACTTCTAACATTATCTTTCCAGGTATAGCAGCCATGCTTACATGTGACTTTATTGTCCTTTATTGTCCTTGTCTGTGTATGTTATGTTAGGAAGCAATAACAAACTATTGTACTTCCTTACTACAGGTGTCATTCCAACAAGCAGCGCAAATCTCACTCATGCATACTCAGACTCTTCCATGGGATCCAACAATCAGCCACACAGCAGCACTGCTGCCCTTACTTCACTCACTCCTGCTACCACCATGCATAAACCACCAGGTTTGCTGTATTCCTTTAGATGCCCAGGCTGTCAATAGTACAGTTGCTAGAGTGAAAATTGTATAGTTCAGCAGTTAGGTTAATTCTTATTACATTAATTGCTCAACAAACTGAGAAAGTGTTTCTAAGCTGCACAATTGGTGCCAGAGTGCAAGGGGCTTCTGCATTTTATATCCAGAGGACAACATCTGATAGTTTGATCTTGCAGTCATTACTCTGGCAAAACTCCTACTGCAGTCAATGACAGTTTTCCCGAAGTAAGAACTTCAGGAGTGGGCTCCATATAAAACTGAATAAATAAGTAATAATTGTTTCTAATTAAGAAAACAAAATTATGTTGTGTATAGTACCTAGGTACTTATGAATCTGATCTTGCAAACATCTACTATGGAGAGTAGTGATTACTACCATGCATCCGACGAAGTGGGTATTCACCCACGAAAGCTCATGCTCCAATATGTCTGTTAGTCTATAAGGTGCCACAGGATTCTTTTGTGCTTTTACAGATTAGCTATTAAAAAAAAAAAAAAGGACCAGACTAACACGGCTACCCTTCTGATACTTACTACCATGAGGTGTCTCAGTTGGAATAAGCGCTATGCTTGGTAATAACTGTTAGCAGAATTGAGCCGTGTGGTAAGAAATAAGGATGAGAATTGTGGTCTTTTCTAGTTTGTATAATGAGCTAAACCCTGAAACCTTTATTCAGGCAAAACTGCCATTGACTTCATTAGGGGTTTTGTCTGAGTAGTGACTGCAGAATTCAGCCCAGTATATTTTAGGATTATTTAACCTGTAGAAGTTTGATATTATTTTAAATTATACTAACAGACTCCTGTTTTGTTTTTTTAAATGCAAATACTAACACAGCCTCAGTTGCACCTCCATTTTAAGAGAGTAGTGATAGGATAATAAAAAGAAAGCATAGGTTAAAACCCATTTATGATATGACCGCACAAAGGACTGACTTTCTGACATTAATTTGTTCTGTTTATTTCCTTGCAGATAATTCCAGTATGACATCCTTGCACAGCACCATTTCACCATCTATGAGCCTTACTCCAACCAGCACTACATCAAACATGCCTGAGTCTTCCTCAGACACCACACATTCCATGACAACGACTACTCCACCTTTCAAAAATGGTGACAAACTTGCACACAGTAATAGCAATCCTAACACCTCATGCATGAGAAATGTGTTAGCCACTGAAGTAACGTTATCTTTGAAACCTTAACAAATATTTTTATCACAGATACAACTGAAGAAACTGCATGAAACTAAAGTCTCTTAGGAAGCTTATTACTGTTAATTTAATTATCAAATTATGTTTAAAAGGCCATATTCACTTCCTCACAATCATAAACAGAAAATATTACTTGCTTTTTCTCGGTAAAAAACAATGGTGACGCCCAATATTGCACTTCTTACTTGCTTAGGGTAATTAATTCACAATGGTTTGATTCTTTTTGTTTAACGGCAGTCAAAACTGAGACACTTCATCACCACCATCACGACAGTTCTCAAAGGGACATGGCCATCTTGCAAATGCCACCTGCATCACTGAAATCTTGCAAAAGCGCCATTCCAATCAAGATACTTACTGTCCCCTTATTCTGGCTATAAAAGAGACTGTTGTAGATTTGAATATCATGTTGATTTGCATATCATGCCTATAAGAGAAATAATGCAACTTGCTTGTGTAGAACTACAGTTGTGAAACATGATTAAGGAGCAGTCTAATTTGCAATCAACCATGCAAAGGGAAATAATGAAATGCATACAAATTATACTTTAAGGTTGAAGACAGAAATATGAGGGGTTGGACTAGATGACCTCCTGAGGTCCCTTCCAAACCTGAGATTCTAAGATTCTATGAGTTAATCAAAGTACAACCATTTTAACATGTAAAAGCTAAACATTATTTTGAAATAAATGTCTGGTGATATAAGTACAAATGCATTAACCATCCTTCCCCAAAATTATTAATGGAATGCTGTTGTCTTATTTTCCCCCTGTTCTTACAGGAACCACAGCAGTAACGACTCCTCCCATAATTTGTGGTAAGTTATGTTTAATAAAGGTGAAGTGCAACTTTTTAAACCAGAAATAACACCCCCCACTTCACTGTAAACAACTAAATGCCCAAACAAACCAAATCAGCAGGTATTTAAGCATTTTATTTTGTTTTATGGGCTTTCTTACTGTTTTGGAGGGTTATTCTGCGGGTCTTCAGAAATTTTTGGACTGCTTTTGCCCAATTCTCAAACTGCTCAGACAACCCACTATGCACTCATCTGGGAAGTAGTAACACAGCTCACCAGTGCTACAGCATACTGTCTGCCTATGGGAGAAAAGTGCCTGGTTTGTTCAGTACCAAGGTGCTCTCTAAGATTCTCTCTTTAATCATCTAATTTTATATCCTGTGAGAGACAGAATAAGAAAACTGCAGGCTTTAGAGAATAACTGATAAAACTAGTCTTATCTGTCTTCCCCAGCCCATAGGCAGAGCATACTGGACTGGAAGGTGAATTGGAGACCGGACAGCATGCTTAGCCAGGGAACTGTGCAGTAATACAATAGTTTACAGATTATGTTATAACAGGGTTTCCCCTTGCCTGTGTAGATGGGATAAAATCATTACAACCATAGTAATGAGTTGTACTATAGCCATGATCTATTCATCTCATATCTATTTAGATTTTTATATTATGTCCTTCATCATGGTCTCTGAATGCATCACAAAATTCATAAAATAAATTTAAGTTGATCTCTACATGACTCTACTTCCCCAGTCTGAAGAGACCATATTTTTTTAAATATGTGATTTTAGTGATGTTACTGAGAGAAGTCTATATTGAAGAAGTGGATTTTACATTTTGTTCTGAGGGCCCAGAGGACCTTAACAGTCCATGTATAATATACATAGTGCTGTATGGGTTACATGATTTTTAGCTATCAGAAAATATCTTCAAGTATTAATTGATATTTATTTCTTTTAAATTGTAATATTAAAACTGTAAATTAAATTGCCCAGATAGGGTGCTTCATTTGTTTCTTGGAGCCCCAAAGAGAATTTGCTTCCCATCCTAGCATCCTTGTTCAATGGAGAGACTATGTCTCTGAAGAGGGTTGAACTTGTCTGCCACTAGAGCTTGTAAATGCTGCAAAAATGGGTAGAGTAGTGTAGAGTGTTCACTTTTTGTAGGGAGACAAGTGTGCTGTCACTACTCTTGCTCTCCAGAGACACCTCTTTCTGTCCCCAATACTCTATCCTTTGGATACCTCTCAGTCTTGTTACATTACCATGCTACCTCCCAGCTCACACAATGTCCTAAAATATCCCAACCAATATGAGTGCCAGCTTCCAACTCTACCATCACTCTGTTGCTTTTTATCTACTCTTAGACTCCTGTCTATCCCGTGTGTGTAATGATCCTGGTATATCTTGTACAGTCATGATGGATGGCAGAGTATAATTTATTCACACCTATTTGTTTGCTAGTCACTTTGTAATGCATAATATCAATACATACATTAGTTGGTATTGTAACAGATGGACAGATGGTGTCCCCTCCCCCGATCCAAAAGCACATGAGTCTTTCTATGCACAGATCTCCCCACCCACATAGGAAAGAGCATCAGGGGCCTCCATGGTAACATGCCCATTTCCCTATGTGGAAGGCTTGGTGTGAATACAAGTGGACAAATCTGAGACTAGATAGGATGGGAGGAGGCTCATTGTCTTCCATCTGTCCCATGGAGCTCAGGGTAGAAATGTAATGCAGTACCCAGCTTATTTATTTTTATAGGCTCCATGGCTCCACTAGAGATCTCGCTATATGGGTGAGGCTGGTGCAGTTGCTGACTGCAGAAGTCCAAATAGCATGGTTCCACTGGAATTATACTACCAGAGGACAGTACTGGGGTACAGGGTCTTAGTGCAAATCACCCTGGTTTCCTATGGATCCAGGGCTGGACCCACAATCTGTTCTAATGGGGAAGGGCACCTCCCCAAGCAATTTGGGCATTTTCTACAATATTTCCTCTGTCCTGTGGATTTTTCCACGGAAAGGGACAATCTAGCCCAATTAAAAAGAGCATATAACTGGGTCCATTCACCGCTGGACTGGCTTCTTGTGGCCACATCTGCGGATTAGCTCTAATCAGGTCTGATGCCCCCACTTCTGATGATTGCTCACACTGTGTCCCCCCTCACTTGCCAGGACTTGCAGAATTTCATTTTCATGACTCAGTGCTCTGACCAGATCACTGCATAGTCCTCCCCTTTCAGGGTATCAAAGTGCCACTGGATTACTTATCTGTATGCCATTCCAGACAGTCTTCTAGTCCAAGGCTAGTCTTGTGCCACTTTCCCAGCATCTGGTAGGAAAACCCAGGCCCATGCACTAATCTGTGGTCCAGCCCAGGGACCCTATGTCTAGCAGCTATGGTCTGCTTGCTCCCTGACCCTGTTGCTATTTCTCTGGACTCCTTTGTATTTCCCTTCTCTATCTTCTCCCCACTTAGGTTTACCAGTCCAAACTCCCTTCTCCCAGGGACTAACTGTAAATTACTTCCCCTTTCTGACTTCTTGCCAGGCTCTGTAGCCCAAACAAACCTCCCTTCTTCCAGGGAGCGATTGCAACCCCCTGCAACACCACTCTCTTCTTAGCTTGCTGGCTTTATACAAGCTCAGCCTTCCCTTGCTCATCTAGGCTTCATCATCGGTTCACCTTTATTAGTCCTTGGCTGCAGCCTATGAGGTTCAGTGGCCTAACTTAACCTGCTCTGTCTTGTGTGGGGTGGAGGCCTCATCACAAACCATTTTTGATAACATGTCTATACACTGATGGCGGAAGTAGAAGGACATTTCTAGGGGCATGTCTATGCTTAAAATGCTACAGCAGCACAGCTGCCCTTCTGCAGCTGTGCTGCTGTAGCACTTCGGTGTAGACACTACCTACACCAATGGGAGGAATTCTTTTGTCGGTGTAGGTAATCTACCTCACCAAGAGGCGGTAGCTAGGTCAATGGAAAAATTCTTCAATCAACCCAGTGCTGTCTACACCAGGGGTTCGGTTAGTATAGCTATGTCTCTCAGGGGTGTGGATTTTTCACACCCTCGAGAGAGGTAGCTTTACCAATGTAAATTCCTACTGTAGACCAGGCCTAAGTTTCATATACTTCCTCATATCTTTTTTTCTGAGATCTTTAAAGAATGGAGTGTGCTGGAGTTTGGACAAATGAATCTTTCATTGGTGTTTCAAAAAATCAGTTGTATAAATACCATAAAACAATGAGTTGAAATGATTTTATTTATTATAATTTATGCTACCTGTATCATAAAGTGAGGAGGTCACCAGTGCCAAAATTAAAATTCAAGTGTAAGAATGAAAAATGAAAAATTGTTGTTTTAAGTGTGGCGTTAAAATTTTTTTTTCGCCTCTTTCAGGCAAAATTACTCTTACAATGGAAAATTACACCTACACTCAGAACTCAGGCAATGGAAAACTGAAAGTTTGGGATCAAAATAAAGAAATAACTCCACTCACTCTTAAATGTAAATCCAATTGTACTATAGAAAACGATACTATCGGAGGACTTCAGGAATGTCAAACATATGACATTGAAATAGAAGTTTGTAACACCACTTTATATCCAATTCATGTCCCACCTGGTAAGTAACCCTTAAGGGTTTATTCAGCAAAATCATAATTAAATTGTTTGTGATGAAGAGAGAGAGAGCGGTCACCATATATGCTCCCATACTGCCTTGTGCAGCTATAAAAGCTGAGTCATGTTTCGACCCACGATTTGCACAGAGAATTCCATAGGTTATCAGATGTTTAAAGTTGAGTTGCCAAACTTTTTTTTTTAGCAATTCACCATAATGCCTTGTTACACATGATTTTACTCACGTTAATACATACTTTTGGTTCCCCCGCTCCCACAAACACATGCTTGTATTAATAATCAAACATAATGTTATAAATGAATACTGGGAATAAATTCAAAAGCACATTAAAATAAAATCTGACTATATTGCATTATGTCTTCATCATTACAGATAAAACAAATTTCAACTTTACATATGAAGGAATAAGTAACAGCTCTTTGCGTTTAAGTTGGACTAGAAACTCCTCACTTAAATGTAATTTGACCTATTCGTATGCCTGTCATAATGGTAGGTACTTTTTAATACCTTTTATAACCAGGGTTTTAATTGTATTTTTTTTGCATAGACTTTAAGGTGAGATGTCTGATTTAAAGGAATGTTGAACAACAGAGCTTAATTTTTACATTCAGTGAGTGAATATATGCTAAAATATCATGAAATCTAGAACGTAAATGTCTTAAATTAATCAATAGCATTTGACATGATCCCTGATAGAGAGACAAAAGGGAGACAGGCATATATTGTATATAATGTTAGAAAAATATTCCTACCAGAATGTTGGGAATCATTAAGAAAGGGATTGATAATAACACAGCAAATATCATATTGCTTCTATTTAAATCCATGGTACACCTACATCTTGAATATTGTGTGCAGACGTGGTTGCCTCATCTCAAAAAATGTATTGGAACTGGAAAAGGTACAGAATAGGGCAACAAAAATGATTAGGGATCTGAAGCATCTTCCACATGAGGAGAGATTAATAAGACTGGCACTTTTCAGCTTGGAAAAAAGATAACTGTGCGAGGATATGATAGAATATCAGGGTTGGAAGAGATGTCAGGAGGTCATCTAGTTGAACCCCCTACTCAAAGCAGGATCAATTCCCAGACAGATTTTTGCCCTAGATGGCCCTCTCAAGGATTGAACTTACAATTCTGGGTTTAGTAGGCTAATGCCCAAACCACTGAGCTACCCCTATGCCTAGGAAAGAGTACTGCAGAAAGGGATCTGTGGGTCATAGTGGATCACAAGCCAAATATGAGTCAACAGTGTAACGCTATTGCAAAAGAAGCAAACATCATTCTGGGACGTATTAGCAGGAGTATTGTAAGCAAGACCCAAGAAGTAATTCTTCCACTCTACTCCACACTGATTAGGCCTGAACTGGACTATTGTGTCTAGTTCTGGGTGCCACATTTCAGGAAATATGTGGACAAATTGGGGAAAGTCCAGCAAAGAGCAACAAAAATGATTAAAGGTCTAGAAAACATGACCTCTGTGGGAAGATTGAAAAAACTGGGTTTGTTTAGTCTGGAGAAGAGAAGACTGAGAGGAGACATGACAACAGTTTTCAAGTACATAAAAGGTTGCTACAAGGAGGAAGGAGAAAAAATGTTGTTCTTAACCTCTGAGGACAGGACAAGAAGCAATGGGCTTAAATTGCAGCAAGGGTGGTTTAGGTTGGACATCAGGAAAAACTTGTTAACTTTCAGAGTGGTTAAGCACTGGAATTAATTGCCTAGGGAGGTTGTGGACTCTCCGTCATTGGGGATTTTTAAGAGCAGGTTGAACAAACACCTGTCATAGATGGTCTAGATAATACTTAGTCCTGCCTTGAGTGCAGGGGACTGGACTAGATGACCTCTTGAGGTCCCTTCCAGTTTTATGAAAATCATGACTGTCATGGAGAAAATAATTAAGGAAGTGTTATTTACTCCTTCTCATAACACAAGAACTAGGGGCCACCAAACGAAATTAATAGGCAGCGGGTTTAAAACAATCAAAAGGAAATATTTCTTCACGCAACGCACAGTCAGCCTGTGGAACTCCTTGCCAGAGGATGTTGTAAAGGCCAAGATTATAACAGGGTTCAAAAAAGAACCAAGATAGGTCCATCAATAGTTATTATCCAGGATGGGCAGGGATGGTATCACTAGCTTCTGTTTGTCAGAAGCTGGGAATGGAGAAGGGGATGGATCAATTGAGGATTACCTGTTCTGTTCATTTCCTCTGAAGCGCCTGAAACTGGCCACTGTCGGAAGACAAGATACTGGGATAGATGGACCTTTGGTCTGGCTTAGTTTTTATGTTCTTATGTGCCCTCTGTATTGCAAATATCTACAAAAACCTACATGATTTAGAACATGAAGATTGTAAAGCAAAGCACTTGAAAGTTTGAAAGTGCCAAAATTGAGGTTGCCTGTGCAGCATTAATCCAACCCCTCCTTGTGTGTGTATGCATTATTATATAGTCTTTAAATACATGATTATATACTATTTTTTCTACAGGATTCTGCCTTATTCAGTCCACAGCATGGACAGTGCTCATTGAATGAGCAGCTATACAATATTTTGTTTTATCTTTATTGTTCAATACGTGGCCCCAGACTTTATTGACTGCACACCTTTTCAACCCCTGCTCTGAACAAAGAATTGTTAATTTCCTCATTAACTTTTCTGTGGTGCTCATCACAACACTGAGTGCTTCACAAACATTTAGTGAATTATTTTCACAATATTTCTCCGAGGATAGGTGATAGTATTATTCCCATTTTACAAATGGGAAACTGAGGCACAAAAAAGATTTAAGATAAAAGAAAAGGATTACTAATTCTGGGTTCCCATTTGTAGAAGCCTAAGACCTGCTTTTCCAGAGTATTTAGTATTATATCACACCTTATGTACTCACAATATAGGTCCCATTGACTTCAGTTGTGGCTGCTAATGTTCAGCGCTTTGGTCTCAAGCTGAGTATCCAGAAAATGAACACACAAATTAGCGACCACCTACGAAAAGTTGGATTTAAATGACTTGTCTAGTACCCTATACCAACTGTGTGGTAGAGGCAGGGATATAATCCAATTCTCAAAGGCAGCATTCAATTGCTTTAACCATTCAACCATCCTCTCTATTCCTGCAACTCCCATTTCTCATTTGCTACATGCCTTCCAACATCTGCAACAAATAAGGTAGGCATGCTTTAGAAAACAGTATCCTTCACTACACTACTGAGTGGGTCAGAGCATTGGTCCATCCAGTGCAGTGAATGAACCAGGGATCACAAAGGCAACTTTAATTCCGATATTTTCTAACTTTTGAGTGCTTAACTTAGAAACCTTAAGATTATTAAAATAGCTTATTTGTGTAACTTCCTAATTTTTATGAAAAGCAGACTGAAAAAACAAAAATTCCATCATTTATAATCATATTGACCCCCATATGACTCAACAGTAGGGCTAAAAGGTTTAGACCCACCACACAGACCTCTGCTGCTTGAAGTAGCAGGTTGTCAATCCAATTGTAGTGTAGCAAACAATGACCATATTGAAGGACTTCAGGAATATCAAACATATGACATTGAAATAAAATCATGTCCCACCTGGTAAGTACAGTTTTTATTCATTATATAAGTGTTTATTCAGCAAAATCAGAATTAAATTGTTTATGATGCAGAGTTTCAGAAACCATCTTCCAACAGAATAGATAGATCTCAATAGTTATTTGGGGTTCAAAGTCTCTCTGTAGTACTTGTGGGTGCAGAACTGGAGGCAAGGTTTCCATAATCAGGCCCGTTGTGTACTGTAAAGCTTTGAGGCGAAGAGTTTCAGAAGTGAGTAATTATTTGGGTGCCAAACCTAAGACTACTTAAGAGTCTGATTTTTATTTGATGATTGTTCAGCACTGTGTGACAATCAGGCCTTTCTAAGATATCTCAAATATCCAGTCACTCGTGAAACTCTTGCCTCAGTCTTTATGGTACATAATAGTATAATTATGAAAACTTTGCCTCTAGTTCTGCATGCACAAGTTTGAAAGTAGAAATATGGTGAGGATCTAGTGTTCACTGAAGACAGTCTTTGCTTTGTATGAATAATTAGATTTGATTTAGGGTAAAAAACATAATTAAATTGGCCTCATTAGAAAGATGTAGTACTTTCTATTCATGTTTTTCCTCTTAAATATGTGGTTTAATATATTCCAAGATTTAAAAAAAAACAACTATGTTAAAACAGAGTTAAGACTGACAGTATGTATTAGATGTAATTCTCCCCAAACTAAGCATTACAAACCCTAGAAATTCAGAGTTAGTTACATTTTCTATTTAAGTGTAAAATTAACACTCAATTTTCTAGACTTCTAATGCTTGTTTTTGGAAATAATTATCTTTAAGTTATTGATATGCACTCTCAACCTTAATTCCTCCATCTGAATGAAGTTTTTTTGGTCTGGAAATTTCCTTAGGGTTTTTTGTTTTTAATTATTAAAAGTTTCATACACAAACACTAAACAAGAAACCATAAAATAATGTGATATTTAGAAATATTTTAAGTTATGTAATATCAACATTAATTCATTTTTTAAAAATTTTTAACAATTTCAGTGGCCTCAGTTAAGAGTTACCTGAGCTATCGACCTGTACTTGTCTGTATTCTCTGTAATCATAACAATTACGTGGTACAATAATTAAAATCTTAGTTATTCCTTCAAATATAGTCTATGCATGACATTTCAATAAATTTTATCTATATGGAAAGTTTGAAGAGTCTGTGTTATTGCATTGTTGAGGTCACTCAGAAACAGGAAATACTGCCACAAATGCTAAATTTCTTAAAGGTCCCAGTTTTTAATGATTTTTAACTCAAAATAATTAATGGATTTACTTCCAAATTCTCAGAACAATTATTCTGTACTCAAAGAGTAAGTGCTGTAAGTTTAGCAACGGGCACCTTGATCAGCAACAGGCCAAATCAGAGTCCAAATCTCCCCATCTCCAGTATGTCTATGGTGTGAACTAAAAGTGCCACCTCCACGTCTCTGTTGCAAATGGCACCTGCCACCACAGTCCCTGTGCTGTCCTGGACTGGCTCTCTGGTGCCTGGCCCTGCTTTGCAGCAGCAGCAGTTGCTGTCCCTGAGTTGCTGTCTCCCCTAGCTGTCCCTTCTTCCCAAGAGACCTTGCCCAATGAAGTTAGTGCAGAATTTCCTGCCATCTCTGCCCAATTCCTGTTTGCTTATCCCCTTGGCAATCAGGGCTTTGGAGATAGAAGCAGCTTTCAGAGCACTGCTGCTGTTTTGATGGAGGGGGAATTCACTCCTCCTCTACATTGTATTAATTCAGGATTTTCATTTAATAGGAATGGTATGTTTGTGCTATCATTTCTGTGAATGTTTTGTTAAGAGAGGCCAGTTGGTAGGATTGGCGAGATGTAATCACCAAAAGTTCTGAATAGAGTTTGGAACAATAGTATAGAGAGACAGCATAAGCATTTATATTATTCAACACACTATGTCTCTATTAAGTCCATGTTTTTTAGTGTCTAGTAGAGTTATAAATTAAGTTTCCCAACTCATATTTTGAAGGTGCTGTACAGATGTCCTTTGAAGACAAGGACTAAGAGATCAGATATGGAGTGACCGCTTTGTGAAAAGTGTTTGCCCACAGGTTATAGGGTATTTTTGTATCCCTGGAGGGAGACTGTGATTCAGAGACACAATCCCTCTTCAAATTTACCCTATGTTCCAAGGAGAGAGTAAACTGTACTTGGTTATTATCTGGTACAGTGAAGCTGGAGCCATAGCTCTACTAATTTCTTGTCCCCTCCCACTCACCCACATGGGGATGGAACACAAGGGCTCTTTGGTACCTGCTTCACCACTTGAGCTGCTACCCATGACACCAGTGTAGCTGCATGAGGGAGAGAACGGTCACCATATATGCTCCCATACTGCCTTATGCAGCTATGAAAGCTGGGTAATGTTTCGACCCACGATTTGCACAGAGAATTCCATAGGTTATCAGATGTTTAAAGTTGAGTTGCCAAACTTTTTTTAGTAACTCACCAAAATGCCTTGTTACACATGATTTTACTTACCTTAATACATACTTTTGGTTCCCCCGCTCCACAAACACATGCTTGTATTAATAACCAAACATAATGTTATAAATGAATACTGGGAATAAATACCTTCAAAAGCACATTAAAATAAAATCTGACTATATTGCATTATGTCTTCATCATTACAGGTACAACAAATTTCAACTTTACATATGATGGAATAAGTGACAGCTCTTTGCCTACGTGGACTAGAAAATGTAAGTTGACTGACTTCTATAGACATAGTAATGGTAGGTACTTTTTAATACCTTTTATAACCATGGTTTTAATTGCATTTTTTTTGCCTCATGGCATATACTTTAAGGTGAGCTACCTGATTTAAAGGAATGTTGAACAACAGAGCATAATTTTTACATTCAATGAGTGAATAAATATGCTAAGATGTCATGAAATCTAGAAGTCTGAAATTAAATGTCTGAAATTAATCACTAGCATTTGACATGATCCCTGATAGAGAGAGACACACAAGGGAGACAAAAACAATGAGAAGTCCTTGTGGCACCTTAAACACTAACAAATTTATTTGGGCATAAGCTTTCATGGGCTAAAATCCACTTTCATCAGACTCTCTCTCTGAAACAAGGGAGACAGGTATATATTGTATATAAAGTAAGAAAAATATTCCTAACAGAATCATTTATCAATCCCTTTCTTATAAGACAGAAAATATCATGTTGCCTCTGTATAAATCCATGGTACACCCATATCTTGAATACTGTGTGCAGACGTGGTTGCCTCATCTCAAAAAAGATGTATTGGAACTGGAAAAGGTACAGAAAAGGGAAAAAATGATTTGAGATCTGGAACACCTTCCACATGAAGAGAGATTAATAAGACTGGGACTTTTCAGCTTGGAAAAAAGATACTGTGGGAGGATATGATAGAATATCAGGGTTGGAAGGGACATCAGGAGGTCATCTAGTTGAACCTCCTACTCAAAGCAGGATCAATCCCCAGGCAGATTTTTGCCCCAGATCCCTAAATGGCCCCCTCAAGGATTGAACTCATAACTCTGAGTTTAGTAGGCCAATGCTCAAACCACTGAGCTACCCATATGCCTAGGAAAGAGTACTGCAGAAAGGGATCTGTGGGTCATAGTGGATCACAAGCCAAGTATGAGTCAACAGTGTAATACTGACTGTTGCAAAAGAAGCAAACATCATTCTGGGACGTATTAGCAGGAGTATTGTAAGCAAGACCTACGAAGTAATTCTTCCACTCTACTCCACACTGATTAGGCCTGAACTGGACTATTGTGTCCAGTTCTGGGTGCCACATTTCAGGAAATATGTGGACAAATTGGGGAAAGTCCAGCGAAGAGCAACAAAAATGATTAAAGGTCTAGAAAACATGACCTCTGTGGGAAGATTGAAAAAACTGGGTTTTATTTAATCTGGAGAAGAGAAGACTGAGAGGAGACATGACAAGAGTTTTCAAGTACATAAAAGGTTGTTACAAGGAGGAAGGAGAAAAAATGTTCTTAACCTCTGAGGACAGGACAAGAAGCAATGGGCTTAAATTGCAGCAAGGGTGGTTTAGGTTGGACATCAGGAAAAACTTGTTAACTGTCAGAGTGGTTAAGCACTGGAATTAATTGCTTAGGGAGGTTGTGGACTCTCCGTCATTGGGGATTTTTAAGAGCAGGTTGAACAAACACCTGTCATAGATGGTCTAGGTAAAACTTAGTTCTGCCTTGAGTGCAGGGGACTGGACTAGATGACCTCTTGAGGTCCCTTCCAGTTCTATGATTCCAGGAAAATCATAACTGTCATGGAGAAAATAATTAAGGAAGTGTTATTTACTCCTTCTCATAACACAAGAACTAGGGGCCACCAAACGAAATTAATAGGCAGCGGGTTTAAAACAATCAAAAGGAAATATTTCTTCACACAACGCACAGTCAGCCGTGGAACTCCTTGCCAGAGGATGTTGTAAAGGCCAAGATTATAACAGGGTTCAAAAAAGAACCAAGATAGGTCCATCAATAGTTATTATCCAGGATGGGCAGGGATGGTATCACTAGCTTCTGTTTGTCAGAAGCTGGGAATGGAGAAGGGGATGGATCAATTGAGGATTACCTGTTCTGTTCATTTCCTCTGAAGCGCCTGAAACTGGCCACTGTCGGAAGACAAGATACTGGGATAGATGGACCTTTGGTCTGGCTTAGTTTTTATGTTCTTATGTGCCCTCTGTATTGCAAATATCTACAAAAACCTACATGATTTAGAACATGAAGATTGTAAAGCAAAGCACTTGAAAGTTTGAAAGTGCCAAAATTGAGGTTGCCTGTGCAGCATTAATCCAACCCCTCCTTGTGTGTGTATGCATTATTATATAGTCTTTAAATACATGATTATATACTATTTTTTCCACAGGATTCTGTCTTATTCAGTCCACAGTGTGGACAGTGCTAATTGAACAAGCTGCTATACAATATTTTGTTTTATCTTTATTGTTCAATATGTGGCCTCAGACTTTATTGACTGCACACCTTTTCAACCCCTGCTCTGAACAAAGAATTGTTAATTTCCTCATTAACTTTTCTGTGGTGCTCATCACAACTCTGAGTGCTTCACAAACATTTAGTGAATGATTTTCACAATATTTCTCCGAGGATAGGTGATAGTATTATTCCCATTTTACAGATGGGAAGCTGAGGCACAAAAAAGATTTAAGATAAAAGAAAAGGATTACTAATTCTGGGTTCCCATTTGTAGAAGCCTAAGACCTGCTTTTCCAGAGTATTTAGTATTATATCACACCTTATGTACTCACAATATAGGTCCCATTGACTTCAGTTGTGGCTGCTAATGTTCAGCGCTTTGGTCTCAAGCTGAGTATCCAGAAAATGAACACACAATTAGCAACCACCTATGAAAAGTTGGATTTAAATGACTTGTCTAGTACCCTATACAAACTGTGTGGTAGAGGCAGGGATATAATCCAATTCTCAAAGGCAGCATTCAATTGCCTTGACCATGCAACCATCCTCTCTATTCCTGCAACTCCCATTTCTCATTTGCTACATGCCTTCCAACATCTGCAACAAATAAGGTAGGCATGCTTTAGAAAACAGTATCCTTCACTACACAACTGAGTGGGTCAGAGCATTGGTTCATCCAGTGCAGTGAATGAACCAGGGATCACAAAGGCAACTTTAATTCCAATATTTTCTAACTTTTGATTGCCGAACTTAGAAACCTTAACATTATTAAAATAGCTTATTTGTGTAACTTCCTAATTTTTATGAAAAGCAGACTGAAAAAACAAAAAATCCATCATTTATAATCATATTGACCCCCACATGACTCAACAGTAGGGCTAAAAGGTTTAGACCCACCACACAGACCTCTGCTGCTTGAGCTAACACTATAACTCATAGTAGTAGCAGTTTTTCATCCTCTTTGTGGACCAGCACTAGAAGGGATGAGTCACTCACTTTGTCAGTGATTTTACATATTTGCTAATAGCAGAGGAATGATGAGACTCAGGAATCTTGGGTTTCATTCTAGGTTCTTGAGGAGAGTATGCTCTAGTCATCACAGACCCTTCTGCTTCTGTTTTCCCCAAGCCTAATCCCTTCAGCCTCATTCTCTCTATCCTATTCCCGTTCTGTCTCCCTCTCCCTGACTCCTCATCCTAATCTTCCCCCTTCACTCCTCCTCCTTGTTCCATTCTCTTAACCAGTCCCGGTCTCCATCCCTTGGGCTCCTCAATCCAGTCCCTGCCTGCTTGCCCAGCTACTCCTAGTCTTTCCCTTGAGAATCTCCATCCAGGTCCCAGAATTCCCCCCACCCCAGACCCAGTTCACAGTTTGTCACCCTCCCTAGGTTCCTTGCCCCAGTCTCCATGGTCACCCAGTCCCAGTCTCCAACACCCAACCTCCTCAAGAGAGACTTCTGTCTTTCGGTTGCCAGTGTTCAGAGTTTATAAAGAGGACTAATTAATCAATAATATCATTTTATGGAAACATTATAGTATTTGAACTAGAAGAGCAGCACAATTAGTGGTGTGCAACTGTATTTAGGTACTATATTTATTTAATATGTATCAGATCAAATTTTTGCTATCTGAACTGCCAGGCTATTCATTCTCTCTCTCTGTTTTTATATATTTGGATTGTTGTTGTAATCGTGTGGGTCCAGGATACGAGAGCAACAAGATAATATTTTTTCTTGGACCAACATGGATTCGTGACATGGACAAACTTTCAAGCTTCACAGAACTCTTCTTCAGGTCTGGGGAAGGTAACCAACATATCCAAGCCACCCAACAACTCTGACATTACTTGCTATAAAGAACTCAAATAAGAGTCCACTGCACAATTCACACAGGAATTTAAGGATATCAACAAGTCCTTTCCCAAACAACTCTAAGAGAAAATCTACAACCTCATGCCCCAGGAACACTCCCCAGTGGCCTTCCACATATTTCCAAAAATAAACAAGCAAGGGAATCCAGGCAGACCCATCATATCTGGCCACAGCAGTCTTACAGAAGGAATATCAGCACTCATAAATGCCATCCTCAAACCATTCATCACACAAAGAGCAGTTACCTCCAGGACACAACTGACTTCCTCCAGAAACTCTGCAATATTAATCACCTCCCTCAGAACACCATTCTTGCCACCATGGATGTCTCCTCCCTATAAACCAAATTCCTTCACTGTGATGGCATCACTCTCTGCTCCAAATATCTACAAGATAATGGGGACAACGTTCATAAATCTACCCCAAACACATACCCAAACTCATCCATTTCATTGTTTCCATAACAACATTTAATTTTGTCAATACCGTAGGAACAACCATGGGTACGAGAATGGCTCCCAATATACCAACCTCTTCATGGGCCACCTTGAGGAAGAATTTCTAGAAAAATGCCCCATGAAACCAATGATATACAGCCATGACATTTTCATCCTCTGGACAGACAACCTAAACTCCCTCCTAGATTTACACCATAACTTCAACCACCACCCCACCCACCCATCAGACTCTCTCTAGAACACTCCCACACCAGCATCAACTTCTTAGACACTGTGATCAGCTTCAGCAATGGAACCCTACAGACAAGTATATACAAAAATACCTATGGATCCATCATACTTATCTTCACAGAGCCAGCAACCACCAAGAAATACATTGTCTACCGCCAGGCATTCAGAAACTGTAGAATGTGCTCTGAAAAGAAAGTTCAGGATACATATCTTAACACACTTAAAACTGCCTACACTAAACAAGGACACTCCACCAGAGAAGTAGATTTCATCATGAAACAGACCACCCACATACTCTAGAGAACCTGTTCAATACAGGGAAAAAAACTCCACTGACCGCTCACCTCTACTTTTCACCTACCACTCAACACTGGAAGCAATATGGAGTTTCATCAAACAATTACAACCATACTTGATGAGGACTACATCCTGAAAGAAATCTTTCCCAACACCCTCTTCAGGCCTTCAAACAATACCTAACCTCGCCAAGCTCATCATCAAAAGCAAGGTCCCCACAGACCAAGGTACATCAACTCACCAGACTCTTCCAGAACAGCAGATGCTACAATGATCAACACCTCCCACAACATACATTTTCAAGATCCACAGGTCCCACTCTTGCCTATCCCAACATGTCATACTTCATCCAGGGCATCAGATGTCCCACCACCAACTGTGTGAGTGAAACCAATCACTATGCTCGTGAATGAACTTGCACAGAGAAATGTTAAAAGACAAAAATGCCCTATCACCTGTGGGCGAACACTTTTCACAAAGTGGTCACTCCATATCTGATCTCTTAGTCCTTGTACTCAAAGGACATCTGTACACCGCCTTCAAAAGATGAGCTAGGAAACTTAATTCATAACTCTACTAGACACTAAAAACCATGGACTTAATACAGACATGAATTGCATGGCCTAATATAACATTTTGCAGCACATTCTGCTGCCTACTAACCCTCCATTGTCATACGACTACAGATGTGTTAATTTCTCTGTTCATATTAAGTGGTCTTCTACAACATTTGTGAACTGTTTATGCTTAACAATCTGTCCCACTTTGTATCTGGCCTGGAGACTGGTTATCTTTCCCAGACCCAAGGAAGAACTTTGTGAGGCTTGATAACTTGTCCTTTTCACCAGCAAAAATTGGTCCAATAAAAGATATTATGTCACCCACCTTGTATCTCTCATATTGATTCATACCTGTTTCTTATCTATTCTTACATAGATAGATACTTTTTAAAAAAATGATATATATATACACAATTGTGTGTTTGGTGAAGATTATTGAGAAGGTACACCTCTTTCAAAGAGTTGTTGTCACATTTTTCCTACTCATCATTTGGTAAGAAAGTGATAATGAAGATAAAATATGCACAATATGCACATTTAGAATAAAATTTGTAAGAGGAGGGATGATTGCTGCCCACTGCTGACAGCTGAGAGGGATCCTGCGCGGAATCCCTCATGGCAACAATAGAGAGAAGGTAGCCCAACTGATAGAGAGAAGTTCTTCAATATATTGCAGAAAGAGGGATCCACTACATCCAGCAGGGAGATGGAGAGGCCTGCTAAGGCATTTCCCAAAATAGTAATAATGGGCATAGCGCTGGTAATCTATTCCTCTCCCTGCCCTCCAAGATATTCAACAGGGAAAAAGCAGACAGCCACAGCCATCCCCTCTATGGATTACTAAGCATAGAGAGAAGGCAAGCTGGAGGTAGGCATCAGTCCTTAATGCCTCTGGAAACTATCCTCCAGTCTTTGCCTTTTCCTTGTAAACTGCTCTACAGATAGGGCCACTCTGAAATACTGCAGGGAAAGGAGATCATGCAGGCTATGGAACTGACAAAGAGCTTGTTGTACATGGAGGTGAAAGGGAAGAACAGAGTTAAGAGCAGAAGAATTTAAAGGAAGGGATATGGTCTTGTTGAGTTGTGAGAAAAGAAGCAGATGGACAGGACATGAATAATGAGCTTGGTCTCAAAGAGCTTGAATAATCATCTAGACATTTTGGCTTTTAGCCTTATTGAATCTTTCAGACTTTTGAGGTTTGTGCATTACTGCATGTAAGGAATGGCATGAATTCTTTTTATAGTGAAAACTAAAAATCTCCCTGGATATATTTGAAAATATATGTATTTAAAATTAAAGTAAAATACTATCCACAATTGTCTAGACTGTGTTCACCGAGGAAGAGGCTGGTGCATAATTGTGTACTTAGAATCATGTCTGATCAGAATTCATTGGAGCAAACGTTTTTTTTTTGGCCTCAGATTGAATGTAGAGGGAATAAGGATACACGTGTGTAAACTATAAGAGCAAAATGGCGTTCTTAGTCTTAAAAAATGAAGTGGATATTGTGCAACTGCATTAATTTGAAGGTGCTGTAACTAGTGTGCTTACTTGCCTTTTGTAAATTAGCAACATTGAGATGAAAATACATAAAGTAATAACGAGAGAATTTGGTCCTGTGAAAATGTTAATAAGTCTCCATATTTTAATGCAGGCTTGGACAATCACTGTATAGAGCTGACGGGTCTGTCAGCCAACACCCCTTATTATTGTACTTCAAAAATCTTGTTTGAAACTGACAAAATGATCAAAGAAGGTACGGCAAATATAACAACAGATTATGGAAGTGAGTATAATATTTACCTTTATTTAATTTTTTTTAAAAAAGAAGAGCTTTTCTGTGGTAGGTTCTTACATTTCAGCAGCTAAATGGACTGTAGAGCAAGTCAAATATTTTAAACATTTTGGGGGGGAGCGGGGGGGTTAAAATAGCCTTTTTATGCAACAGAATATTTTCATGAAAAATATTTGAATTTTTGAAATTTTTGAGGGTTGAAATTTTTGACAATCTGAAAACAGAATACGTATTCTGTTTTTTGACCTAAATGTTTTCATCTTTGTGTTTCTTTTCTGAATTTAGTTTTTCCTTCCTTCTCCCCTCTCTTTCTGTCTTTTTTCCTTTTATTCCTCTCATTTTTCTTGTTTTTTATTTTTTCATCTTTACTTTTTTTCCTTGTCTTTTTCCTTTAAAAAATGGCTGAAATCTGATTTTCAAAAAAGACAGGAAATTGAAATAAGTTTTCATTTTAATAAAATTTCAAAAAATGAAAAATATCAGTCCTCTTCCCTCTACTCCCAAACTGGTACATTTTGAACTCTGCAAAGTGAAAACAATTTTGTTTCTGCAGAACTGGCAGGGAAACTGGTCAATGGATATAGATATGGGGGATGGAGGAGGTGACACATTGGGCTTATGCGATAGTTGTTATTTTGAATTAATTAATATTAGACATTAGGCCCAAACCAAGAACTTCATATCTAAACTCCCTTGGATTTTTGTGGGATGTGAAATGTTACAGTTTAAATTCTAAAAACCAAATCCACCCTGGAAGAGCTAATTTGTCACCAGATTCCATTGAAAACATTATCAAAAAGGTTATCAAAATGGTTGTCAGCCAATGTTGAAAACCATTTTGATATTTTCTATATTTATTTTGAAACAAATATATTATTCAAAATCACATTTTTTCCATAAAACAAGAAACAATTCCATTTTGAACAGTTTGAAATGAAACAAGATTGAAATTCCTAAATGTTCAACAAAACTACTTTTGGAGTTTTTGGTCAGCTCTAATTATTGTTATTTGTACTATGATAGAGCCTAGAAGCTCCACCTGATAATAGGGCCACCAGTGTGCTAGACACTGTACAAAAAAACAAGTGAGACAGTCCCTGCCAAGAGGAACCTTCCATTTAAACGGGCAAGGGAAACAGACACAGCTAGCTAAAATGACTTGCTAAATGTTACATCAGGTCAGTGGTAGAGCTGAGAATAGAATCTAGGTCTTCTGATCCCCCCCATACAATGACCTACCCACTAGACTATGTTGCACATCTTAAATATTGTTTATAATTTAACATTGTTACCATTTCCTCAGATAATCTCATAGGTCTGCAGCAGGTCTCCCATTACATGTATGACTGCTTTGGTCAACACCATTGCTTTGAACTGAGATCTCTTTGTGATGCCACTGGTACATTTTCTTGTTGTAGGCTGAAGTCCTAGGTAATTTTAGGTTCCAGATCTTCTGGATCACTTCACTAAATATTTTTCTTCCATTTGTGTAAGTCCTGTTATTTGGAGAGTGGACCCTGATGTAATTTTTAGTTGTTATGAATCCCCCTACTAAACAAGCATTTCACATTAGTCTCTCACATTTTATAATTCCTGAAAATGGGCTTACTGATTCTCCTCCTGGTATTATGCCTCATAGATATAAATTCTTTACACACATATTACCTAATACAATTACAATGGGCAAAATTTGCTAAAAAAGCCAAGTTCCAACTGAACACAAGAATACTCACATCATCCAATTATTTTTGTAATTTCAGCTACTTTTTTATTCTGTTATTTTAAATTACTTTACTTTTTATGTGATTTTAATTTATGTACTTATTGCTCGAGTCAGTCACCCACACAAACTACTGCTCCAGTTAGTCCTATTTCTTTAATATTTGCCACACTACAGTGATGATTCCAAAAATTCATGATTATTCTCTGAGCTGTCATTGTTTGCATTTTAAAATATGCAATTTCTACAGCTTATATATGCACGATATTTGTGTAAAATGGGTTAGAGATCAATAAATTCTGTGCATTATTATTCACAACAGTATCGCCTGCTAATGTCTTGCACTAATATCCAATAAAATCTTAATTGCAGCCTGTATTTTTCAAATGCTAGAATACAATACATATTTTTTATTTCAAATTTGCTGAGTTTTTATAATTTGAAAAATATTTTATGCATTAAAACAGTGTTATTCCCTCTCCCTTCGTTTTGTGTAACAGCACCAAAGCAGCCTTCAAAACGTGGTCCAGAAACTACAACTCCTACAAGTGTATCATTTAACTGGTCTGAACCATCAGATAAAACAAATGGCCCTATTGATGGCTATGTAGTGAAATGTAATGAAAGCTGTAAAGGCAAGTATATTTTTCTTTGATATTTGCTGTGTAACAGAGATGGATTTCTACATTATGTTCAGTGCCTAGCACAATGGGGACCCCAGTTACTGATTAGAGCCTCTAGGCACTACCATAATACAGATAATAGTTTACTTGCACAATCACATCTCTAAAAAGTTTTTTTCCCTTTGAAATTATATCAGTTCAATCATGTAATTTATTTTTTATATCATGAAATTTTTCATGGTTGAGTTCAGTGGACTAGTTTCACCACAGCCAGTTACCATGTATTCTGAAAAAGTCAAGGAATTTAGCAATAGGACAAAACAACAGTATCCACTAACAAGCTATTGGGGCCCATCTTGGGTCAGTTGTAAGCAATGTGCTGAAGGTAGGTAGAGTGCACCAATAATCAACTAATGAATATTCTGGAGTGGCTTATTCCTATTAGACTATGACTTAAAAGTATAATTTAAAAAAATTAAGAGATCCTTGTTGGGAGAGGATAGGTAATGTTTCATCCCATTATGAAAAATCCTTTAAAGGAGGAAGATAAAGGAAAAATAAGGAAAATATTAGAGACATATTTTCTTTGTTATTTGTATTGTCTCTCAATCCCCTCTTACCTGCAATTAGCATAACTGGTTTAAGATTTCTGCTTCTTTTCCTTTATAATGATATAGGCTTTGGGATCAAAGGCAGCCAAAGGCTATGTAGTTCATCTACTCTAATCCTCTTCAGGACTAGAGCAGGCCAACAAGCAAGTGTGCCAGTTTCTCTGACTGCCTGGACATCTGGTCTGCTCCCAGACTCAGGCACTGCATGGAAATATGTATTTGAAATAGCTAGTAAGGCTGTTATTTCATCAAAAGGCCATTGCCACAAGACTACATAGTATCAAAGCTCCTGCTTAACTGCTGGATAATGTTTTTTCCTCCTGAAAGTCATTCTGATCCTGTCTGCAACCAATGATATGACAGAAACACCTGGGTCTTGCTAACACCAGCTTCTGTCTCAAGTGAACCCAATGTGGTGGCAGCCTACATTTATTATGAATTTGGGAGGCTGGATCCAAACACTGAGCTCCAAGTTAGAAAAAGAAATTTTTGGCGGGGGGAGGGGGGAGAAAGAATGAATTTTGATATTGGAATAATGGAGGGGAAGGAAGAATGGGAATGATTCTGGGATGAACAAGAGACTGGATGGATGGCTTTGGAGGCACGCACACACACACACACACAGCTTTCAAAGGTACCCCATTGTAGCAGAATTAGTAGAGGTTGCTCAGAAGTTATATGGCCAGGGTGGCTTGATTATACCTGTCAGAGTCTGCTTGCCTCCCAGCATTTATACTCTCTGTAGACGTGCAGACTCACCCCTGCGGTGCCTCCTGCTGGTCTCTCAGGGAATTAGCTCTTTTTCCAGCCAGGAGCACCCTCTACAGGCCGGTGATCTGCCTGGCCTTTTGGCCCCTGTGTCCCTCCCTGGACCCCGGTGCCATTTTAACTGGGGTGCTGCCCCCTGACAGTCCCCCACCAATCTGAGTCTCCACTCTCTGGGGAACCCCCAACCCACTATCCCCACTTTGCCTCAGTTTTGGCTACTGCCCAGTCTCTATCTAGCTCCCATTCACAGAGGCAGACTGCAGTGTCAGCCACTCATCATAGGCAAAGGGGTTTGGATCTGCTGCCTTTGCCTACCCCTTGGGCTGCCCCCTGCAACCCCCAGTACTGCTTGGCCTTATGTTAGGCCACAGCCTGGGGCTTTCCAGGCAGGGGCTCCCCCAGCTTCTCTGCCTTTCCCCAGCTCTGCTCCACTCAGGTACCCTGTGTCTAACTCCCTGCAACCAAGCAGAGGGAGACTGTCTGCTCCTGGCTTCCCTGGCCTTTTTATACAAGCCAGCTGTGGCCTGATTAGGGTGCGGCCCAGCTGCAGCCGCTTCCCCAATCAGCCCAGCTTTTAGATCTGCAGGCTGCTTTTTAAACCACTCAGAGCATGAGTGGGTAACCAACCTGCTACACTCTATTTTTAAGAATTTTAACCTGACAATGTATCAGTTTCCAGTTCAGGTCCCAACTCTAAATTTCAGTTTAGTTATTATTTATTAGTAGTATTGTGGTAGTGTCTAGGAACCTTAGTCATGGATCAGAGCCCCATTGCATCAGTTACTGTGAAAACACATGTGAAAAGATTATTCCTGCCTCAAAGGGCTTATAGTTTAACTAACGCAACTCAGCCGTTTATTAAGTGAATTAGCTAGACTGGGAGAGGACTTGATGGTTTTCCTTTGATGTCCCATTGATGGCACTCCTGAACTGGGGAGCTGGTTTAAAGCTCCCAGTTCAGTGTCTTAAGATGAGGAGAGAATGGAAGAAGTGAAGTGCAAGAAGTGTGGGGGAAGTCAAGTGTCTGGCAAAGGAATTGGTGAACACTTCACCCTTTAGCTGTTTTTGCAGGCATACTCTGTGATAGTTTAAAAGGAAACACCTCTAAATCCATTATTTTAAATGGAGGAGGAAGGAAAATAGGGCAGAACAAACCATTTTTGTTTTGTTTTGTATTTTTGGAAGGGAAGGATTTCTCCTCCTGCTATAGCCCATTTAAACTGCTGGTTAATGCATAAGGGGCTATAAACATACTGGAGGCTGCGCCACACCCCAGCGCTTACAAAGGAGCAAGGTGACTTCAAGACACCTTTTCCTTGCCCTCCATGGGCTGTACCTGTGCTGTGCCTCCTGGAGGTGCAGCACAGAATCTCAGCCAAAGCTTTTTCCTTATTTCCATTTTGTTTTCCCCTTTTACAATAATGGGAAGAAAGAACCTCCTCTTTGTAGTGATGAGGTTCTGCTTATTCCTGGCTGAGAGCTGGTGGATAGTTGTAACACCATCAAAAACTGAACTGACCAGTCCAGACTATAGCTTTGACTAAATAACACCCACTGGCAAACTCTAATAAGAAATGTTTCCAGGAAGTAAAAAATTAGGGACAGCCAACAATTGAAGTGTCTAAAGAGAAGGTGACTGAAAAAACAGATATGCTACATAGCTACTAACCATCAGCACTGGATGTTACACATCCAAGATCTCTGAAGAAATATAGAAATAAAGTGGGAAAGAGTTGTTACCAAAAATGTCCCATCTCTCATTAAAATCAACTACTACATTCCAGAAGGGGAGGGGAGGAAATGTGACTATCTTTTTTTTTTTTTTTTTTTTTAATGGTTGTAGGGCTGAGTCTGAGAATTACAGACCAGGGAGCCTAGAGTACAGGGAAAAGTGGTTTAAAAAATTAAAGAGAGTTAAGGAAACTGAATAGTCACAGGATAAGAAATAATATACCGTCATGAATTATATCTGGCTCAAATACAGAGAACAAAGAGAAGAAAACATGGCAAATTTTCAACATAATGGTAAAAGTTAACATTGTGATGTGCTAAAGATTTGTAGTTGGACCAGAATTGTTTATATTCATTAATGATATGGGAAAGGGGATGAACAGTGAAGTGACCATTAGCCAATGTCCCAAAATTATTTAGGTAGTCAAGACTAGAGAAGACTAAGGGTACGTCCATACTACCCGCCAGATCGGTGGGTAGCAATCGACTTCTCGGAGTTCGATATATCGCGTCTCATCTAGACGCGATATATTGAACTCCGAACGTGCTCCCGTCGACTCCGGAACTCCACCACCGCGAACGGCGGGTGGCGGAGTCGACGGGGGAGCCGCGGACTTTGATCCCGCGCCGTCAGGACGGGTGAGTAGTTCGAACTAAGGTAGTTCGAGTTCAGCTACGCTATTCGCTATTCGTGTAGCTGAACTTGCGTACCTTAGTTTGACCCCCCCCCCCAGTGTAGACCAGGCCTAAGGAACTTTAGATATAGGTGAGAGAGCAGCAGATGAAATTCAGTGCTGGCAAATGCAAGGTTATGCACACTAGAAGAAATAACACATACTTGTTTAACAATCATTCCATACTGTTTAAGGCAGGCAAGTACTTAGCTAGATACTGTACAAAACAAGCTATATTCCTTATTCTACAAGCAGGAGAACCAAGCAGCTACAGGACGTGCTTCCGTGTCCAGTCACTTATATAAAATTACACAAAAGCAAACAAAAAAACCTACATTACGAGAACATTAAGGATGCAAAGTCAAGTGCTCAAAATTTAGGAAATGCCAGAATTATCTATGCAGCCTTAATTCAGCCCCCTTGGGCATATGCATTGAGATACAGTCTTTACTGACATGGTCATACTTTTTCCCCAGCCCTTATTCAATGAACTGTGTAGATGATGCTCACTGAATGGTTAACTATTTGTTATTTCTTTTTATCTTCATCATTCAGTGCGTGGCTCAATGCACCATTTACTGAATAGTATTCAAATTGTATACCACATAGAGAATTTTTAATTTCCTTGTGAGTTTCTCTATTGTGCTCATCACCTTAGTATCTGAATGCTTGACAAACATTAATTTATTTTCATAACACCTCTCAGGTAGGGAGGTGGTATTATTATTCCTATTTTACATGTGGGGAACTGAGGCACATAGAAATTAAGGTTAAAAATGTCTACTAATTTTGGGATATGAGTTTGAGATGCTCAGAGCCTAATTCTTCAGCATACTTAACATTTTTATACCATTTTATATGTTCAGATCATGCCTTAAGCATGAGAACATCCCTTCTCTTACTACAATCCCTTGCTTAATTCACTACACACCTTCCAGTTTCTCTAACAAATGAGGCAGAGGTCCTACAGACAATAGTCTCCTTCACTACACAACCCTGATTTATCCCCAAAGCAGGTTCATCCTGTGACCTAGAGGAGGCAGGAGTCCTATGGAAAATATAGTATGTCCTCATATAATTAAACACTGTGTCATAATGCATATATAAGAGGGGGAGAATTGAGGTTGCATTTTCTAACTTCTGAGTTCTTGACTTTGAAACTTTAACTTTATTTTAATGTATTTTTCTCAAATGTAATTGCCTACATTTTTTTAAAAAAGTAAACAAAAAAACAAATTCCATCAAAATTAATAAAACGGGGGATGGGGAATAAAGATATATAATCACTAGAGAGCATTCCCTTTACAGGAACCTGAAACTGAACCTAGGAGTCCTGAATCTCTTTATTCCTCTTCTGTCAGCAAATAGCTGTGAAATCAACTGGCAAAGTATGTGTGTCATCCACCTTTGAGTGCCTGGGTCACATAGAGGATAACAGCCATGACTGCTACCAGTTGTGCCATTAGTTTAAGTTCAAGTGGTACATTAGGTAGGGTGACCAGACAGCAAATGTGAAAAATCGGGTCAGAGGGTGGGGTGGGGGTAATAGGATCCTATATAAGAAAAAGACCCAAAATCGGGACTGTATCTATAAAATCGGGACATCTGGTCAGCCTAACAATAGTTCAAGTCTGTGCTGTAGATCTAAAGTGTGAACCATGCTGATCTCCTCAGTTGGGGGTCATTATGGTTCATCATGATGGAATTTTTGTTTTTTAAGAATACTTAAAAATTTGGAAATTACATTAAAAACAATGCTAAAAGAATGTTAAGGTTGCAAAGTCAATACATAACAAGGTAAGGAATGGTGAAATTAAGATTGCCTGTGCAATCTTAATTCAGACCCCTTGTGCACATGCATTATTACACTGTCTTTAATTATATGATCACACACTAATTTGTCGGGACCCCCACCTCATTCAGTGCACGGGACGGATAATGCTGTCGAACTGAATCAATGCTGTGTAGTGAAGGAGACTGTTGTGTACAGGACCCCTGCATCACTGGTAGTAGAAGTTGGAAGATGTGTGATGAAAGAGGCATAAGACTGCAAGAGAAAAGGTTGTCTCTTGGTTAAGGATGTTGAACACCAGCCTAGAAAATCGGATTTTATCCCTGCTTCGGTCAGAGAGTTCCTGTGATACTGGTCAAGTCACTTAAACCAAACTTTTCATAGGCAGCCACTAATTGTGTGTTCCTCATTTTCTTACTGCCCAACAGGAGTCACTATATAGCTAGATGTACTGAAATGGTGAATGTTCATAATTACAACTGAAGTCCATAGTAGCTTGTCCTTTGAAAATATAAACTGCTATACAAATGCTAAATACTCTGAAAGATCAATTCCTAGGTTTTTCAAGTTGGGCACCCAGAATAAATGAACAGTTGACAATTTTGGCCTTAATTGATCTGTGCCTCAATCTCCAGCTCTAAAACAGGGATAATAATATCATCTAGTCTCACAGGATAGATACATTCATCAACATTTATGAAGCACGCAGATACTGTGATGGGAGCACCATAGAAACACCTTTGAATAATTGTGTAATCAGTGCAGAAATTGAATTGTGTGTTAAATAAGGCCTCGGGCCCACCTGTTGAACGTGGAGGATTAAAAATTAATATTTAATAGCTACCCATCCATTTGAAAAAGGTAGCGGTCCTGTGGAAAAAAGTAGTCTGTGATATAATTTAACACCATCATGAAGCATATACACAAGAGGGCCTAATCAATGGCAACCTTAATTCTGCCATTTCCTAACTTTTGCTTGGTACTTTTAATCGTGTGTGTGTGAGAGAGAGCGAGAGAGAGAGAGAACATATATAGTTACAGTATATAGGATAAAAATATAAGCATATTTCAGGACATAAGGCAACACCAGCTGATGGTGGCCAGAAACAATAACCCCTCTGGCCAGTTTAAACCATAACTGTCCATTTCAGGGATTCTAGCACCTTTACTGGCCATCCTTTGGAGATGAGAATATTGACTTTGATACAGTATACCAGTTCCTATGTTCAGAGTATGAAATGCTAACTTGATCTTTCCTTTTTTTTTTTAAACAGAAGTGGACGTTTGGCATAACACTTCTTATAACTGTACAGGATTTAGTCCTTACACAAAATATAATGTGATAGTTAAGGCATACACCAATACAAAGAAAGGACAACAACTTTTCGGGGAATTTTTGACTTTTACTGGATGCACAAATTCATCAAGTATGTTTATTTATTTATTTCTCTGGGAAATACAAAGAGTTACTATGTGAATACAACTATGCTCATTGTCACTTGAATCACTAGTTATGAATTTATTACTCTGCTCAATTTACAATAAATTGACAATTTTGGTTCAGACTGTTTGTGTTAATATTGTTGTGTAAACATCGTGTGTTTAGTTCTTAGCAAACTTTCAGCACATAGTATTGATACCATGTTCTTTACATTATGTTGTTTAACGCTGACATTTTAAAAGTTCTTTCATACCTATTACACTGAAGAACTTAAATGTTTTTTCACACTTGAACTTTTAAAGTTTAACACAAAATGCAAATATAGGTTTTAAAAAAGCATATAAAATATATTTACTTATGGCACCACAATGCTAATAAAAAAGTAAAATAAATAAATATGGAGATTTAGCTAGATTGGATTATTTGACCTTGCCCTTCTCAGTGTAGGGCTCAAGCTCTGCCTCCAAAGTATCTCTCTCTTTTTTTTAACCCCTTCTCTACTTTCAGGGTATCAACCTTTTCCTGTTTGTCTGTCCTGTTCGTTCAATTTTTTAGAGTCGGTCTACAAGAGGAATTGTTTGCAAAAGTTTCCCTCCATTGCTACTGCCAGTTCACTATCACCCCCGGCAGCAGTGCCGTAAGTGCTAGTGTAGATTGATGAGAGGTGTTTTAACCTTTGTGGCATCTAACCCTAATCAGAGAAGGAAAACATGACCTGGTGGTTGCTGGTGTCTTGAATATATCGATGTTCCCATCATTGTTGCCATCATTGTTTAAAAGTTCCAAGCCATTCCAACATCTCATCATAAAGCTCAGGATCTTCTTTTTATGTACTATGGTTTCTTTCAACCTTTTCCAGTTCCGGAATCTTTCTCTTCCCTTTGCTTTCTTTCTGCCTCTTCTCTTCATCCTTCTGCTCTTAGGTTGATAAATGTTAATGTCTAATGGCTTTGAAAAGCTATGATGCAAAAGTCCTGCTAATGCTTGCTATGGTATCTCTTACATCTGAAGACAGAAGTGTCTTTAAGACCTCTTCTTGAAGAAATATTGCTTGATGTTCTCAGCCTACTACTTCGATTTTTTTTATAATAATGACATGCTTAACCACATCCTTATCTAAAAACATAAAAGAGGTACAAAGTTCATATGAATATTTTTCTCTCCGGCCTTTATTAACCGTAGTTTCCATCTTAATCAAAAAGTTCTCGAATGAATTGGATTACATTTAATTCTGGAAACTGATTTTCCTTTTAGAGAAGAAACAAGCAGAACAGTCTGTTTTACATCTCTGCTGCTGCTATGACGCTTTAAAGAGGTGTATTTCTTTTTCTCCTGCTAGCTAGGAACAATTAAAGTCCCTTATCAATCTTAGATCTTCTGAAAAGAGCAGAGAGCAACAGACGAATGGTGAGATTCTGCACTGTGCTTCTAAATGCCATGGACAAGTTTTTAAACCACCTAAGCATCCTTCCAGTTCTGGGCTGCTTCCCAGGCTGAAGCAGCCACCGGCATAGTATAGATACCCCAGAAGGCCTTTCTAAGTTACAGGGCTGCCCTATGGGAAACAGCATCTGCCAAAAATCTCTGCAGCACTGTGAGCTGTGGCTATGTCTCCAACACACCCCTACTTTCCCAACCTCATCCCTGACATGCCCCTCCTGTCCCCTAACCCTAGTACACCCTCTATGCCAGAGCTTGGGGGGGTTCCTCAAAAAACAGAGTGTAACTGTCTTCAGTCCCTGCAATGGGAGAATTCTCCTTCCCCCAAACTGTATCCAAGACTTTTAGAACCACTTTATGCCACTCCATCCCCTTTACCTATCATGAAGAGGACAGAGTGGAGGTGAAAATCTTAGTGTAGGAATCTAGAGATGTGAGATCTGATTTCTAGGGGACAAAAAAGCTCCACAATAATCTCATCATAAAGTTTTGTACTCTTTCTCGGTGTTAAATGGGAGGCAATTGTACAGCAGACCATGCACATCATCCTTCCCTGGGGAATCCTTGTACCTTCATGTTGGCTCTGGGTCATCTGCTGTATATAAAGTTTTACTTATTTAGTGACGGAATACTCAAGATGTAGTTAGTAGCTGAAGGACCCCTGCAGGCAATGTAATTGATAGGTGGTACACTGATAATCTTATCTATTAGACCTACTTTGGTCTAGTACAGGGGTCGGCAACCAGTGGCTCGCGGCTCGCCAGGGTAAGCACCCTGGCGGGCCGGCCCGGTTTGTTTATCTGCCGCGTCGGCAAGTTCGGCCGATCGCGGCTCCCACTGGCCGCGGTTCGCAGTCCCAGGCCAATGCGGGAGGCAGGAAGCCGCGGCCAGAACATCCCTCAGCTCGCGCCGCTTCCTGCCTCCCGCAATGGCCTGGGACGCGAACCGCAGCCAGTGGGAGCCGCGATCGGCCGAACTTGCCGACGCGGCAGATAAACAAACCGGGCCGGCCCGCCAGGGTGCTTACCCTGGCGAGCCGCGAGCCACCGGTTGCCGACCCCTGGTCTAGTAGATGCCCCCTTCAAGTCTGTTCCTCTAGAGGAAGCCAAAAACTCTTTGATCCTTAAGTCTTACTGGTATGGGTCTGACCCTAAATCTGGTGTCTTTGGGGTCCTTTACAATCTTGTCTGGGCTCTTTTGCATTGTCTGTTTATTGGCTAGCTTCATCACTGATTCTGTGCCCTCTACTTGACAGCCAGGACAGAATTGCAAAACAGGTAACAAATCTGACCCCTCCAAAGCTACTTTCTTGGGTATAAACATCGAGGAGTCCTGGTGGCACCTTAGAGACTAAGAAATTTATTTGGGCATAAGCTTTCGTGGGCTAAATCCCACTTCATCAGATGCATGGAGTGGAAAATACAGTAAGCAGGTATAAATATACAGCACATGAAAAGATGGGAGTTGCCTTACTATGTGTGTGTGTGTGGGGGGGTCAGTGCTAACGAGGCCAATTCAATTAAAAAACAGACTTCAACAGGAAACTGCAGAACTGGAATTAATTTGCAAACTTGACACCATCAAATTAGGCCTGAATAAAGACTGGCAGTGGCTGGGTCACTACAAAAAATAATTTTCCCTCTGTTGACATTCACCCCTTCTTGTCAACTGTTGGGAATGGGCCTCATCTACCCTAATTGAATTGGCCTCGTGAGCACTGACCCCCCCCCCTTCTCTTCTGTATAACAGTTTCCCAAATGCAGAATCATACTAGGAGGAAATGGAGCAGTTACTGTGCCATTTATCTTTATATCAGTATCACAGGCAGATCTCTCTTATTAAACAATCTCCTACCACAGTCTTATTCGAGTTTATGGAGGAACCAATTCAACAAAGTGCTTAAGCACATGCTTAACTTTAAGCATATGAGCAGTGCTATTGATTTTGCTGAATCAGGACTAGGTGGTGAAATATAACAAATCTATCAGTGATACATGTAGGTAGCATTTCGTGAAAAATGGGTAAAACATAACTGTTAAAATGTTTGATTGCAAAATATTAAAATACAAAATGGTGTAATTTCTTCTATAAACAGAACCAGATCCAGTGAAGAATATCCATGTAAAGCTTCTATCCAATAATGCGGTCCACATTACATGTCAGGGGGGTAAGGCAAATGGCAAATTAACAAATTTCACATTGAAATGGGATGGAAGAGACTTTAACAATTCCAAGTGTGAATTTTTTCAATACAATCTTTATTACTTGACCACATACGACATTGAGGTAAGTTATATATATACGTGGCTTTAGATGGATATATTGTTAATTTCACCACAAAATTATTGGTAGTGGCATTTTTTAGAAAAAAAGTTGTATTGTGTCTCCTTTTTAATCAAAAATTATTCTGCTATGGTAAAGCTCTTTTCTTAGTAGAACTAATATGTTATAGTTTTAAATATTTGTAAATGTTATGATTACTGATCACAATCCACATCTGCATTTTGGTGTTTATTTTATGTTTCAGACTCAGTAATATCTAATATATGTAATTTTCAATTGTGGGAGACTGAGGGATGCCTGTGTGTAAGAGCTTGGGTAGGGCTATGCAGATAATCCTTAGCAAATAAATACTTCTAGATTATTTACTAATTTTTCACTATGGACTTTTGAGATTCTCCAGTATTATTCCTGATATTTATTATATACTCATGGATTGATTAAGATGACTCAGGGATCATATCTCATCCCCACCAGATGAGACTTTGGCAGACTTTTCACACCTCAATTGATCCTTGTGTCATGCCTGCTCAGTGTAGTGCTTTGTTCCCCTTTAGTGGTGCCTAGGCCAAATAGAGATTGATGAGCTTGCTACAGCCTCGGTTAAGAGAGGATGATTTGTTTAGTTCAAGCAGTAGACACTTACATGTTAAGATTTAGTGGTCTTGGGTTCAATCCCTGCTGCTGCTGGGTGTCAGTGTTACTTATTCAAACCATATCTATCTTCTGAGCTCCCTCAGATAAAGTTTTCCCTCTCCTGAATGCCTCCCTCAAGTTTTCTCCCCCATCTTTCTCCCTTCCACTATGGACAGGGACAGAGATCGTCTCCTGTCATTTTATCTTTGTAGCATTTATTACTCTCCTTATGAAGTCTGTTACTATATTTACCACTTCTTTGGAACATTTCCAGGCCCTGGTAGCTGCTCCCATATATTAATTCAGCTAAGAAGGCACCTAGTAAGCAGGCTTGGAGTTCAGCTTCTTTCAGGAATCAGTATCTGCCTTTTTTTCTTCACTCTTCTCCCACCTTCTTCTTACCTTAATGAATGGCAGCTTCTCAGAATGGATGCTAATCTCTCTGGGATTTGTTCATTCATTTTATAGTTTGAATTCAGAGACAATCTCCAAAAAAAGGAAAAGGGACTGAGATTGCCGTAATTGTTGGACTAGAGTGCAGTCTTCTTTTGTGGGCTCATCCTGCACTAACCCCACCTGGATATACAACAACTAAGATTCTGGTGTAGTTTCCAAAGAGTGGCCCAGGATTTAGTCTGTTCTGCCTGATCCTGGCTGGGGAAGTCAGACAGGGTCTCCTAGGCAGCAACAGTAGGATTCTGCATCTGGGTCTACTCAAGAGTCACTGGAACTTGTTATGTTCACAGAAGTTAGATAAAAAACATAAACATAAATACACTTGCTGGAAAGTTGCAACATAACAAACTATTTTATTTCTAAGAATTCAAAATGATAACTCACAAGAACCCTGAAACAGAGCAAGAATAGGCAGGCTGCTCCCTAAAACAGAGAAGCACAACTCATCCCACCTTACTATAGGCTGTCTGATGACTGCCTACGAGGAGAAACAAGAACACCCCCCCACCCCCAACTCTTAAAGTCATAGCTTTCAATTCCAGTACAGGCCTCAATATGTCACAGAACTGATTGTGGCTTTGTAGATTCAGTATCTGTCTGTGACAACCCTGACACCTCAAAACAAGATAAAAGGTTTTCACGAGATCTTAGATTTTGGGTTTTCTCTCCTTTATAAGCTTCACTATCTTGTTCTCACTGCTAAATTTGCTGCCACTCATCCCCTTACTCTCTCTCTCTCTCTCTCTCTCTCTCTCTCTCTCTCTCTCTCTCTCTATATATATATATATATATACACCCTGCCCAAATGGTGTTTCTTTTCCCAGCTCCAAAACTCAGGAACTCTGAGCCTTTTAGATTTCTTCAGTCTCTTATGGTATGTCTATACTGCATTGTAAACCCATGTCTGTGGGACCCAGGCTTGTGGACCTGGTATTTCTAAGTCTGTTCTTGACTGTCCACACTCCATTTCAAACCTGGTTTTATAATGGCTGGAGTCAGGACTCGCAACTATAATTGTTGGAGTCAGGTCTTACAATCATGCTAACACGTCCATAATGCACTATACTGACCTTCTGACTAAGGTCTGTGGCTTGAGCTCTACTCAACCTGCAAAATAACATGGATTGGGCCCAAGTCACAGCAAAACTCAGGCTCTGACCAACCTCCTTGGCAGGGTCCTTGGATCCAGGTCCTGAGTGCTTGCTGACCCAAGTAAGTGATTTACATGTGGTTGTAAGGAGTGGGGGCGCTTTGGCTCAGAGTCAAAATCTGGGGTTGGTGTGCAGTGTAAACCTACCCTGAGTCCAGAGAGTCCATGTAGACACTGAGGATGATGATGTTCAATTGTATGGTGCACGGGCAGAAATAGTAGTCCTTTCAGGAAAGATGTCTCCTAAGGGAACTTACTTATCAAGTATGTAGATGCAGCAAGGATTCTTAAATCTCCTCTACCCTTTTCAGGTTTTAACTTGGTGGAGTGTGTCCTGATGCAACCTTAATTGTCACTAAATTCTTGTATGTGTTTATCTCACATGCAATCTCACTGGTTTATCACACAGTGACTTCCACTATTCCTCTGAAAGCCAGTGTGAGCTTTTAAGGACATCTTAAATAGAAAAATAGCTGGTGCTTTATGAATGAATCTCAGGTGGCTATAGCCCAAGTGGGACCCTCCATCTATGCCTCATACATGTCTAGGGCATACATGGAATAGATGTCAGTTTCAAGGTGACCCAGTTTTTCTCATTTGCTAAAGAACCTTTAAATATCTTGAATAGTACCATCATAATAACTATCATAATAATACCATGGCCCTCCATGACAGTGTAATGCTCAAATCAGGTGAAAAAATACTGTTGCTTGTTGTAGCCCATGGGGCTATTTAACTACAGCCTTGGCTCTCTAGCACAAGTTAGCACAGAGCCAGCCAGCTTGCAAGAGAGCCTGTCTAGCAGCTGTTGAGCTGAAGATTCATAGAAATGTAGAATTGGAGGGTACCTCAATAGGCATCTACTCTAGTCCCCTCCACTGAGGCAGGACTAAGTATTATCTCAAACATGCCTGACAGCTCACCTGATAATTTGTTCCAGTGCTTGACTACCTTTTAAGTTAGGACATTTTTCCCAATGCGCAAACTGAATCTCCCTTGCTGCAATTTATAAATGTTTCACATCCTGATCTGCCCTCAGTGGTTAAGGAGAACAATTTACCACCCTCTTCCTTATAACAACCATTTACGTACTTGTAGACTGTTATCAGATCCTCACTCAGTCTTCTCTTCTCCAGATTAAACACACCCAATTTTACCAATCTTTCCTTAAAGCCTGTGTTTTCTAGACCTTTAATCATATTTGTTGCTCCCCTCTATACTTTCTCCAATTTATCCCCATCTTTCCTAAAGGGTGGTTCCCAGACACAGAACTCCAACTGAGGCCTTATCAGAGCTGAGTAGAATGGAAGAATTACTTTCCATGCCTTGTTTACAACTCTGATGCTAATACATGCAAGACAGGCTAACACAAGAAGGCAGAGTGCTTCTTCCTGCAAGATGAAAATTCTGTGAGGAGCCAAGGTGTGAAGGCAGATAAGGGATGGCATTAATGGTCAGCAGCCACCAGCATCAGTTAGGACTTTATTCTTTGAAATTGTTGTGCTCTGCCACAGACTTTGACTCCAGGCAAATTACTAAATCTCACTGTCACTCACTTTTTCTATTTGTTAAATGGCAAAAATGCTTACTTAGGGCCTTATCCTGAAAGGTGCTGAGCAGTCTCAACTTCCATTAACATCAATAGTTTCTGAGTAACTGAAGTACTATATAAGATTGGGTGTCTAATTCTTAGGGATGTCGTGACCTTTAAATTTGTAAACAATGTTTATACAGTGCTTTGAGATACTCTGTCAGAAGATGCTATAGATTTAGTTAAAATGAATTATATTTTGCAAAATTAAAGGCTGCATTTTAAGAATATTATATTACATAAGAATGACTTAAAAATCAGAGAATACATACACAAAAGGAAATGTAGAAAGATATAGTATTTGAAATTAGATGCACATATTGCTTTTTAACTTGGTGTATAAATGTGAGAGAAGTTATGCATATGCAGAAAATTTGGTACAGTGAATCCTGTATGGAAGTTTCACTTTGGAAATTTTCTTTGAGAACACATGAAGAGATTCCAAATTGGAGATTCCAAATTGACATTTTGTACTTTGTATACACAAAACTGCATTAAAATATTACACTATTTATTAGATGATGATCCCTTTTATAAAAATATAATTGTCATAGTTATTGAAAAATTAAATAAACTATAATGTTTTATTATATATTCAGCAAAGAATCCTGTGGCACCTTATAGACTAACAGACGTTTTGGAGCATGAGCTTTCGTGGGTGAATACCCACTTCGTCGGATGCATCACCCACGAAAGCTCATGCTCCGAAACGTCTGTTAGTCTATAAGATGCCACAGGACTCTTTGCTGCTTTTACAGATCCAGACTAACACGGCTACCCCTCTGATACTTATTATATATTGCACATCTACTTTCATATTAAAATATATATCCAGCAAAATGTGCCCTTATTATGATTGGTTATTTCTAACTGATTTTTTCAGATATTTTGTACTGCAAATGCTATTGATATATCAGCAAAAAGTTTTTAAAATAGTTTATACTGCAACACAGTGCCTCATTTTAGTGGCAGCCATGTTTAAGAGCTGAAAAAGGTTGGAGGACAGATCCTCAGCTAGTGTAAATCTGCATAGCTCCTTGGAAATCAATATTTTAAGTTTCTGGAAGCACTTTTGCTTAGTACAAATAATTTTATGAATGTCTCCATTTATTGCTACTCAGATTTACATGTACAATGGAGAGTATCAGGGGGATCCTGTCAAACGTGAAGTAACAACAAAATGTAAGTAAATATTTTCAATGGACTTGTCAACATTTTTATTTACAGACTTGTTTAAGTGTCATTGAGATTTAATGTTAGTGTGCCTTTTAAACTCTGCTGTTGTCATAATTCCAATATTTAGGTGACTAGTGCTGTTAAGCTTTGATAGAGGTCTCCCTACGGGATGGGGGAGCAGGCAGATACCGGACACAGTGTTGATATACAATACTCTAAATACTTTTTATTGATTACAATATAAACCCCACTCACTCCACATTCACATCCCTTTCATACAACACCAGAGTCCAAAAGTCAGAATGCAAATCCCGATGGCCAGTTAAAATTCAGTTCGATCACAAGGTGTGGAGAGCCAGTGTTACACACCTCTTCTTTTTCAGAGCTCTGGATCACTGTCTGACTCCGAATTCCAGATATGTCAGGCAATTATTTATAGACCAGTTTGTCGCATCATCAACTTTATTTCTGTTTACAAAACCTTTCACTCATAACTCCTGGCAAACAGTTCTGCGAAGGTCACCATAATCCAAGACATTCCATTCATTCTGGCCACCCAGTGCACTGTGAGACAGTAGCAAGTGCACTAGTTGAATCATTTCATGTAGTCTGCATCCACTCTGGCAATAAAATGGTTCAGGCTGAAAAGGTTCAGACTGAAGCAAAATCTACACCAAATGGTATTTAGCACACTTATTAACTGTTTGTCTTTGAAGCATTCAGCAGTATGAGCAAGAATTGACAAAAAAGGGACAGGCAGGTATATAGGAATAAGAGGATCAGAGGGTCAGTCAATAGAAATACAAAGTTGCATGCTATCCAAAGAAAATGATGGCGAAGACTGACATTCGCAGTGGGACATCCCAAAGAACAAATGCAATGGGGAATTACAGAGTGGAGGAGGTGGAAGATTAGATGCTTTTCAGAAATAAAAAGTTTATATTTAAAGAGAGTAGAATTCATACCAGGACAGGGGAATGCTGGAGAAGAAATCATTATCAGAGGAAAAGGATAGAGGGCCAGATTCTTGGCTCTGTTGAGGCTCCTTTGTTCTGTTCTGGGAGTGCAAAGCATCAAGTTGCTATAGGGAATATGTCCAGGGAAAGAGGACGTGGTTTGATAGATACATAAACACTAGAGCTGGTCATTTTTTTGTAATTGTAACAATTTTTCCCACTATAAAATAGCTGTTGGACAAAAATGAAGTTGTTAATGGAAATTTTTCAATTTGGTCAAAATGTTTTGTTTTAGATGAAAATTTTAAAACAAACATTTTAATTTTTTTTTAAAAAGTATTTTGTTTTTCAGGTATTTTCCCTTTCCTCTCCCATCCCCTCTTGCCAGCAGGAATTTTTATTTAGAATTTTTTCATAAAACAAAACAAAAAATAAGTTATTTCACACAAATACATTTCAAATTCCAACCAATCCTTCTAAATGCGTGTGAACACACACAAATATAATATAAAATGAGTAAAATTGCTATGCTAATTCTAATTGTTTGTTCAAAAATAACTTATTAATGTACTCATGCCATGATTTTTGTTGATAGACAATTCTCAAGCCCTGATTATATTCCTGGCGTTCTTGATTATTGTGACATCAATTGCCTTACTTATTGTTCTGTATAAAATCTATGATCTCCACAGAGAAAAATTAAGGTAAGTTTCTCCCTCCTACATCTCCTTTTTTTAGAAGTAGAAAAATCATTTTGAAGGTTTTATAAAAGAAAGTGATGATGTTTTAAATATATGACTTAGGTATTTCATTTGATATTTGAAAAAGATATGCCTCTGCCTTAAAAAAAATCCAAGAAAAACTAAATCATGGATATTTAGGTGGCTTGCATTGTAGCAGGCACAATATAGTAATCTAATGTAAGATAACAGAATATCTATGATTTAATGTTATTCAAGTTACCAAAGAGCTGGTCAGATAATTCACAAATAAATGTGCTCAAAGGCAACCTCTGTTCTGCTGTTGGTACAGCTGGTACAAACAGCTTCATTCCCGCCCTGAGTCAGGAAGCCAACTCATTGAGCCAGCACATTAACTCTGTTAGAATACCCTTGAATAAAAATGAATAACTCTAGATTCATCAAACACAGTTACTGGGCTCACTATAGGAGTAACTGGATTCAATTCTATGGCTCCTGTTATACAGGAGGTCAGACTAGATGATCTAACGATTCCTTCTGGCCTCTAAATCTATGAATCTATAAAAGTTTTCTATAAGCAGAATTCTTGCCAAACCATGAGAAATAAATATCCAGCATTTATATTTTGTTTTTATATGAACATTAGGTTGTATCTGGCTTTCTTTAGTGTGCACAGTGATCAAGGTGCTATACAGACTTTTCTTCCAGAACTATGCTAAAACAGAAGATTTCAGAACAGTGTTAAGGGAACCGGGGTTTCATGCAGAAGTTTTACCTCAGATACATAATGGCAAATCAGAGGGCACTAGCCAGAGTTCCACTTATGAAATGGCAGTAGCATTCTAAAACTGAGGTCTCAGTCCTCAGCTGTGCCAAGCTCATACTCAGCTTAGCTAAAGATGGGAAGGCGAGTGTAGTTATAATTTGCTCTTCCACTTCCTCTGATCCTGGGACAACTAGGGGACTCCCATATGATATAGGAATCTCTGGCTGCCTCTGTCAGGCAACGAAGTGCCATAAAGGGAATTTTACCTGGTTTGAAGATCACTCAGCACTCCTCTCCACTCCCCATAGTCTTATAAGACTCTACCTTTATTTAATTAATTGTATCCTTTAATTCATTGTCATACATACATCACATTAGTCAAAGCCTTAACAAACACTCATGCTTTTTACAGCAATTCAGGTGAAGATGTGGTGCTTGTTAAGAGGGGTAAGTACATTTTCCATATAAGATATGTTTAGTAAGTGGAAATAAGATGTTAGCCAAATGCGTTATTCCATCTCAGAGCCATCTATATTTTAGATGGCTAAAGTCTAGTTAATTTACACAAATTAGTTATTAGATATTAATACAATCAGACCTTGCCCAGGCCAAAGGTAATAGTCAGTGAATATTCTATACATGTTCTTTAAGTGAATGATTGTAACTTTATTAAATGTTGGGAAAACTTGGAAAATCTAGTATTTATTATCTTGACAGTAAAACCATTTCTGTATCTCAAACAATGGCTGTAACAGAATACAGAAAGGGGCTTCAGAAAACCTCATGAGATTCATCTCTGAAGTGAACTCACCCCAAATAGACCTTTACATGATCCAAGAATTGAGTATAAAGAAGAGGTGCCTCAAATCTGTGCTTCATTATAAAGGTCTTTCTGGGTGCCCTATTCCTAGTACTTTGCACATCCTGAGCTTACCAGAAATTCCTTATCCCCCTGAAAAATGGGAAAGAAAGAGCCAGTGATTGGTTTGGCAGACAGTACCAACTAATCCCAAATTAATTCACTGAGAACAAATAGTTTTTATACCAGGGTCAAAGAGTTTAAAAACAGATATGTCAGGAGATTGCTCCATTTAGTATGGGAAGCTATTCTCACTAGATGATGAAAAGTAGTTTGACTGTGTTGACTGGGATTTATCTGTAATAAATTTTGGGAAATTTCTTGCACGAACTAATGGTCTCAATTCCATTTTTTAATTTACAGAGGGTAACTTGACAGGGTTGCCCATTTTTGCACCCTCTTTCCTCTTCTTGTTTCCTTCAGATCTAGCACCCTGAGTAATTTCTCGTAGAGAAACAATAATATGAAGAAATTACACTGGAGTTTCCATTGTACATGTTTTGCTATTTTTTGTGCAGCTGATATTATTTTATTATTGATTTAAAAGAAATCAGAATCCACTTTTCTATGGACATATTGAAATAATATAAACTTATTTCTGGTTATAAAATTAATTATACTAATTGGAAGATGACACTTTCACAATTATATCCATTTGTCCTGTTTCTGTATGGAATAGCAAAAATTTAATTTAAATTGGAATCAAAATGCACAAGGACTTAACACTGTAATTAACAATAATAACTCATGGAAGACAGAATGATTTTCACATTAGTTTCTGACAGTGTAATGGTTACTGTTACTGTGCATAACACAGTAATATAATTTATTACAGCTAATAAATTGTTAATTATTACTCAAATGTAAGTGGCAGCACAATCTAACTCAGGGGTCCCCAACACAGTGCCCGCGTCCTGACCCCCGGTGGAGCACCCGCCGAAATGCCGCCGAATTTCAGCGGCATTTTGGTGGGGACGCCTCTCGATGATGCTGCTTGTCGCTGACAAGTGACATCATCGAGACGCGTCGCCCCCGAATTTCGGTGGCGACGCCTCTTGATGACGCTGCTTGCCGCCGACAAGTGATGTCATCAAGAGGCGTCGCCCCCGAATTTCTGCAGCATTTCAGCGGCGACGCCTCTCAATGACACTGCTTGCCACTGACAAGCGGCGTCATCGAGAGGCGTCGCCACCAAAATGCCGCCGAAATTTGGTGGCATTTCGGCGGGTGCTCCACCGCTGCCATGGTCCTTTGTCTGGCGCCCACCTGACGAAAAGGTTGGGGATCACTGATCTAACTATTGTCCCTGTTTGGGTTGAAGTGTCTTGTGCCAGGTTCAGATGTTGCTATGGCCTTACTGGCCACACACTCACCACTTTCCCAAGTCACCTCTGTGCACTCAGCATGTTACTTCTCTGCACACAGGAGGTGCAGAAGTCTTAGAATAATAGAAATGTAGGGCTGGTTGTGACCTCAGGAAATCATAAAGTTCAGCCCCCTGCACCGTGGCAGGACCAAGTAAAGTTAGACCATCCCTGACAGATGTTTGTCCAATCAGCTTTTAAAAACCTCCATTGATGGGGATTCCAGAGACTCTTTTGGAAGCCTGTTCCAGAGCTTAACTACTCTTACAGTTAGAAAGTTTTTCCTAGTATCTAACCTCAATATCCCTTGCTGTAGATTAAGCCCATTACTTCTTGTTCTACCTTCAGTGGACATGGAGAAAAATTGATCACAATCCTCTTTATAACAGTCCTTAATATATCTGAAGACTATTATCAGGTCTCCGCTCCATCTTCTTATTTCAAGACTAAATCAGCTCAGTTTTTAACCTTTCCTCATAGATCAGATTGTCTAGATCTTTTATTATTTTTGTTGTTCTCTTCTGGACTCTCTCCAATTTGTCCACATCTTTCCTAAAGTGCAGTGCCCAGATATGGACATAGTCCATGTGTGCAGTGTTTCTTTGACATGTACCCTGCTGGAGAAGTTCAGTTGCTTTGGGGACTCTGTTTACTCACATATGAAGGGGTGGGACTTGGTGCTATAAACATATATGGCTCACTTTGAATGTTTCTGTTCTCGTTAGCTAATCTTACTGTTTAATAAATATATTTACTGAGATTTTATGTACATTTTAAAAACAAATACAAATAAATATCAAATATATGTCTGTATATTTAAAGATGACGAAAAACAACTGATGAACGTAGAGCCTATTCCTGCAGAAATGTTGTTGGAAACCTACAAGAGAAAGATTGCTGATGAAGGAAGACTTTTCCTTGATGAGTTTCAGGTTTGTGCCTAATCAGAAATGTAACACAAATCCCAAACCCAGATATTATGGAACATGCCATTAAAAAAAATCTGTCACATTAAATAACCAACCCCTTTTGTTTTGTGTTACAAAACATCTAAGATTAAGAACACCTCACCTCCATCTCAGAATAGCCAATAGGCTGGTGGATAAGGCACTTATCTGAGAGACCTGGCTCTGAATCAGGCAGAGCCAATATATGCCTACCATCTCAGATGGGTATGTACTCAGGACATCTAGCCGCTTGTAGTGCCATGGCTACATTCTATTTTTAGTGCACTAGCTTGATCAGAGCTAGCACTGGTATGTCTTCTCAAGCTCGGAATTACACCCCCGGCTCAAAGTGCAGACACAAACTTAAGCTGAGCCAAGGTGGTCATAACTGCTGTGGGTTTTAGGACAGTTTCTAAAGATTTTACTTTTATGAGTTGAAGTTAGAAGTGTATTATTATTTATTTATTTATTTGTTTGTTTGTTTGTTTGTTTTGTGGTAGTTTATAGAAGCCCCAGTCAAGAACCAGGGCCCCTTCATGCTGCATTTCAGAGCAGTTTTATTCATTTCTGTTCAGACTAGAATCCAACATGGAGCTTCTTTATTAGTCTTTTGAGGGAGAGAGAAGCATCTTTTGATTATATGGAAAATATATTAATCTTTATATAACTTAATATTTGTTCAAAAAGCTAATCAGCATGAATCATAATATTGTGAATAACAGACTGTTATCTTCCAACTGTCATTAAGAACTTATTAACAAGTATGTGAATTTTGTTGCCAGTTGAAGTTTTCTAAAATGTGTTTCATGAATAAAAGAAGCATTATATTTTACAGAGCATTCCCAGAGTTTTCTCTAAGTTCTCAATAAAGGAAGCACGCAAAAACTACAACCAAAACAAAAACCGTTACATTGATATTCTCCCTTGTAAGTACTGAATGTGAATTCCATACAATCTGTAAATACTTCATTGTTTTCGCTTACATCAGTATATTGAGGCAACTTGGTTAATAATTTCATTACTTTGTTTTAAATTATCTAAACAGATGATTATAACCGAGTTGAACTCTCAGAGATGGATGGAGACCCAGGATCAGACTATATAAATGCAAGCCATATTGATGTGAGTGACTTCTCTCAGAAAAAATTTTGATGCACAAATGAAACATGGTTTATACATGTCCCATTTCAGGCACCAAATGCATTTGATTGACTCTTCTTGAACTGATTGTTTCCACTTCTTTAGTTCTATCTTTACGCTGTGTTTGGTACTATTGGATTGGTGTTCATATTATTGTGCATGTAAAATACGTAGATTTCTGAAGTGACAAATCTTTTCACAATCTTCATCTGCTATCTTTAAATGCTTAGTAATTATATATATTTTTAAAACAGGGTTTCAAAGAACCAAGGAAGTACATTGCTGCCCAAGGTACATTTTTACTTTATTTTTTATTTAATTCTTCACCCAATTATTCTGTAATCAAAGTAGTGGAGTCAAACAGTATTAATACATTTAAACAAAAATTGGATGGCCAGCATATGTGGAATTTAATAAATAAAGCAGTGCTAGACTGTTTGGGTTTGGGGAGTTATAACCAACCAAAGAAGGGAATTTGAGGAGTGCAGAATAAACTTTTTTCAAATTATGCTTCATACATATTGCCTATAAGTATTTGCTTTATTGTTACACTGGAGAATTTTTGTCCTTCTCAGCCACACACCAATAAAGTTTTAGCAGTATGTAGACTAAGATGGTGGAATCATAATTAAGTCATTCAGTCTATGGCTAGTATTGCATGACCTTTGGATGGCTTCTGAGCCATAATAGGTATAGTAACTATGTTCTAGTCTTTATGTGTTTCCTAATTTTTGGGAAGGGATCTCTTATTAAATACGTTATCTGCTAGGCCCCAAGGATGAGACCACTGATGATTTCTGGAGAATGATCTGGGAACACAAGGCAACAATTATTGTTATGGTGACTCGCTGTGAAGAAAATAATAGGGTGAGTGTGATACACACACACACACACACACACACACACACACACACACACTCACTGCAATATACAGGAGGTTGCTCTGCTGTGGTGAATTATGCTGTTCTTTTTTCCTTTAAATGTTTTCTCTGCATTCAAGTATTTCTTTTGAATCCTTGTTCATTCTTGTTTTTACTCTCTATTTGTGATAGAATCTCTGAAACAGAATAACATTAATAAGCCTACATGGTTCTGCCTTTTAGACTATTTGATCAGCAGCATTCTCAATAATATCATCTGACGCACTGTCCTAAGGAATAGGGAGCTACCACCTTCTTGCAGATACCCTTCTTGCAGAGAGTATAACTTGCCTCAAACTCCCTGAATTAGAATTTGCTAAGCTGCACTAAAATCTCTCTCCCTCCCCCATACCCTTGCAGACCTGTCACAACTCTTAGAGAAAGAGGGGGTATTCTGTATTTGGGACTTTCCTCCTCTTCCCCCAGCATCCTGTCCTAATGTCTTGGCATTGCCTCCACAGTTCTCTGCCATTTTGTTTTGTACCCTCCTTAGGGTGACCAGATGTCCCGATTTTATAGAGAGAGTCCCGATTTTTGGGTCTTTTTTCTTATATAGGCTCCAATTACCCCCCACCCTGATTTTTCACACTTACTGTCTGGTCACCCTAGCCCTCTTTTTCCTACTTCTGAAACCAAACTTGGAAGCAGGGATTAGGAGAGTGCTCACCACCCTGGTAGGGCCACATGTTTCAGATGCAGCTGGGGGAGTATTGATATTCTGATTGTTTTAAGGAAAAATGCTGGCTGGCAGCATACATGTTTGCAGTATAGCCACACTTCTAACAGGAGTGGAAGGGCATTTGGGCATGAATTGTGAGAGGCAATGGTGCATGACTATTGCATCTGCAGCTATGTATATTCACTGACTAGAAATATAAGTAGGAGTCACAGACTGAGCTGCAATCTCTACTGTAGCCTTCAGGCAGTCAATGACTGTGCATGGACTGCACAGCTGTTTTGCCCCTGCAGTTAGGTTGGAGGATAGGATTCCTTCCCATCTTGTTCTCTATGTAAATCCCTTCAGGCTTTGTGCATGAGGCCAGAATCTGGATCTTTGGGTTTTTGAATGTTTAACTAAAGCAGTGGCAATCTCTTTAAGGGACAAACTACAGTGTTTATCAGAAACTGAAATAGTACTGAAGTATTGGTTATGTATTTTATCTGGTATTGATTTTATTTTATTTCAAGCTTTCTTCAGAACCTAATTTCACTGTCACTTTGATATCCAGCTTCTAATCCATTAACTTTGTATTTTCATAGAACAAATGTGCCCAATACTGGCCAACAACGGAGAATAGCACTGAAACTTTTGGGGACATTGTTGTGAAGAGCAATGAAAGTAAAACGTGTCCTGACTACATTATTCAGAAACTGCATATTACAAATGTGAGTTGGCTTATTAATGTGAGAATAATTTGAATTGGTCTGTATAGTTGGTATAAAGAGACTATTATCAGAGATTCTTCCAGAACAACAGTGACAGTTAGTATTTCCCCCTGTTTCTACCAAGCAACGTAGAGCTTGAGAGAATACCTAGTAGATGGTGTATAATGTCATAGGGCAAATATGAATTGGAAACTTATCTCATAGCTAGGATTTCCCTCTTTACCGTGGGCCCGGTATTCTTAACAGGAACACCAGTAACTTTCTGTTCTATAAGCCAGCTGACAAGGCTGGATAAATTGTATGCAATATACTGTGGTTTTGTCAGAGATTTACCCCTTTTAAATTAGGAAAACTTGTTATTGGTTTATGAACATAGAATAATATATTTTTAAATTAACACTGAGACCACCACATTGAATATTATTTCCCCCTAGTAAATTCACTCAGAAATGTGGCTCTTAGAACCGTATTGCCTGTCCTTGTCTGAACTGTACGGGGACAATTACAGTTTACGGTAACCTCTATTGTATTTATAAACTTCTGTAGTTCAGAGCTATGAGGGGTCAATATGGAGTTTTCAAGATTTTTAGGCCAATTCCCAATCTCAGTTATACCAGTGAAGCACCACTAGTTCCTAGAGTGTAACTGAGTGTAGAATTTACCCTTTAGGGATACATTTTCCCCTTTTATTCCTTGCAACTTTATTTCAGTGGGGATACATAGCGTGTTAGTCAGGGCACCATTTATTGTTTGTTGTGTTAGATTTAAGGACTGAATGTGCTGGAGGTTCAGGTCATCTTGAAACATAAATAGTATAGCACCCTTCCAGACCCATCTTGCTCCCATGTTTTCATCTTTCGGCCCCAGTTCTGCTACCTTTCCTCACATGGAGTAGAAGCTTACTCTGAAGGCAGGTCTACACTACGGAGGAAAATCGATATAAGATACGCCACTTCAGCTGAAGTCGAAGTATCTTATATCGAATTACCTACCGTCCTCATGGCGCGGGATCGATGTCCGAGGCTCCCCATGTCGACTCTGCTGCCGCCGTTCGGGTTGGTGGAGTTACGGAGTTGACAGGAGCGCATTCGGGGATCGATATATCGCGTCAAGATGAGACGCGATATATCGATCCCCGAGAAATCGATTGCTACCCGCCGATAAGGCGGGTAGTGAAGACGTACCCTGGGACTAGTCCCACTAAGCCTAAGATAGTTACCACTTACTGTGAGTAAGGTGGCCATACCAAGCCCCTTAAGTGTTAATAAAACTCTGTGGCATCATGCATAGGAGAGACTCCAAATTACAATAGCTACAGTGTTGCAGATCAGAAGTAATATGAATTAATTTTTGTCATGTATCAGTTTGTTTGGTGCTTGCTTGCTTGGCTGTAAGATCATATTAACAAAAAAATTAAAATTAAATACCTTGTGACTGCTGTCACAGCTGATTATCATTCAAAGTACTGTAAAATATCAGTTGATTTTTATGTAGGCTAAGAATGGAGAAAAAAGCAACAACTCAGAAATCCTTATGAAACTTCCAAACACACGTTATTAAAGCTCATAACCTAGTAGGAGCAACTGTACAATAATTATGCAAATTCTATGCTCTGATTGGCTACCTGGGACTCTCAGTCAGTTGCCTTAGGGTTGCCAACCCTCCAGGATTGTTCTGGAATCTCCAGGAATTAAAAATTAATCTTTAATTAAAGATTATGTCATGTCCAGGAATACAGCCAACCAAAATTGGCAACCCTATTTGGAGATTCACCTACTGAATAGTTATCGGGGAATAAGCAGATGGTCATTGTATAAATTAAACATCAGCTAGTCAGAGTGTGGAGTATTGCTTGCATGTAAGATAAGCATACAGTTATGAATCAGTGGTAGCATCCCAGCACTTTGCCTGGGTGAGAGAATTCAATTTCAGTATATTACATCCTAAACAGGCATGGCTTCAGGTTAATATCTAACCAAGCACAAGGTGAGAACATATCACATGGTATATTCAGACTGCCACAATGATGGTATAGTCTGCTGACTGCAGAATGCTTCCTGAGAGACAATAATACAGGTTTTATTGTTCTTCTGCTGTTAGATCTCTGTCCTCAACTCTCCATTCACAACAAGAGAATGGAAACAGTCAAGATGTATATTGTTGTTTAGTCCTTGTGATTCATCTCCATCATGTAGTCAATGGCCAAGTGCACCCCATTGTAATTTTTTTTCTTATTTGGATTCACAGTCATAGTTCCCCAGCTACCAAAATGTGTTTTCCCTTCTCCCTGATCCTGGCAACAGCATATTAAAGCAGGGTCTGTGACCCTATGGGACCTGGTATGCCTTAAGCCTTGAATACAGTGACTTAGAAATCATGAGCAGCCTCACTGATTGTCACAGGTTTGACAGCCCCACTTCTATTCTGAGTTGCTGTTTTTAGACTTCCTTCATTCCTCTGTGGGTCTGTGTGACCTTAGCAGGTAGTTAAAAGTACAGATGGCAAAATAACCAACAAATACACTTGGCAGCACATAGACCTTTATGGTGACTTCCTAAATGATGTACAAGTACAGTGGAGAACACATGGTACATTCTACATAATCACAAAATAAAGTATTCTTATGATGATAATACTGGACTTCACCTTAGTGGATTGTCATTATATTCTTTCTTCAAGTTAAGGCATGTTCTACATGTATGGCTCTTATTTTTAACCACTCTTTTGTTATTAAAATTGGAAAATGTTCCAACTTCTGAAACCTTTGAAAGAACATGTGACTGTACAGTGTCTGGAATCGCTGTTGCAATACTAGATGCCTACTGTACCTATTTTTCTGCTTTATTCTATACTTTGTATATTTACATTTGATTTTGGTGTGGTACTAATGAAACAATTCCACGTTGTCCAGAGAAAGGAGAAGACACCTGGGAGAGATGTGACGCACATTCAGTTCACTAGCTGGCCAGACCATGGAGTGCCTGAAGATCCTCATCTTCTCCTCAAATTACGCCGCAGAGTTAATGCTTTAAGCAACTTTTTTAGTGGCCCAGTAGTGATTCATTGCAGGTAAATATTACAGAAACTCTCTAATAATAAACAAATTCTAGCCAGAGCTACCGAGAAAAACAAGTCAGGGAAGGTTAGCAATAGTTACTTAGACCAAAATTTTCAAAGTTGGTTGCTTTAAAGTAAGGCACCTAATCCATATTTACAGACCTAAATAAGAGGCCTGATTTTCAAAGGTAATAAAAAGCCTACAACCCCTATTCAGATCAGTGGGACCTGAGGATGCTTGCAACTTTTAAAAAGCAGACACTTATTTAGTTTGAAAATATTGTCCTTATTTATTTAAAAGATATTTAAAATGTACATTTAACAGACTTTTGAATTGTGGATTAATTTATTATAAGCCACACACTTTGCACTGCTTTGCATCACCTTGCAGAACATGACTGGCATTCATCCTCCTCTCTCAATAACTATCACTTTGTACTTGTCAGTGCTGGTGTTGGACGTACTGGAACCTATATTGCGATCGACGCTATGCTGGAGGGGCTGGAGGTAGAAGGCAGAGTGGATGTTTATGGCTATGTTGTAAAGCTCCGTCGACAGCGATGCCTCATGGTTCAAGTGGAGGTATGTTCTACAGCTCGCTGCTTTGTTCCATTTATTAATCTCCCTCAATCCTAGGTAAAACTAATATGGCCATGATTTTCCATTGCAGTTGTCCAGGGAAATATAAAACTATGAAAGAACAGGGGGAGGAAAACCATTTGTGAAGCAGGGATGGTCAGCATTTTCCAAAGTTTGACATTTCAACCATTTTTTAAAAATTTAGAATTGCAACAAAAAAAAAGGGACAAAAATACATAGAAGCCTATTCTCTTTTGGCACCAAAACATGAACATTTTGGGGCAAGGTTAACTATGCATATTCACTGTTTTTTTTTTCATTAGTGTGGGATTTTCAGAAGTGCTTAGAAGCACAAGTTTCATTGAAAATAACTGATGGGACTTGAGCTCCTAACTTAGGTGGGTGTTTTGGAAAACCACACCCCAAATTCTTAGTTGTACAACCTGAGTTATGTTACATTTTATTTATATAGCACCTTTGATCAAAAGCACTAAATGTTGCACTAACACAGCCAACTGCATTTAATTGACATAGCAATCGCTGTATCTACTGCCAGTTTAATAAAGCAACAGTAATAAGAATACATGAATATTATTATATGTTTTAGATAGCAAGAGCAATTTGAAAAATTTTTCTAATTATTATTTTCAATTTTTGAAATCCACCTCATCCTTACATTGGGGACCACTAGGCACAGTACATCCTGATCCATCAAGCACTGGTGGAATACAATCAGTTTGGTGAAACAGAGGTCACTCTCTCTGAACTGCACACCTACCTTAATAATCTGAAGAAAAGAGATCCTCCCAGTGACCCCTCTCTGCTGGAAGCGGAATTCCAGGTAAATATAATAGTGCATTCTGTTTTATTCGACTCTCTGTTCTGATTTTAAACAAAAAAGTGACATGCGGTAATTTAAATAAGCCAATAATTCAGAGCCAAATTCTGCCAACTAAATTGGTCATTTTAAATGAAGTCAGCAGATTAAGGAACTGCTCAAAGCGAGGGTGGCAGAATTAGATCCAATATTTGGTTGCTGGGGAATAGGGATGGAGCCAGAAATTCATCTGATCTAAATGGGCATAGTGACATTGTCTTCAGCTGAGCTAGGCCATTTTACAAAAATCTGGCCCCTGGAGTATTCATACTGAGTTTTACCAGTTCCAGTTTTTCTGATAGTAAATTGATATTTTGTATTTTTAATTATTTTTATCTTATTGAAAACATACAGTATTTCTTTTTTTTTCTCCAGTTTTTCCCCTTAGGGTTCCATAGCTTTATTTCTTTTTCCTTCTGAGAAACTAGAGAGAAAATATAATGGACAAATATATAATTTCCTGTGGCTGAACCAGGAGTGTGTATAAAATTAAAGATTTAGGCTCCAATCCAGCAAGCTTTTCCACATGGATGCAGAACAAGCAACTGCCTGAGTAGAATAGCTTGTAGGATCAGGACCTTAAAGAGATGTAAAATGTTTTAAAAAATTGAATCTAGGGTTATCAATTTATTTGTAGCAATAATGTCTTTGTGCCAATGTGGATGTGAGGGTGCAAATTACCACTAGCGATCCATATATCTGACAAAAAATCAGTTTGCTTATGATGCCCACGAAAAGTGGGTACCATAGTTGGTAGATCATTATACAGATGTATTTTATGTGGCATATATACTATGGCAGTACCATAATAAACTTAATACATTAACTTTGTGTTCCTGGAAAAACTTTTAAAGTGGTGAAATGTCTTAAAGAAATAGCAATTTTATTCCCTTTTTGTTAACATTGTTCATAAAATACAGCAGCTTGATCTTTTTAAATTGTTTCTCTCTGCATGATTTCTTATGGTACTGCACATGGTAGGTTCAAGGGTTTGTAAATTGTGGTCCAGGCACTTCCATGGAATGAAATGAAGCCGTGGGGGACTGAGATATTAAGAGAGGAGATGGGTCTCTGAGAGTATCACAATTTTATAAAGCTGGCAAACCACTGGTTAGCACATGGCATGACCTTGTATGCTTTCTTTCCTTAGAGGCTACCATCCTACAGGGGATGGCGGACACAGAACACTGGCAATCGACAGGAAAATAAAAGTAAAAACCGGAATTCCAAAATGATTCCATGTAAGTGTTTGCGATGATGTCTGCAGTCAGTTTGTTCTAATTGTATGAAGGCTTCTTATGAAAGATTACAGATAAAACAGGACAGTAAATTGATGTATTGATATGTACTCCACCCTAGAAAATTTAGGAAGTGAATGATTTGTTACAATATAAACTGTGAGGAGTCCTTGATTTATTTTTCCAAACCACCATTGTGGCATGTCTGCTGCCTCTATGCCATTGCATAACTGCTGAATAACTGCACTTTTTCTACATTCCCTTTCCATTGTAACAAAACTAAGAAGGGAGATGGTTGCTTTCCTCCCACCAGTAGAAGCTATTGTTGTGACACTTTTTTTTTCAGATGACTTTAACAGAGTACCAATTAAACATGAAGAGGAGAAAAGCAAAGAGAGTGAACATGATTCAGAGGAATCATCTGATGAGGACAGTGATTGTGAGGAAGCAAGCAGATACATAAATGCATCATTCATAACTGTATGTATTTAGAGGATAAAACTACTTGTATCTAATATGCTTTCCGCTGATAGTCCCTGATAATAGCTATGTGCCAATTTCTGCTCATCTTACCTTCTCCAGTAGTCCTATTGGCTTCGTTAGCATGGTACTAATTATGTGAGTAAGACAATCAAGATCTGGCACTTTATTTGGATGTTCATTTATAGACTGAATCATAAAGATCTTGTAATATTGGCTGTCCCATTGGAGAAAGACAGAGTTCTTACCTTTCACTGTCCTAATCTATACAGCCTCAAAGAGTTAAATACTTCAATCATAATAGCCTTAAGTCTAGTGACTGTTGCAATAAACAGAGTGATGGTAAAATAATTATCTTTTATAGTTTCTTTTAAAACCTGACTTTCAGCTAGGCTTTTCAGTGCCACCTATATTTTTGACAGCACATATATGGGTAGACTTCCACCTATGTGAATACCAGGTACACACAGGTAGTTATATATAGTAATTTCCCTTACAGTCAATTTTATGTAGTTTTTTGTGGGTACAAATTTGGCCTAGTTAAAACAGAGGCTAGCATTGAAAAGCAAGCTTTTAGTGTCAGAGTCACATCTAAAAGATACCATCTTTGGAGGGCCTTTGTTGGACACTAACAGATATAACTGATTATAAGAGTATGCAATGAATGGGATTTATCTGAACTCTGTAGACAAAAATACAGCTAGCATATCTACTGATTGTAAATACTGTATCTGTTTACTAATAGATACAATGTCAGTCTGCATTGACTTGCTTAGCTACTCTGTGATGTTGCTAGAGGCATCACTCAATATCCAGTTTCTAATACCAACTGTGGTAAACTTTCTTTTTAACCCCAAAATGCATTCTGCCTCAGATATTGGCAGTCTAAGCTTTCCCATAAAGCTGTACAAATGTGTCTCAACTTTGTCCTGGATAAAGGACTGCTAGTTATGGAGGGTCAGTCATGTGCCCACCAATTTTTGTCCTTTCTGGTGACACTATGAACTATTGCCAATTGTGATGATGGTTTTTTAAAATGGATACTTGTCCTCTAGAAACTATACTGAGACCATTAACTCATTTCATGTAGGCTACCAAACTCCCTTTAGATGGTAAATACTTCTTTACACATGATAACTGCCTTTCAGATGAATTAGTAAAAATAAATCACATGTTCAAATGGTCTTTTTTTAGGGCTACTGGGGTCCAAAAGAAATGATTGCAACACAAGGGCCACTACCAGAAACGATCAATGACTTCTGGCAAATGATCTTTCAAAGAAAAGTCAAAGTAATTGTTATGTTGACAGAGCTGAAAGAAGGAGATCAGGTTAGTTTGTCATCTTCAAAGTAAAGTATATGATACAATACTCTTCAGAAGAGAAAAGAACAGAATTCCAATCTCTAAATTGCAATGAAATTCTAATTTCCAAACCAAAAATGTGACTCTGTCAGAAAGTGACTCAACCTATCAACTATTTTGTTTTCTAATAGGATTTATTCCATCCTTATATTTTAAATTGTGCTGAAAGGAATTTTTTATTACACCTTGAAGTTCATCAGTGATGTATTTTATGATAAAATGAAACTGAATAGTTATAGAATATATGCATCCTTTAAATTGATTTGGAAAGAAAAGCAAAAGCAATGATAAAAATAAGGACTGATTTATACTTCATTTCTAGCAACTCTGTGCACAGTACTGGGGAGAAGGAAAGCAAACATATGAAGGTATAGAAGTTGAAATGAAAGATGTCAACCTGTCTTCTAGCTACACCATACACGCATTTGATGTAACACATGTGAAGGTAAAAGATAAAAAATGACAGATGGGAATTTGACACTTGTTCTTCTATTTTTAACTTTGTCTTTTGTAAAGGGCAAACAAGATAAGGACAATCAAAAGACAAGTACAAACCTGTTTGTGTTTTGATAGCTGATGTTTTATTAGTTCCTTCCTTTAAACATTTTAATAGTTATTAAAATGTGACTTACAGTCACCATTGAATTACAAAGTCAGACATAAGTAAAATGAGGGATAGAGACCTCCGTGAGGCACAGCTCCCACCTTTCTCTCCTCTGTCTCCAGTGGACAGTAATTTATTGCTGGCCTGGTCCCACAGCAAGTTATGACACACTGTGAGGTAATTCAGTCAAGTCTCCACCCAGGCCCAATCTACCTCCTAAATGGATGGTAGTGGGTGCACAAGGTCTGAGTACCCACAGTGTTATCACCCTTCACAGGCGTAGTTCAAGTCAGTCTAGTCCTAAGTGATTATCAGGATTTTTTTTTTAAATTCACGTGGAATAAATATAATGTGGATCATTATGTTATCCCTTGAATTTACTATATGTTAATCTCTGTTTTGCAGAGGAAAGAAACTCGAAATGTGTATATGTACCAGTACCACAAGTGGAATGGCTTGGACCTTCCTGAAAATCCCAAAGACTTAGTCACCATGATTCTGAACCTCAAACAAAAACTTGCAGTTAAATGTGTCACTGAGGACATCAGATGCAGCCGGAGCATTCCAATTGTCATTCACTGCCGGTGGGTCTGGATGCTATAGATATTTTAGTGCATTTCTACAGTTTGGTTATACTTGGCAATAGCAGTTTCATAATTCTTACTGTTGCTCCTAAGCTTTCCTAAAGCCCGGAGACTCAATTCACCCTACAGTGTATGCTAGCTTCTCCCAGCAGAGGGCTCCCAGGGCAGACCGTCCACCCGTGTATCATGCAACATTGCAAAGTGGCCACAACCTCCCCTCCATTGAGATATGGGTTAGGGCAGAAGATGAGAGCTACCTAAAAAGTAGATGTGCTGGCTGGTACAAAGCCATGACCAGAGGAAGGTCCGCTCAGCACATTCTTCCAACATTTTATTGGCAGGGGTCCTTGTGAAGCTCACAGTGGATTGTAGGGCTGCACCCACCAGCTGGAATGGCCAGCCTTGTTCAGGGAGGTGTACATTTCACCAAACCTAGTATATATGGACTTGGGTCCTTTGCTGGCCATTATACCTCGCACGTGGCTAGCTGTTAACATCAGTATGGTCCAAGTCTTATGTGGCCTGAGTTGGGAGTGACGTGAAGCACCAGTACAGAGGCACAATGCCTCTTCAGGGCTCTGTGTTGCCCTGGGGGGCAGTTTACTCATCTTGTAAGACAAATCAGCAATTCTGGCCACTGAGAGCATATTGGGGGTGGGATGGGAAAGGAAGAGTTATGGCTACACTTACTCCCTACCCACTAGTAAGCGTCATGCACCACTGAGAGACCATTATGATAGTAGCCCTGTAGTCCCCAAAGGCAGGAGCTAAATCTGGTTGATCCTTAAGAGGCTGCCTTCCCCCCAGCCCCCCTCACAATTGAATGGCTACATAAGGGCTAGGTATAATGTAGCACAGTAAAAATCGATGTCCTCTTTGCATCTTAACGGTACTCTTGGTTACTATAATCTCATTCCAGTTAGAAATATTTCAGAGATAGGAATCTTTGTGACTGTTGTCAGTACAATAATCTTTAAAATAAACCTAACTGCTTGTGATAAATTGTACAGATTTTTGAATTCCAATAATGTGTATCTTCTAGTGATGGATCTGAACAAACTGGTGTATTTTGCGCCTTGTTGACCCTCTTGGAAAGTGCAGAAACAGAAGATGTGATAGATGTCTTCCAAGTAGTGAAATCTCTTCGACGTGCTAGGCCGGGAATGGTCCCCACTTTTGTAAGTAAATCCTATGAGTTAACCAAACAATGCAATAGATTTGCTTATCTTTAGTCATGAACGTTCTAATAACCACTGGCATTGTTTCTGCATAGGAAACGTATTATAATGATCTCATCCGTAATTATTCATCAGCAGTTGTGAATTAGCTATTGGTGATAAGAAGGAACTAGTCTGCAACCTATCCACAGCTATAATAATCAGTTTCTGGAAACTGAAAAGATCAACACTACATGTTGTTTGTAAACCATTAATATTTTAGGCTGGAACTTTGGCAGCTGCCTAAGGGATTTGGGAGCACATCTTCCACTGAATTCCATGGGAGTTGTATGCCTAACTCCCTTAGGCAGGTTAGAAAATGCTCTCCTTATTTTCTGAAGAGTGCACAGAAGGAGCTGCTTTCCTGCGTGCATGCAATATGCATTCTTCTCTCTGACAATCCATCTAAATCATCTAGATTTGCTAACTCTGCTGTGGTTTATTAGAGAACTGAACAGTAGTCACTACCATACACTTAATCCACCTACTTCATTCTCTTTTAAACACACTTTTGATAGTTTGCCATATGAATCAAGAGGGATGGATTCTGCGAAACTGCCTTGGGACTGGGGTGATTATAGGTAGTGACCTATACCTGATCTACCTGGAATTAGGGATGCCCTCAGTGCCGTGTCACCAAAAACTCCGAATTGAGCATAGCAGGGAGGTGCTTCAACTTCATGTGGGCCAGCAGCCATGGAGACCACCTTACGCTGAATGTTTCAATAAGATGGAAAGATTCACATTGTCAACACTTAAGACAAAAAAAAAAATCAGCCATCCTGGCTCAATCACATGGCATTTCATCTACACTAATCCCTTCTTTTTTGTATTAGGAACAATACCAGTTCCTGTATGATACTATTAGCAGCATCTACCCTGCACAGAATGGACAAGTAAAGAAAAACAGCAAGCAGGAAGATACAGTTGAAATTGACATGGAAGCAGATAAAACAGATCAGGAAGCTAATTTGATTACTATGGATATCATCTCACTGGAGTCAGAGGCCAATATGAATATGGAAGCGCGAGAAGATTCCAAATCTGCAGATGGCATTCAGGGACCAGAAAGCTCTTCAAATGGACCCAAGACTCCAGTTTTAACTGAGAGTGCATAGAAAACTATATGAAATTTGGATGTACAAAGGATCTTAAACAGAATAAGTAGTAGAGATTTGATCTTGAGTTAATTTTTCAAAGGTACGGTATGGAAAGAATACTTGAAATTTGTGGATAATGTAATGCACTGTGAAAATTTAATGTCTGTGTAGATTTGCATTTTATTCCTTTCAAATTATTTGAATTATTTTTGATCTTTTTACAAATCTGTATATTGTAATGCTGATTTTCATTATGGTCTGGTATTCAGGAGTGGAAAGAAAAGTCATGCTACCTTTTTTCAATCTTATTTTTTGTTATAAGAAAGTAAGTAGCCAGGACCGGAATCTCTAACAATGTACAGTCATAAATATAAAGTTAGAAGTATGGCAAATATGAGTTTTCTTGTAAGTAACTATTGTCTTACTATCTTTAAATTGACTTAGTGGGTAAGGAATATGGCCTGAATTTCAGAAATGCAATTCCTATTGACTTTAGTTAGGGTTGTGCTTGCTTTGCAGGTGCTTTGCAGAACAGCAAAGCCATATCTGGGTCATATCTTACAGCTCCATCAAAGTCTATGGGGTTTTATACTAGCTGAGTAACTGGTCCCACACATCCTTACCAATCTAGGACTGTAAGCTTTGCATTTTTCTAACTGGCCTCAAGATGTCCTCATTGCTCCATACAAATCCATCTGAGGCTTCAATATTTGAAAGAAGAAAGTCCAGAACTCAGAGTATTGATTGATTGGAGAAACTTTGATAGTTAATTGAATTGACATTTGGCAACTTGAGATCTCATGTGTTACCACAACTGCTTCTTGTGCTAATTTTTTCTAATTTAAAGAGAGAGCTTCTGCAAAAGTGTCGTACCTATTATGTATATTCAACATTCCAAAATACTATGCTACTAATAGTACATGCTACTAGCACATTGCTGATTTTATTTAGTAGTTTCGTAATATGATGATGATTTGTATGTTACAGTTTGGATTATTTTACTATTGCCTTAGTGGATTTCAGCCTAATCTTTTAAAGCCAAATAAAAAGGACAATTAATAAATTGCACAGTGGGAATTATTCTGAAATATGTAAAACTCTGTGTAAAATTACTTATATGTAAAAGAATGAAGGGTCTTGAAATGCACCTGCTTTTTGTAGACTATGCAAATGGGTTGGTTTTTATTTACACTCAGCGCATAGTTTTGTAGCTCCCTTTATCTGCTGATTTCAGCAGAACCAATGGTAGTGTTTAATTCTTGTATCATTCGCTTCATCTGAAAAGATCAGACACTTTAGAAAGGTAGGTAAGTATTAGCTTCCTCATCTGTAACATGGGGATAAGGAATACAGAAGTGATATTGTTATGCCGATGGGTAGACCCCAGTCAGAGGTGGGCAAGATTGAACTTGGGACCTCAGTGCATGAGCCTCTACCACATGGGCTAAAAGCCAGCAGGGTGTTAGCTCAGACTGTAGAGCAGACTCATTTTATCTCTCTTTCTAAGTTGTCTCAGTGCCACTAGATGGGACAGAACACCACACCCAGAAGGCGTGTGGGTTACAGTATGGCTTATTCAAGGTCATACAACAGGTGGCAGAGCTAGGATTCCTAACTTTCCATTCCAATATGCTATTATTTGGACCACACTCCTAGGTAGAGAGCCATGCCATAGGCTATGTGTATACTTGATTAAAAAACACTGAATCTGAAAGCTGCCCAAAAAAGTGATTGATCCCCTGAGAGCCAAAGAATGAAAGTGTAAAGGGGTTAACTTAATTTTTCAGTTTTCCTAGGCCAGATGCTTCATTCATTCTCTGCTTACACAAGCAGTTCACTTGAAGAAACAGCAGCAAGAATGCACAAACAGTGGGACCTTCCTTGCCTGCAAGTTGAACTTTCCTTCCTTTCCAGCCAAAGCCTCACTGGCTTATGAATCCTTTCAGGAGACAAGAGCACCTATAGCCAAAGAGACTCAGGCAAACCTGGCCCCGCTCAGTAAAACAAAATTAGGACACCAAACCTGTTTGCATATTTTGAGAAGATCAATGTAGCAGAGTTGCAAATGTAGGGGGCAGCTTTGGGGATGAAGAGCTCCAACCCCTCCTGTATTTTCAGAGGCAAAGGCCACCAACAATTTGAGGAGTTTTCTGGAAAACGTGAATGCCCCATAAGTGAATGGGGTACAGATCAGGCTGATCCTGTGTTAACTGACCCCTCCCTGTGGCACAATCAGGGTGCTTGGTCTACCTCTGAAACATGCAATCCTCTTAGTTTGTCCCCCTTGCTCCCCCCCCCCCCGCTAAGATTTGGTCTTCAGCAAATCTCTAGTTGTTTCCCAAGGTGTCATCCAGCTAAAAACACCAAGAGTGATATGTGGTTATGTAGTATGTATGCACAAAACAGAGAATGTCAGAACTATAGGAAGAACTGTAAATATCTCCCAAGGCAGTAGACAGCTAGGCCCAGATCCTCAAAAGGTATTTAAACTCTTGAAATCAGTAGAAGTTAGGAGCTTAAATACCTTTTGATAATCTGGGCCCTAGAGCTAAATGTTCTTCTGGTGTACATCAGTGTTGCTTCATTAATTTGCAACATCTGAAAATCTGGACCCCAAGTTCTTTTAAATTCCTGCAAAGCTGCTGGGGCTGTAGAAATTCTGGAGGATACTTATTGCTTGAGTTGCTTTCTGCAGGTGACTTAGTGCTCTCCTGACTTTTACGTATTTATTGCAAAAGTGCATGGCAGGCTGTGACCTGATTTGTATAGACACTAGCAAAGAGAGATTCACAGCTCTGCTAAATCTTGTCTAATTCACACCCACATTTCTATCCTAATGAATGGGTAATTGAATTACATTTAAACATCTCAGGTGCCTAGTGTAAACCACTTTTGGAGTAATGTTCTTTTTATTAACGGAAGGATAACTGAGCCCTTGGGTTTTAACTAGGGCTGTCGATTAATCACTGTTAACTCATGCGATTAGCTCAAAATTAATCATGATTAAAAATTAATCATGATTAATCAGTTTTAATCACACTGTTAAACAATAGAATACCAATTGAAACTTATATAATATTTTTGGATATTTTTTCTACATTTTCAAATCGATTGATTTCAATTACAACACAGAATAGAAAGTGTACACTACTCACTTTATTTTTATTACAGATATTTGCACTGTAAACATGATAAACAAAAGGAATAGTATTCAATTCACCTCATACAAGTACTATCGTGCAAATTTATTATGAAAATGCAACTTACAAATGTAGATTTTTTTTTGTTACGTAACTTCACTCATAAACAAAACAATATAAAACTTTAGAGCCTATAATTCCATTCAGTCCTACTACTTGTTCAGCCAGTCACTAAGACAAACAAGTTTGTGTACATTTACGGGAGATAATGCTGCTGGCTTCTTATTTACAATGTCACCTGAAAGTGAGAACAGGTGTTCACTTGGCATTTTTGTAGCCGGCATTGCAAGGTATTTACATGCCATATATGCTAAACATTCATAAGCCCTTTCATGCTTCAGCCACCATTCCAGAGGACATGCTTCCATGCTGATGACGCTCATTAAAAAAATAATGCATTAATTAAACTTGTGACTGAACTCCTTGAGGGGAGAATTGTATGTCTCTTGCTCTGTGTTTTACACATATTCTGCAACATATTTCATGTTATAGCAGTCTCAGATGATGGCCCAGCACATGTTCATTTTAAGAACACTTTCACTGCAGATTTGACAAAATTTAAAGAAGGTACCAATGTGAGAGTTCTAAAGATAGCTACAGCACTCCACCCAAGGCTTAAGATTCTGAAGTGCCTTCCAAAATCTGAGCGGGATGAGGGGTGGAGCATGCTTTCAGAAGTCTTAAAAGAGCAACACTCCAATGTGGAAACTACAGAACCCGAACCACCAAAAAAGAAAATCTACTTTCTGCTGGTGGCATCTGACTCATGATGATAAAAATGAACATACATCGGTCTGAATTGCTTTGAATCATTATCAAGAAGAACCCCTCTTTAGCATGGACGCATGTCCTTTGGAATGGTGGTTGAAGCATGAAGGGACGAACATATGAATCTTTAATGCATCTGGCACGTAAATATCTTGCGATGCCAGCTACAACCGTGCCATGTGAACACCTGTTCACACTTTCAGGTGACATTTTAAATAAGAAGTGGGCAGCATTATCTCCTGCAAATGTAAACAAACTTGTTTGTCTGAGTGACTGACTGAACAAGAGGTAGGACTGAGTGGACTTGTAGGCTCTAAAATTTTACATTGTTTTATTTTTGAATGCAATTATTTTTTTGTACATAATTCTACATTTGTAAGTTCAACTTTCATGATAAAGAGATTATATTACAGTACTTGTACTAGGTGAATTGAAAATTACTATTTCTTTTGTTTTTTATAGCACAAATTTGTAATACAAAATAAATACAAAATGAGAACTGTACACTTTGTGTTCTGTGTTGTAATTGAAATCAATATATTTGAAAATGTAGAAAACATCCAAAAATATATAAATAAATAGTATTCTATTATTAACAGTGCATGATTTTTTTAACCGCACGATTAATTTTTTAACAGGGCAACAACCTTAGTTTTAATAAATATCTAACTAAATAATCACTAATATTAAATGCCAATATTATTAAAACTAAGTATTAATAGGAAACAATATCAAAACAGTATTAAGGTTGAAACATGAACCAGTAAAAGGCAGAGGATTGCTGAATTTAGGCTGCACAGCCAAGCTAAGGCTCAGAAAAATCTTGGAATTAGAGAGCAGTTGCTTGAGCGAGTCAGATCATTGGTCTGTATAGAAGGGTAATCTGCTACAGTGGTCAAGGGCTGTTGCTTGGAAGGAAAGTGAACCCCCATGTGAATGGGTTCCTGGATGGGCTACACTGAGAATGCTATAGTCAGGGCAGACTGCAAGGAATAGGGCGGACAATCTCCAAAACTGTGGTTTATTCTATGATAAATTCACCAAGCCAGTAACAAAACAGCCTCTGTAATATCACACCAGTTATCAAGAAGCCTAATACAGTTCCCTTTAAACATTCCAGTCCTTGACTCCCATCTAGACAGCCAAGTGTAATATAGTGAGAGGTTACTGAAAACCATTGTGAGGTTCTCCAATCCCCAGGGACTGGACACTTATCCCCATGTCAATATGAGTTTCAGATCTTACCCAATATTCATGCTGATTCCAAACCTTTAGTAACTAAAAACTAAAAGTTTAATTATAAAGGGAAAAAGAAAGAGGAGAGTTGAAAATGGTTAAAAGTTCTCTAGACATACAAATATATGTAAAGTCCTTAAGTCAGTTTCATAGCAGAGAAGGTGAGACTGCTGATTTGTAAAATTCTTTCTGGAATCAATTTAAAGGGTTATAGTCCAAAAGGCTATCCAGGTGTACAGTCTTTCTATGCATTTCCCAGGTTATACCAAATCATTATTTGGAAGATCTCCATTTTACAACTTATACTTTCCCCGTTCAAAGTTTAAGCAGACTAGAGATAAAAAGAATCAGGCCCAAAGCTTCCTTTATAATTCTCTAGCAATCTGACAAGCATCTTGTCACAGCAAGACCTCCCCCAAGAAAGAATAGGCAGTGCAGATTGTTGCTTTGAAGCTAATCTTCTATTTACTATGCATACACAGGTAAGCTAGTGGCATTCATTCACATAAGGCAATTAGCCTGGTACTTCATTATAGCATAGATAGTTAAGTTGAAGACTTATAGATATATAGATAATATTTTTAATTTCCTGCAGTATCTTTCATCTTTGCTCTTAAGGTTAATTGAACCATCTGCATGCATAATATAAGGCAATTAAGACAGGAAAGGGAATTTAGTTGGGTTTGGTCCTGCTTTGAGCAGGGGGTTGGACTAGATGACCTCCTCAGGTCCCTTCCAACCCTGAGATTCTATTCTATCCTATTCTATTTTAATTTGCATCTACAAATTAGTCTGGTTATATTGTTAAACTTCTAACAAGAGATAGGTAACACATACAAATAGACTTAGCATGTACCCTTGATTTCTACTACAAATAAATGGGTTAATGATTGCTGGTCTAATGCATCTCTTTGAAATTTACATACTAGTAGATTGTCTTGATTACATTTTAATACCTTTTGTTAACTTATTATGGGTCATTCCCAAGTTGGCCAGTCTGTCGGTGTCATGCCCCATAATAAATCCCACCATATCTGCAAAGCTGTGAGAGGAGGTGTGGTGAGGTGAGATGCTCTTTTGAGCCTCAGAGGACCCTAAAAACATGAGATTTGAATGACTTTTTATATATTTTCACAAAATGACAAAACGGCCATTAAAATTATCCAGCCATAGGCCTGGTCTACACTAGGACTTTAATTTGAATTTAGCAGCGTTAATTCGAACTAACCGCTCAACCGTCCACACCAGGAAGCCATTTAATTCGAACTAGAGGGCTCTTTAGTTCGAATTTGGTACTCCACCCCGACAGGTGGAGTAACGCTAAATTCGACATGGCTAGCTCGAATTAGGCTAGGTGTGGATGCTAATCGAACTTAGTAGCTCCGGGAGCTATCCCACACTGCACCAGTCTGTTGACGCTCTGGACAGCAGTCCGAGCTTCGATGCTCTGACCAGCCACACAGGAAACGTCCCGGGAAAATTTGAATTCCTTTTCCTGTCTGGGCACTTTGAATCTGACGTCCTGGTTGGACATCGGGGCGAGCTCTGCAGCACCTGCAACGATGCAGAGCTCTCCAGCAGAGGAGTCCGGGCAATCCAAGAATAGAAAGAGGTCCCCAGCATGGACTGACCGGGAAGTCATGGATCTGATCGCTGTGTGGGGCGAGGAGTCTGTGCTCTCGGAGCTGCGCTCCAACAAGCGGAATGCAAAGACCTTCGAGAAGGTCTCCAAAGCCATGATAGACAAAGGATACAGCCGGGATGCGATGCAGTGCCGCGTGAAAGTCAAGGACCTGAGACAAGGTTACCAAAAAGTCAGAGCGGCAAACGGACGCTCCGGAGCACAGCCCCAGACATGCCGCTTCTACGAGGCACTGCATGCCATTCTCGGTGGGTCTGCCACCACTGCCCCACCAGTGACCGTGGACTCTGAGGATGGCATAGTGTACCTGGACAGTTCCTCGGCGATGTTCGCCGATGGGGAAGATGAGGAAGGGTTTGTGGAGGACGGCGCAGGCGACAGCGAACACAATACCGCTTGCCCTGACAGCCAGGATCTCTTCATCACCCTCACAGAGATCCCCTACCAACCCTCCCCGCCCGTTAACCCGGACTCAGAATCAGGGGAAGGATCAGGCGGTAAGTGCTACAAACAGGGAAACATTTATTTTTTAAAAAACAGGTATATAAAAAATAGAAATACTATATAAAAAATTTAAAATCTCAAACTATACAAAAAGTAGGTCCACACATATAGGAATAGAGCAATAATCCTCTTGGGACAGTTCAAAAAAGGTCTCAGAGAGCAGCTCGAAAAGCCTCCGCAGGAGCTTCCTGGGGAGAGGTGCCTTGTTGGGTGATCCGTGGAAGCACACTCTTCCGCGCCAGGACATCCTAATGTACATAGGAACCATCGCCTCCACCAGCATTGCTGCATATGGTCCTGGTCTGTGCAGTGCTTCCCTTAGCATCTGCTCTCTCTGACTCCGAGTGACCCGCCTCAGGGTGATGTCGTTCTGGACAGGCTGCATCTAAGTAGGGCAATTAATGTATTGTTACTACTGTTAATGGTTTTAAATTAGGTTGCATAACAACGACCCTCGCTTAACAGCCACGTGCTGGAGGCCACAGAGAACAAGCATACATTGATCTTTCCCGTGCACTGGCAGGAGGGGCTGGAAAAGGCTCAGCCTTTCTGCTTTACAGATTGCCTTTAGCAGGAGAGCACAGCTATCCACTAAATGATAAGCATTATCTACTTTAAGGCTTACCAGGACTGTCTGCAAGACGGATTCAGCTGTCTCTCCCCGCTTGTCCGCTCTCCTGTGCAATGGCGCCGCCAATGAGAGCGTATTCCGAAATCTCGAACTTGTCCTGAGATCTCGTGGAACTTGGTGCCCTGTATGGTCTTGTTCAGAGAAACTGACTACACTGTGTTCACTGTTCGCAAACATGTATCTGTTCAAGGAAATCACTTACTGTTTCCCATCACACAGCTTCTGCTCTTTCCCGGACTGCCCCGGCATCCCCCTCGCAGAGGCTGGCTCAGATTAGGCAGCGAAAGAAAAAGACTCGGGAAGAGATGTTTGCGGAACTGATGGCCTGCTCCAGAGCCGAGGCGGCCCAGCAGAGCCACTGGAGGGAGACCCTCTCTCAGCAGCAGCGCTCACACAGCGAACGGGAGGACAGGTGGCGGCAGGAAGACCAGCAGGCGACTCAAACGCTGCTTGGGCTACTGAGGGAGCAAACGGACACGCTCCGGCGCCTTGTTGATGTTCTGCAGGACCGCAGGCAGGAGGAGAGAGCCCCCCTGCACTGTATCTGCAACCACCCTCCAACGCCAAGAAGTCCTGTCCCCCCCTCACCAAAAATTACAAGACGGAGGGGCGGTAGGGGCCGTGAGAACTGTCACTGCACCACAGCTGAGCGCTAATGTACCACACACCTCTGACGCTATAACTGTGTAGAAACGCTTCCCTTACAGGATCACCCAGTCCCAAATCCAAGTTTCATCACCCCACTATGTAGTAGATTAATAAAAGCTGTTTGCTGTTGTTCACTCTTTCCGTCACGTCTTTCGTGTCAGAAGACTGTGTGTATGTGGGGGGGGGGGGCAGGGGATTTATAATTGCACGGGATAGCCTACATTAGCAGGGTACAGAGTATCGGGGGCAGGATCAACTGCAGGTCACACACAGACTGCATTCAGTAGTCACCAGGGTCACTCTGTGTGGTGTATGCTGCCCCAGGTCATTCTGTGATGTGTACGCTTGTCCACGGTCCTAGCGCCTGCCACCCCCTAATGTTAAGGCATGCTGCCCTTACCATGCACTTCCACCGTAGGCGCGATCCTCTCCGCTGCCCTGAGCCCCAACAAGAGCCCTCATCCACGGACAGATACTCACCCTTCCCCCACACCCCTCACCCCTTCCTACACCCAAACCCACAGCCCAGAGCCTGCATCCAAATCCCTATCCAAAGACGGCCCCACTCGCCCCTTCCAGCAAACCCACCCCTACATGCACAACCACTTGAAACCGTCCCCCACCCCAGAGACCTATGTAGGAGCAGGAGGCTGTCCGTCCTGTATTGTACAAGCGGTCTGTACATCAGTGCACACCGTACCCAGCACAGTATGCGTCCATATTTCAAACCCAGAACAGAAATGCAAACTAAAAGAAAGATTTATTAACAATAACTGTTCCGTTTAATTTGTTTTAAAACGTGTTTGGGAAGTGGGGGAAACTTGGAGAACGGGGTATGTAACTGCAGATCTCACTCAACACATAGAGACACAGGCCCAGGATCAGCATCTCTTAAAATCAAGTGGAGAGTCATAGGTTAGCCTGCTCTCCGAGGAAACTTGCTTTCAAAGCCTCCCGGATACACAGCGCTTCCCGCTGGGATATTCTTTCGGCACGGGTGTCTGGCTGAGCGTAAACAGCAGCCAGGCGATTTGCCTCAACCTCCCATCCGGCCAAAAAGGTCTCGCCCTTGCTCTCACAGACATTGTGGAGCACACAGCAAGCAGCAATAACTACGGGGATATTCTTTTCGCTGATGTCCGAGCAAGTCAGTAAGCTCCGCCACCTCCCCTTGAGACGTCCAAAAGCACACTCCACCACCATTCTGCACTTGCTCAGCCGGTAGTTGAAGAGCTCCTTCTCACTGTCCAAGGTGCCTGTATAGGGCTTCATGAGCCAGGGCATTAGCGGGTAGGCTGGGTCCCCGAGGATCACTGTAGGCATCTGCACATCCCCAACCGTTATTTTGTGGTCCGGGAAGAAAGTTCCTGCCTGGACGCGTCTAAACAGACCAGAGTTCCTGAACACACGCGCGTCATGAACCTTGCCCGCCCACCCGACGAAGATGTTGGTAAAACGTCCCCTATGGTCCACCAGTGCTTGCAGCACCATTGAAAAGTAGCCCTTTCGGTTAATATACTGGCTGGCCTGGTGGGCTGGTGCCAGGATAGGGATGTGAATCCCATCTATAGCCCCACCGCAATTTGGGAATCCCATCACGGCGAAGCCATCTATGACAACCTGGACGTTTCCCAGGATCACCACCTTCGAGAGCAGTAGGTCAACGATTGCATGGGCTACTTGAATCACAGCAACCCCCACGGTAGATTTGCCCACGCCAAAGTGGTTCGCTACTGACCGGTAGCTGTCTGGCGTGGCAAGTTTCCAGAGGGCTATGGCCACTCGCTTCTGCACACTCAGGGCTGCTCGCATCCGGGTGTCCTGCCGCTTCAGGGCAGGGGCCAGCAAGTCACAGAGTTCAAGGGAAGTGCCCTTACGCATCCTGAAGTTTCGCAGCCACTCTGTTTCATCCCAGACCTGCAGCACTATGCGGTCCCACCAGTCCGTGCTTGTTTCCCGGGCCCAGAATCGCCGTTCCACACCATGAACTTGACCCATTGCCACCATGATCTCCACTGCCCGGCGTACCCTGCTTTCTGAGACGTCTGCGCCACTCTCCTCACCGCGCTGCCGGAGCCTCCTTGCCCGATTTCTCAGCAGCTGACCGTGGAAGAGGTGGACGATAAGGTGCGAGGAGTTGACAACGGCCATAAGTGCAGCGATGATCACAGCGGGCTCCATGATCGCAGTGCTGTGGCGTCCGCGCTGTCACTGACCAGAAAAGTGCGGTAACAGATTTCCCGCCGGCGCTTTCAGGGAGAGAGGGCGGGAGTGACGGTTGAATGACAACAGTTACCCAAAACCACCCTCGACACATTTTTTCCCCCAGCAGGCATTGGGAGCTCTACCCAGCATTCCAATGGGCAGCGGGGACTGCGGAAACTGTGGGATAGCTTCCCACAGTGCACCGCTTCCAAAGTCGATGCCGTCCCTGTTAATGTGGATTCAGAAATTTGAATTAGTGTCCTTAGTGTGGATACACAAATTCGACTTCATAAGGTCAAATCCACAAATTCGACTTAAGTAGATTCGAAATAGTCTTGTAGTGTAGACAAGGCCATAATTTTTAAGTATTCATTTGTCCCACTGACCTGATGTAGCATTGTTTTTTATTTCAAAAATAAAAGTGAGGGGATGCCACGTTTGTGTTGAATGTAGTAACTTTGGGAGTAAAATGTGTGTCAGTCTTAAAATGAGGGACATTTAAGAGGTAAAAACCAACTGGGTTTGACCTGGGACTCCAAATCCGAATACTTTGATCTCAGAGATGCAAGCGGGAGGGACAGGAAGATTTGGAAAGATGAACTCAAACCCATGTGGGAATTTTACAGCCCAGGCCCAGCTCAACAATCATTGTTTTCGTAGGCCGAAACTTTGAGATACAAAGTGCCAGAGCTGAATGGAAAATAAAATTTCCCTTGCATAGACATTTAGATTTTTTCAGGGGGAAAAAATCCCAGTTTGGGACAAAAATCGGGAGGAGGGGAGATGGGGGGACACCTTTTAAAATTGTGGAAGGAAAATTCTGTTTTGGGAGAATAGAAATGAATTGTTTTGACTTGCATCCAGCTGCCTAACTTCCTGGGAAAGTGTCAGAGGGGTAGCTGTGTTAGTTTGGATCTGTAAAAAGCGACAAAGAGTCCTGAGGCACCTTATAGACTAACAGATGTATTGGAGCATGAGCTTTCCTGGGAAAGTGTTTAGTCACAATATTTTTGACCACCTCTAGCAAAGACCTCATTGCCAATTTCCTGGGACCCTGAGGGCCACACCCAATTTGCATATTGATTATCATTGCAAGCTGCATACATTCATTTGAATGGCTTTTATTGCATTGATATTGTTTGTCCACCAGGCTGTGCTGAAACATTTCAAATACATTGGTTTTAAAACAGTATTGACATCTCTGCATTTATTGGTGTATTGTATTTACTTAATGTAGTACTCTTTAATGGTAATATGCATGTGACATTTGTTTATACAGCACTGTATGTGTGTACCTGTAAGAATATGCTTTGCTTCAGTGTATATAGAAGCACTGATATACATATCTAATCTAGTTTTAATCTGTATATAATAGCTTTGATTGATCATGTGCCCTTACAGAATCTCTCAGCGTCCCTACTATGAGGTCACAACCCTACCACTCAGTAACGGCTAGCAATGGGATCATTGGGTAGCTGCTCAGGAAAGCAGCACTGTTCATTAACATACATTTAGTCCATGGGTACTAGAGAGTTAACACAATGTTGCCTTACATGGTGAATGATCTTTTCTGGCATTTTTTTTCAAAAGTGAATTTATCAGAGGCAAAGCTACAAGTGAAGTGCTGTACATAAAAGAACACACACATTGCTTAGATCTCAACCCCTCCCCCCACAATAAATCAACAGTCACCACTCCCCAATATACAACTGTTAATCAGTGCTCCACCAGCCCAAGTAAAATCAATTATTAAGGTTTCCTATCACATATACATACAGCTGGTTGAAAAATGTTAACAAAATTTTCTGTTGGAAAAATACAATTTAGTTGAAAATAAAATGTGTCACAGGAACATTTCAATTTTGATGACATTTTTGATAGGAGAAAGAAGAAATGAATAATTTCTCATTTCATTTTAATAATGTCAAATGTTTTATTTAAAAAAGATAAGTTTAATTTCAGTACAATTGTATTGCATTTCATGTGGACTTTAGTTTTAATATATTTATATTTAGTATTCTGTATTATAACATTTTACCTTATCAAAATTTTCATCTTGACTGAAACAATTAAACATCAAACATTTTGTAATTTCAATTTTTTTCAGTTGATTTGGAATGAAAAATTTTGAAATGTTGGAATTTCCTATGAAATGGAAATTCTGTTTTCTGACCATCTTCAACACAACCTAATTAATAAGAAATGTGCTGTCCTCTTAAATGAATTATGGGTTCCCATCATCACTGAATGATCTCAGCTTTCCCCTGTCCCATGCCCCAGTATATGAATTCTTCTTTTTCACCACCCTATATTCACGGAGTCAGGGCTCTTACCTTTCTCTGAAATAATCCTGGTCTCACCTCCAGACCCCAATTAGTTAATTCTCAGCTTTCCCCCATCTCTCTCCCATCCCACAATTAATAAATACTGGCTTCTTTCCTTGTCCCTATCTGAATAAATTAATGGACTCCACCCTATATTATTTGTTTCTCTCTTTCCCATAAATTAATGAATTCTGAGCTACATATCTCTATATAGGGCTTCTTGGAGGTTGCCATTTTCCTGGACACACAGGATGCCCTCAGCTTTCCAGGTTCCATTCTCCATGTTGGAAATGGGTCTACTCTCCACTCACTTGGACAATGTTTCCTCTGTTCTTAAGTCACTGGGCTTCTCCAGCTACTAGCAATAAACTACCCAGCCAGGCACATGCTGCTTCCACTGCAGATTCTCAAGGGTAATCAGTTCTCCTTTGGCCAGCCAGTGTGAGAAGAGGAAGGGGATGTTTGAGTGAGCTGAGCTCCCAAAAGCCCAGGAGGTGGAGAGGAGACAGAACTTTCCTTTGCTGAAAGCAGAGGAGGAGGTTCTGCATTCACATAGACTAAGCTGCACTTTAACGCCTATCAAACATCTCTAGCTTATTGGCCTGATGGTAACCCAATGGACTCTGAAATTATTTGCTCCACAGCTCTATCATGTTGGCTTAATGTGAAGGCAAAGACTTCTGCGTGCTCTCTGGCTCATCACGGCTAGCTGGCTGTTCTAATAACAAGAAAGAGATCTCTGAGGTCAGTAGTTGATTATCTGCTGGATTGAGGTCTCCTATAAGGTCAATTGCCTCAACAGTTAAAGTTTGTGGAGCTGAGGCCATGGCTCAGGCCTTTATGAGGTGCCTACATCAACACTCTTTTTGTGTGGCGACTGACTCAGCAGCTCTAGTATGCCAGGACAATGTCTAAGCAGAGGCTTCTGTGAAGTCCCTTACTTAGGATTTTTAAATTGCTGGGCTGAAGGTAAGGCAAAAATCTTTGCAAGATTACTGTTTTAACACCGCTAGTTTTCTGGTCTGTTGTCAGGATATAGGTGTCTGTCAGGTCTTTGGATCAACACCTCTAGTTTATGAGGCTCCAGCCCCTGTGAGGGCTCCAGCTAAGTATCCTGAGCACAATAGACTGCTAATCTAGGGTATTTGGCTCTGTGATGATTAGTGGTTCTGCATCTCTAACTTGGTGGTCTAATGTGAAGGCACTTGCGTCTCAGTAAGGTCACTAACCATCAATTTTAGCTTGGTATGCGGATATCAAGCTCTCATTTGTTAGATGAGTGCCAAGACTCAAGCCTCTCCATCAGCACATCTAGCCTCCTGTCAAAGAATAAAACTTTGTGGGGTCACACTTGGCTAGTGTCTCTAGATTTCTGGGTTGATGTGAGGGTCCAGGCTTTTGTGAGATGTTTGACTCAGAATCTGCAATTTACACCACTTATTCTAAAGCAAAAATACTGTCAGGTCTCTGCTTCAGAATCTCTAGTTTATGGGCCTGATGACAAGGATCACGGGTCTCTATGGTTACTGCTTCAGCAGCTGTAGCTTGCTGAGTTGATGTCCAAGTACATAATTCTGAGGTCCCTGTCTCAGCACCTTAAGCTTGCTGGGATGACCCCAAATCAAAGTTCTTGAGACATTAGGATGTTTGGCAGATAAGAAAGCAATGGCCTTTGTAAGCTCAATAGCTCAGCACTTCTAGCTTGTAGGGTTGATTTTGGAGTTTTCTGGTTTAGCATCTCAAGCATGCTGGTCTGATGTCCTGGATTAGGTCCCTTTCTGTCTCACTATTTATCAGCTTTACATGGCTGGGCTGAAGTCCATGCACAAATCTTTGTGAGGTTAATGTCTTAGCACCTCTGTTTTCCTGGTCTCATATCAGAAAACAAGGCAGTCATATCACTGACTCATCTTTTCCGTTCTGGTTTGTTAGGCGCAGACCTTTCTGAGTTCAAACGAAAACAACAAGGAGTCTTTGTGGCACCTTAGAGACTAACAAATTTATTTGGGCATAAGCTTTTGTGGGCTTTAACCCACTTCATCAGAACTTCATTCTGAGTTCACTGACTATGTACTAGTTTACTAGCTTGAAGCAAAAGCATAGGCCTCTGTGAGTGTGATGAAATGGGGGAATTTTCTGTAGTATTTGAGTCCTATGTGTGCCTCAATTTCTCCTATATGTTGCACCATTACCCAGTGAGCAGGGTTGGGGGAAAGAATTGTTTGTTCTCAGGGAAGACTGAGACACAGGGGGTGTGTGGGTGTGTGAATACCCTGTCTAGGTGGAACAAATAGTTGTTAAGGAACTATTTGGAACCAGCCCAGGTCAACAAGGGGGCCAGAGAGACCATGCAAGGTCCAATGATTTGTGGATTTCCCTGCCTCTGATAAAGGAAGCTAAGCAGAAACCCCAACTTCAGAATGAAGGCCTGCAAGGTGTAAGGTGAGGGAATAAAGGGTTGGCTTCTGGAAGGAGCCTGTGCTTTCTCTCCTGGGAACTGACTAAGAAAGGAAGCTTCAGAGAGACAGAGAGTCTGAAAGTGGGGTTGAGTACAGCTTGACTGGTGCTCTGGGCTGATCAGAATGGATTATGCTTAGCATTCTTATATTAGCATAGAGAAATGGACTGCCAGTGCTGTATTCCAGTTGACTAAACCCTGCTATCTTCAAAGCACTGCTTGAGTGTCACTGTAAATACTTGGTGAGGTGCATACATCTCTACCAGGATCTATCACAGGTGGACTCACTGAATAGAGATCATGATGTGAAGAAGGAGTTCAGAAGCCTCAGAGGTTCAGTCTCAGAAGGTGGCAAGGCCGCATGGCTTACCCTAAAGGAACAGAAAGACCTCTTGCGGGTCTGGAGCATCAAACAGGGTTCCACCAAGACACTGTCCCAACCTGGGGGTGTAGCACTACTCCTGTGAATTTGCGACAGTGAGGTTACCAATTCAGCACCAGTGGTTAAAGTACATCAAAATAGAGGGGAGATCACCAATTCCAGTGGTTATATTTGTTTTATTATGATATGTTATACTGACGTCATGTTATGATGTGGCATTGCATTATCTTATTTGATGGGACATGGAAATAAATGTATTTACAAGGTGTCCTTGTCCCCAAACAGGCATATAGCCAATCAAAAAATGGTATGTTTTTGTACAGATGCAGAATGCGGAACTGCATACCTTTGTGCCCTGCAACCATCTTCTCTATTCTCTCAACACCCCCCACTCCCATCTATAGATAAATTGTTTCTCAATTTCTGGTTCCCTGCATTATAGTTAGGGTTCAGAAAGCCAGTGGCAAAGCCTCCCTTTTTCCATGGAAAGGGGAGAACTGGAGACACCATATTCTTCCTCTTTCCCTCTCTGCCTCCTACAACCAAGGAGGGAATACACATCTTTCTGTAGAAGACAGTCAGTCAGCAGCTTATCAGCTTGGGCAATTCTTCTCCCATCAGGTGGTGGTGATGCTGCTGCAGCTACACCCACTGGCACGAAAAGACTTGGGAGCCCACAAACTCCCCAGACAGGAACCAGCCCTGTCACTGGAAATCCAAAATTGCACACCTAATGAGTCTGTATTGCACCAGCCAGTGAAGAAGTAGAAGGAGAGGGATCTTGTGTGTATACACACATATGTATGTGGTGGTATGGGTTTTGTGTTGTTTTTTGAGAAGAGTGGGAGCTGAGAGATTCCCCATACTACTCCTTTAGTCCCCGTTTCCATCTAGACAAGGAACCAGACATTCCCCTACCCCACTTGTTCAGGCAACACAGCTACTCCTCCTAGGTGTGTGTGTGTGCAAGTGATATTTACATTCTGGTTATATATTTAAATATCTGGGATTTGGAGCTCTCAATACTATAGCACTAGTTACTGTACAAACATGAGAACAGTGGAAAGGCACAAGTATCTGATTGCTCTTTGATGATCTATGTGAAATGAATTTGGTGGCATCAGTCCAGTTTGTAATGGGAGAAGTCTGTGGCAGCAGTGATCATGAGCCTGTGGTATATACGTATAGTTAAGACAAAATGCCAGTAGATGGCACTCAAGTGTCCATAGCATAGTTCCTGGGATTTATAAGACCAGCAATACTTGTTTTACAATACAAATGACTCCCTCTGTGCAGTTCTTTATATACGTTGAGCTCTCAACGCTGCCCACAGCACAATTTCCATCCTTCTTGATGGAGGATTGAATGGGCATGTAGGCAGAACTGACTCTCAAGGTGGTCTCTCCAGGACAAGGTGGTTGTTGTGGGAGACATATGAGGGTGGAGAGAAATCTTATACTGGTACTGCCCCTGGTGTGTGTGTGTGTGTGTATATATATATATATATATATATATATACACATACACACACAGAGCTTCCCAGGATTTCCAGTGTGGTACCCCCTCATGAGCCATTTCACTAATATTTTTTATGAAATAAAATGTCCAGTGTGCATATCCCCCTATAGCTATAGATTTTTTACTCTTGCTTTAGATCTATGTTGCCAGTTTTTTTAAATTGTACCTCAAATTTCAATTGCTCAACCTCAAGATTTAACTTGTAGCTAAAAATATAAATAAATCAAGAGTTATTTAGTTTAATTCCTGATGCTGAATTTTTCCTCCTTTCAACTGGCGTGTTGAATTAGCTGCTTCTTTGCTCAAAAATCATCAAATACAGAAGGGTCCAAAGTAAATAACTGCAGTAAATCAAGTATGATAAATTAAATAGTTATAACTTCAAAATCTAAGATAAACAGGAAGATGGGGAATAATATTTTTATAAAGTTTATTCAGGTTTCTTTGGCAAGAATTCGAACTTTAATAGGCATCCAGGCTGATACCTTTACCCTGCAGTCTGACACCTCTTGGCTCAGAGACATTACAAACAGACTGAGCAACCATGTGATGGCAACTGCTCCAAACAGCCTTAGTTTGTGCAGATGAGGCTCCTGTCAAGTGGTTTGGGGGCAAAGACCACATATGCAGGGCCATCATAAGGCAGCATGAGTAATACAGCACAGATGCAAGAACAGGATGTGTCTCCAGTTTAGTGAAATGGGTTAACACAAGAAATGTGTGCAGGTGTTCTGCTGCTGGACATGTACATGGGAAATGGGTGGGCCAGATTAAACAACAAAGAGGTGTTACAGCCATTTGTTTGTATAGCAGCATTTTAGCAAAACTTTACATAAAGGCAGAGTGCATGCTTCATCTAGAGTGCAAAACCAGTAGGAGGGTATGGTGGGGAGGCATCTGCCCACTACTTTAGCTCTTTAATATTTGTTTCAAACAAGCTTTCTTGCAGTGTGACGGTGCATGCATCCACAGTGGGCCAAGCAGGCATCCTAAGTGCCAGTGGCGGGTGCAAGTATTATGACTATTGTTGCTATGGCTGTGCAGGATCGGAAGACTCAGACAATGAAGAAGTGAGGAGGGTAAAGTTTGTCAGCAATGGAGGGCTTAGCATTTCCGTTGGGATGAGGCCATTGAGGAGAAGGTCTCATCCAAGTATTCTCCAAAAGTGCCAGAGTGTGTGATTTGAAGGAAGAGCTGGGTGCATGCTGCATCATCCTCTATTCCCTCATTTTCAACAGGTGGTGGAAGGTAACCCCATGGGGATTTCACTGAGGAAGATCATACTGCTGTAATCATGAACTTTTGATGATTTCTCTCCATTACATGTAGTTAACTGCTCGAGGGTGGGGGTCTCCTGACAGTACACTATCTGTAAGAGCCATGCTGTCTGAGGGACGGAAGGCTGAAGAGCTGCCCTCCTATACTTATAATAAAAACCTGTATAGATTTCCCTTTGGCTCCTGCTATACCTTCAATGGTGTCTTGAAACTAAACACGTTCACATTCCAGTAAGGTGGGGAACTGCCTCCTCCAGGGGGATAATGTGCATGCAACCCCCAGATTTGACACTGGTGGCATTTGTGGCCTTACTCTCAGCAGGGGCGGCTCTAGGCATTTTGCTGCCCCAAGCATGGCAGGCTGGCTGCGTTCGGCGGCTTGCCTGCGGGAGGTCCGCTGGTCCCGTGGCTTCGGCAGACCTCCCGCAGCCATGCCTGTGGGAGGTCCAGAAGCCGCAGGACCAGCGGACCTCCCGCGGGCAAGTCGCCGAAGGCACCCTGCCTGCCACCCCCGCAGTGCCGGCAGAGTGCCCCCCGTGGCTTGCCGCCCCAAGCATGCGCTTGGCATGCTGGGGCCTGGAGCCGTCCCTGACTCTCAGTTTTCCTTGTATAGGATTTTCAGACATGGGGCATGTTAAAAACCTGAGGATTAGGTTCCCTAACCAAACTGCTTGTGTGGGGTTTCTTAAAACTTTCTTGTGATGCCAGTTCTATTAATCCTCTCTAAGGACTCTGGACCTGTCCTGTGCCATTGAAGTCAATAGGAGCCTTTCATTGACTGGATGATGCAGTAGATGGAGCCCTATCAGTGTGCAGTAATTATCAGTGAAGCACCTTCAATCACTTTTTGGACTTAAAATACTACAAACATTTATGCTGGCAAATGATATTTCCAGTCAGAGAGGAACTCTTGGTTGTTTCCCACCTCGCCCCACGGAATCAACTTTGTAAAGAGAAGTTACCAGTACAAGATTTGCACTTGGCTCACCTGCCGCACAATGAAATAATTTAACCCTATTTCTATTTCACTATCAATATTGCACACTGCAGTACAGTAGACAATAGGTTTGAGTCTAATTTAATGCTTAACTGTTCAGTTTGTCTAAAAACAAAACAAATAGTGCTTGTGAAATCTTACTTGAGCGTGCACATCTTTATTATATTAGTCTGCATTTTAGAGGTTGCCTGATAGCAAGCTATTCTGCTAATGCACAGTTTAGTGACAGGATCCCTGACATCATGACTAGTATGGGGAAACTATAAGCAGTTATCTTTGCATACCTCAGCTAGCAGGGAAAGGGTTACCATAGCACATAGGAAGCTCCCACCAAGCTGGGAGTTGTGTTGATCAGAAGTCTTGCATCCAGTTGTCCCCCTCAAATCCTGCCTCTTTTCACAAAGCAGAATTACAGCCGTTCCTCTGGAAGAGCGACCAAAGAAGGAGGGTGCAGGAATTGCCCCTTGAAGTAGTTTCCAGTGTATTGAAATTGAATCCAGTTGACCAGAAATGACCATATGATGGATTGCATGATTTTCATTGTATGATGTTTAATGTCTGCTGTCTCTTTGTTGGCTTTCCACTTGGCCAGTGTTGTGTGTCCCCTCCTCCTAGACTCAATGCCTGTGGCAGCCTCAGTTTAAGCACAGGGGAAAGTAATTAAATGTGCCATTTTGGTGGTCTTAGATACACTCACAACAACATTGCGCATTTCAGGACACTTGGCACTCTCTGCTCGGGAGTGGTCCAGTACTGGGACAGCAGCCATGGATTGCTGCTACTCATGACTGAAGTGCGTTGACGGAGATGTGTGTGGGAGTTTACACTCGGCCTGCCTGCACCGTGACTTGCTCCAGCCAGGATTAATCTCTCAGCTTTGTGAGCACTGAAATTCACCAACATTTGCTCCCAACTTAAAAAATTAACAATATTATATTACTAAAGCTGTTTCTTTTGTGTAAATAAAACCAAGTCACATTTAACCTTTGTTGCCTTGAATCTGGAGAGCTTGGTACTAACTGCTAGTACATTCAATGGCTCCTGGGCTTAGCTGAAATTAGCTAGAAAAGTCTAGGATTAGGAGTCCCAAATTTGTTTTGTTTTGTATTTTCAAATCTCCTTTAGAAGTGGAGTCAAGTTTTCAAAAGCACTAACCTGAGTTAGAAGCCTAAGTCACAATGCCAAAAACCATTTTTAAAATAGACAGATTCCAAGTATTTAAGATTAATAGGAGCTGCACCATTTTTGTTTGTCAGAGGATGGATATGGATGGCAGGAGAGAGATCACCATTAAGTTCAGTGGTACAAGATCAAGCTATTAGTGTATGGTCAAAACTTAGAGAGTTAGTTTCATTAATCCACAGCCTTACATATATGACTATTTAAAGATTATGCTCCCCCAGCCTATTCAGTATTGCTCTGAGAGCAAGCCAGAGCCAGTGTCTGTTTGAAAGGCCTTTCCCTGTGAAGCCAGCAGGTGGACTCCAAGTTGGTAATGATTTAAAAAATAAAAGGAAAGAAAATAAAGAAGAGGATAAGTTGAAGCTAAATATTTTTCCCACCTCATCTTTAATCACAAATATTAAGAATGAGTTCCTACTCATTTTCAACGTTGATAAGAAGCACAAGGAAGAAATTTCTTGGGGTGAGCTGTATGCTCCCCTCTATATTAATGGATTTTGTTTTTGCATAGCAAATTGTATACCCATATTTTGATTCTAACACTTGAGTATCAAAGTAATACTCCAGTGTATGAACTCCCATGCACCAATCTCTATGGCTTACCTCTTAGGGAGTTCGGGGATATAGGGGCTGATCTGAAGTCTGCTCGTGTCAACAGGAGCCTTTTCACTTCTTTCAGCTCAGTCCACAGTGACCCAGGTAAGAGGAGAGGAAGCATGGTCTGGTGGTCAGAGTGCTCATCTGGGACCCCAAAAATCTGTATTCAATTCCATGCTCTGCCGCAGAATCCTCGAGTGACCTTGGGCAAGTAATGTAGGGAACTGAAGCACAGAAAGACTCTCTGTCAAATGGGGATAATAGGACTTCCCTTCCTCACTGGGACATTGTTGTGAAGCTAAAAACATTAATGATTGTGAGGGGCTCAGAAACTAAAGTAATGGAGGCCCTAAGTGTGTTAGAGAGAGAGAACTGTAATACTATTTGGATTTATTCTTTGAGACACAGTTCATGTGAAGCTTGAATACACTGAATGTAATATATTCACATTTGGTTGATCTGTGCCGTTCAAGTTCTGTCCATAATAAACATGCAGAATCCCAAATGCTATTATGATTGTGAACCTCTCTGTGGAGTCTTTTGGGCTTCTGCTGTTCTCTCCCCATTGCCCACAAGAGGGCATGTGTAGACATGCAAGATCTCCTGCTGTCGTTCTGGCTGCTATCATGACTAGCTAGCTCTGCAGCTAGAGACTGTGGCTAACTACTGCCATTCTCTCCTTTCAAGCCTCATGGAGGGTTAGTGGTGGAAGCTTCTCTGTACTTGAGGGTTAACTAGCCTTGAGGTTGCTGCACTGCCCAGGTGACTCGCTCCCACCTTTGAACATAAGCAACTTTTTGGACTTGCCACTTTGTTTCTTTCTGTTTCACTCTGTCTTAGGCTATGTCTACACTACGAAATTAGGTCGAATTTCTAGAAGTTGTTTTTTTAGAAATTGTTTTTATACAGTTGATTGTGTGTGTCCTCACACAAAATGCTCTAAGTGCATTAAGTCAGCGGACTGCGTCTACAGTACCAATGTTAGTGTTGACTTCTGGAGTGTTGCACTGTGGGTAGCTATCCCACAGTTCCTGCAGTCTCCACCGCCCCATTGGAATTCTGGGTTCAGATCCCAATGACTGATCGGGCAAAAACAGTGTTGCAGGTGATTTTGGGTACATGTCGTCAGGGCCCCGCTCCCTCCCTCCGTGAAAGCAACGGCAGACAATCGTTTCACGCCTTTTTTCCTGGGTTACCTGTGCAGACGCCATACCACGGCAAGTATAGAGCCCGCTCACCTCACCATCACAGTATGTCTCCTGGGTGCTGGCAGACGTGGGACTGCATTGCTACACAGCAGCATCTCATTGCCTTTTGGCAGCAGATGGTGCATTACGATTGGTAGCCATCATGGTCATATTCCTGGGTGCTCTTTTAGCCGACCTCGGTGAGGTTGGTCAGGGGCACCTGGGCAGACATGGGAGTGACTCAGCCAGGTCATTCCCATCTTCTGCCGAGCACCGAGGAAATGATGATGGCTAGCAGTCCTACTGCACCGTCTGCTGCCAGCCTAAAGATGTAAAAGATAGATGGAGTGGATCAAAACAAGAAATAGACCCGATTTGTTTTGTATTAATTTACTTCCTCCCTCCTTGAAATCAACGGCCTGCTAAACCCAGGGTTTTGAGTTCAATCCTTGACGGGGCCATTCTATGTGACAGTTGTTTGTGTTTCTCCTTGATGCAAAGCCACCCTCTTTGTGGATTTTAATTCCCTGTAAGCCATGTTGTCAGTCGCCTCTCCCTCCGTCAGAGAAGACAATAATTTCCTGCCTTTTTTCAGCCCAGACACCATAGCATTGGGATCATGGAGCCCGCTCAGATCACCGCAGCAATTATGAGCACTGTAAACACCACACACATTATCCTGGAGAACCAGAACCTGCCAAATCAAAACTAGGCGAGGAGGCGACGGCAGCACGGTGACGATAGTAATGAGGACATAGACATGGACATAGACTTCTCGGAAAGCACAGGCCCCAGCAATGTGCACATCATGGTATTAATGGGGCAGTTTCATGCTGTGGAATGCCGATTCTGGGCCCGGGAAACAAGCACAGACTGGTGGGACTGCATAGTGTTGCAGGCCTGGGACGATTCCCAGTGGCTGCGAAACTTTTGCATGTGTAAGGGCACTTCCATGGAACTTTGTGACTTGCTTTCCCCTGCCCTGAAGTGCCAGAATATCAAGATGAGAGCAGCCCTCACAGTTGAGAAGCGAGTGGTGATAGCCCTGTGGAAGCTTGCAATGCCAGACAGCTACCAGTCAGTTGGGCATCAGTTTGGAGTGGGCAAATCTACTGTGAGGGCTGCTGTGATCCAAGTAGCCAACATAATCAAAGAGCTGCTGATATAAAGGGTAGTGACTCTGGGAAATGTGCAGGTCATAGTGGATGGCTTTGCTGAAATGGGATTCCCAAACTGTGGTGGGGCGATAGACGGAAACCATATCCCTATCTTGGCACCGGAGCACCAAGCCAGCAAGTACATAAACCGAAGGGGCACTTTTCCATGGTGTTGCAAGCACTGGTGGATCACAAGGGACGTTTCACCAACATCAACGTGGGATGGCTGGGAAAGGTACATGACGCTCACGTCTTTAGGAACTTTGGTCTGTTTCAAAAGCTGCAGGAAGGGACTTTCTTCCCAGACCAGAAAATAACCATTGGGGATGTTGAAATGCCTATAGTTATCCTTGGGGACCCAGCCTACCCCTTAATGCCATGGCTTATGAAGCCATACACAGACAGCCTGGACAGTAGTCAGGAGCTGTTCAACTGAGCAAGTGCAGAATGGTGGTAGAATGTGCATCTGGACACTTAAAAGCGCACTGGCGCAGTTTACTGACTTGGATAGACCTCAGTGAAACCAATATTCCCATTGTTATTACTGCTTGCTATGCGCTCCACAATATCTATGAGAGTAAGTGGGATACATTTATGGTGGGGTGGGAGGTTGAGGCAAATCGCCTGGCTATTGATTACACACAGCCAGACACCAGGGCAGTTAGCAGAGTACAGGATGGCGCGGTGTGCATCAGAGAAGCTTTGAAAACCAGTTTCATGACTGGCCAGGCTACGGTGTGAAAGTTCTGTTTGTTTCTCCTTGATGAGCCCTCCACCCCCTTGGTTCACTCTACTTCCCTGTTAGCTAGCCACCCTCCTCTCCTCCCTTTGATCACTGCTTGCAGAGGCAATAAAGTCATTGTTGCTTCACATTCATGCATTCTTTATTAATTCATCACACAAATAGGGGGATAACTGCCAAGGTAGCCCGGGAGGGATGGGGGAGGAGGGAAGCACCGGGTGGGGTGGGGGAGGAGGGAAGGACAAGGCCACACTGCACTTTAAAACTTATTGAAGGCCAGCCTTCTGTTGCTTGGGCAATCCTCTGGGGTGAGGATGCTTTGGAACTTGGGGAGGAGGGCTGTTGGTTACACAGGGGCTGTAGACAGTGGCGGTCTGTGCTCCTGCTGCCTTTCCTGCAGCTCAACCATACGCTGGAGCATATGAATTTGATCTTCTAGCAGCCTGAGCATCGACTCTTGCCTTCTGTCATCAAGCTGACGCCACCTTTCATCTTCAGCCCACAACTTACTCTCTTCAGCCCGCCACCTCTCCTCACGTTCATATTGTGCTTTCCTGCACTCTGACATTGTCTGCCTCCATGCATTCTGCTGTGCTCTGTCACTGTGGGAGGACAGCAGGAGCTCAGAGAACATTTCATCCCGAGTGCATTTTTTTCACCTTCAAATCTTTGCTAGCCTCTGTGAAGGAGAAACATTTGCAGCTGGTGGAGGAGCAGGGAGAGTGGTAGTTAAAAAGACACATTTTAGAGAACAATGGGTACACTCTTTCACGTTAAACCTTGCTGTTCACATTACACAGCACATGTGCTTTTGTTACAAGGTCGCATTTTGCCTCTTGTATTGAGGGCCTGCTGGTCTGGTGTGAGAGATCACTCATGCTTTACCCCTCCCACCACTGCGTGGCTAACAGCGGGGAACATTTCTGTTCAGCCGCAGCCAAACAGCCGAGCAGGAACGGGCACCTCTGAATGTCCCCTTAATAAAAGCACCCTATTTCAACCAGGTGACTATGAATGATATCACTCTCCTGAGGATAACACAGCGAGATAAAGAACGGATGTTGTTTGAATGCCAGCAAACACCGGGACCATACGCTGCCATGCTTTGTTATGCAATGATTCCAGACTACCTGCTACTGGCCTGGCATGGTAAAGTGTCCTACCATGGCGGATGGAATAAGGCCGCCCTTCCCAGAAACCTTTTCCAAAGGCTTTGGGAGTACATCCAGGAGAGCTTTATGGAGATGTCCCTGGAGGATTTCCGCTCCATCCCCATACACGTTAACAGACTTTTCCAGTAGCTGTACTGGCCGTGAATGCCAGGGCAAATTAATCATTAAACATGCTTGCTTTTAAAACCATGTGTAATATTTACAAAGGTACACTCACCAGTGGTCCCTTCTCTGCCTTCAGGGTCTGGGAGCCCGCCTTGAATGGGTTCGGGGGTTACTGGCTCCAGGTCCAGGGTGAAAAACATATCTTGGCTGTTGGGGAAACCGGTTTCTCCATTTCCTTGCTGTGAGCTATTTTCAGTCTCTTCATCATCATCTTCCTCGTCCCCAAAACCCGCTTCCGTGTTGCTTGATTCTCCATCGACGGAGTCAAAGCACAGGGTTGGGGTAGTGGTGGCTGTACCTCCTACCATGGCATGCAGCTCATCACAGAAGCACCATGTTCGGGGATCTGATCCGGAACGGCCGTTTGCCTCTCTGGTTTTTTGGTAGGCTTGCCTTAGCTCCTTAATTTTCACATGGCACTGCTGTGCGTCCCTGTTATGGCCTCTCTTTCATGCCCTTTGAGACTTTTTCTAATGTTTTGGCATTTCATTTACTGGAACAAAGTTTAGCTAGCACGGATTCGTCTCCCCATAGGGCGAGCAGATCCTGTACCTCCCGTTCGGTCCATGCTGGAGCTCTTTTGCGATCTTGGGACTCCATCATGGTCACCTCTGCTGATGAGATCTGCACTCACCTGCACCTTGCCACTCTGGCAAAACAGGAAATGAGATTCAAAAGTTTGCGGGCCTTTTCCTGTCTACCTGGCCAGTGCATCTGAGTTGAGAGCGCTGTCCAGAGCAGTCACAATATAGCACTCTGGGATAGCTCCCGGAGGCCAATACCGTAGAATTGAATCCACACTACCTCAAATTCAACCCAGCAAGGCTGATTTCAGCATCAATCCCCTCATTGGAGGTGGAGTAAAGAAATAGATTTAAAGAGCCCTTTAAGTTGAAAAAAAGGGTTTCGTCGCGTGGGCAAGTCCAGGCTTAAATTGAGGTAACGCTGCTAAATTAGACCTAAAATCATAGTGTAGAGCAGGCCTTAAATCTCTGGTGTGGAATGTGCAAGAAGGGAAGAAGGCCATTGTATTGAACATGGTGGCAGCAGGACACATGAGCAAGAAGAAAGGATTACTTTATCCATGTATGTATACAGGGTATATAACTAAAAACCATGGAAGTAGGAAGTAGTATATCTAACATCACTTAACATTTTGTTTGGGGCATCCAACCCCTTCCCATATCTTCTGTAGTTTGTTTAAGCCCTGATCCTGCAGTGAGATCTGCACAAGTAAACCTCTGCACCTGTGTCGTGACTGATGCAGGATCAGGGCCTTAGACTGTAAACTCTTCATTACAGGGACTGTCTTCTTCTGTTCAGTGCCTAGCACATGTTGGGCACTGCTGTAATATAAATTCAGAATAGTCCTGCTAATGTATGTCATTATTTTATGAAATGTGTGTGGGCAGTTTTTTGGCCAGTATACATTTAGGGTGATGTGTATAGTGCTTTTCAACCAATACAATACACACCAATGCTAGACCCACTAGGGTAAGGGTAGGTCTATACTTACCGCGCGGGTCGACGCGGTGAGTTTGACTTCTCAGAGTTCGAACTATCGTGTCTAATCAAGACGCGATAGTTCGAACTCCCCACGTGCTCCGGTTGACTCCGGAACTCCACCACCGCGAACGGCGGTGGCGGAGTCGACCTTGGAGCCGCGGACTTCGTTCCCGCGGCGTCTGGATGGGTGAGTAGCCCAAACTAAGGTACTTCGACTTCAGCTACGCTATTCGCGTAGCTGAACTCGCGTACCTTAGTACGACCGCCACCCCTTAGTGTAGACCAGGCCTAAGTTATGCTACTGGATAAGAGGTCACAAGGAAGCAATCCTATGGTCAGGATCACTACAATGCATTGTACTATAGCCCCTTCCAGTGCACTGGTGGGGTGTGGGGCACATTACTTTGAGTGTGTGGGAGGAGGGTAGGCCAGGAGCAGTTGTTATAAGGGCTGGCTATGCCACTACTTCACCAGCTGAAGATTCTGCTACAACAGCAAAAAGCTCAGGTACTACCTTTTTAAGGCAGCTTTTAAGCCAGCGGTGCAAAGGGAATATAGGAGGGGTTGTGGTTTTGTTCTAGAACTTGCACATAAAATGGTGACTTGATAGTCTAATCTCTCCCTAGGTAGCAGCATAGTGACCCAGTGTGCCAGTAAACCCAACTATCTTATAGTTTAAACTCTATTTGTATCTTCTTTAAATGAGTGCCATAATTATATTTTAAAAAAAAAAATCTCAATCTATGCTGCCAGGTTGGCGTGTTACGCTGGGAACTGGGTGAACCCACATTTACAGACAGATAAGACCCAAAAGTTAACTTTCTGAGATAAATAGACATCAAAAGCACTATGACAACTAAGATTTGCAAGAGGATGAGGTTTGTCATGTGTTTGACGGCATGTATATTGGCCTTGCAGTAGTAAGAGTGTCATTCGAGTTGTGTCCGAATTTTTTGTTTTACGGGGTCTGTACTTCAGTGTTTCACCAGCACCACTGTGACATTTCATTCCACCATTTCATTCGCATACTGTGCCCTGGTTGTCATGGCAATGGCTGCCTTTGATGACTGGTTTACCTCAGCTGATGATATTAAAAGAAGGGGCACAGGAGTTGTTGTAATGAAAGCAGACTGTGTTCGGATAAGCTGCTTGGTTCCTTTGGGTTTGTATGTAGGTAACTTCCTTTCAAAAAGATAGTGTAATTATTGCTTTCCTCAGAAAGGGTTACATAAAAATAAGACACAATTCAAGCTCATTTTGCTGTATATTGTATATAGGCTTTGCAAAGCTTGTCAGAATATTTAATTTGTTAAAAAAAAAATGGGGGGTGGGTGGGAAATTATAGCTCCGAGTCCTAACTCAGATTTTTGTTACACAACTAGAAAAGTGTCATTTAGAAGCTGCATTTACTCAAACAACTTTTTAAAAAGAATTTAATTACTTTCAGTATGTTGATCAACATGGCACTCAGTGGTGAAATATGGAGCTTCACAAAGATAGTAATGGCAATAATACACATTGAAGCTAACAAATGTGTAAGGTGCTTTATTATTTAAATGGCACGCAAGAGATCGTAAGGAAATTGCCAACAACAAAAACTTTTGTCTAACATTGCTGTCATCAAAAAACTAATCCATAAAAAGTTAAGGATTAAAAGGGTGCAAAGTCCAGTATTTTCAAGTTGAGAAATGCCAGAATGAACATTGCCCATGCAACCTTAATTCTGGCCTCTTCTGTGTATGCATTATGATACCATCTGTAATTACATAATTATATACTACTTCTTCCACAAGACCCTTGCCTCTTTCCGTGCACAGCACAGTTCTGCTCAGGGGATGAATTGAAGTTGTGTAGTGGAATCTATCTGTTAGACCCTTGCCTCATTTGTTGCAGAAGTTGCAAGATCTGTAGTGACTGAGGCAGGGGACTTCAGGAAGAGAAAGGATGGACTCATGGTTAGGTCAGTAGAATACCACTGTGGAAACTTGGATTCTATCTCTGCCTCTGCTACCCAGCTCTTATGTGATGCTGGACAAGTCCCTTACATCGAACAATTCACAGATGGTTACGTCTGTATGTAATTAGAGGCCGCATCATAATACATATGACAAGGGCCCTCAATTACAGTTGCACTGGAAACATTCATTCTGGCATTTCCTAACTTGAGTGCTGGACTTTATGACTTTTTACTCAACTTTACTTTTCCTATTTTTTTTTATTATTTGTTGATAAGAACAACCTGAACTAATGTTACACTAGACCCACAAACAAAACAATGTGTCATGAGCATCCAAATTTGTCCTGGTGTGATAATGGGGCATATCCAAATATGGAAAATAACTTGCTTCAAAATGGCATCTGAATGACATTTAGTTTCTAATAATTATTTCTTTGGTTTATTTAGGATAGGTGGAAGAGTCTTAACTTGGCTTCCTTTATAATATGTTTATTATAAAAACATATAGAAGTTAAGGGGCAAAAACGCAAGGAATATCTGAGTACACGGTCCTCTTACTCCTTGTTATTTGTCTCTCTGAGAGGTACTGTTTCTATTTGCATCAATGTTCAGTCTTTCAGTGTAATGAAAACAATAGGGTTGACATGCTTTTTGCCTTCCCAGATACTATATAGCTCACCCTGCAGAAAAATTGCTGCTTCTTCCACTAGTACTAATTTGTCCTTAAGCTATTTTGAAGGTACATAGTAACATGTAAAAGAATTTTCCTAATTTCATCTCCGCTACTCTGCTCCTCTTAGGATAATGACCAAAGGTCTGCCAGAGTAGAAAGCATAGACACAGGAGAGCGTGAATACTAGAGGCCTGTTGTTGCAAAATACTTGAAATATATTTATTTACATTGGATTATTTCTCACTTCCTCAGTTGGGAGATGTGTGGGACCTTTAACTTCCAGATTGGGTGGGAGCATATGGAGATTTTAAGCCAAAATATCTGGACAGAAATGAATCTCTATTTAATTAATAAGAATGGTCATACAGGGTCAGATCAATGGTTCATCTAACCCATAATCCTGACTTCTGACAGTGGCTGATGCCAGATGCTTCAGAGCGAATCAACAGAACAGGGGAATTATCAAGTGATCCATCCACTGTCATCCAAGGGCTAGTCTACACTTACCTGCCAGTTCGACGCGGAGAGTTCGACTTTTCGGAGTTCGAACTATCACGTCTAATATAGACGCGATAGTTCGAACTCCGGAAGCGCTCCGTTCGACTCCGGTACTCCACCACTGCAAACGGCGGTGGCGGAGTCGACCTTGGAGCCGCGGAGTTCAGTTCCGCGGCGTCTGGACGGGTGAGTACTTCGAACTAGGGTACTTCGAATTCAGCTACGCTATTCACGTAGCTGAATTTGCGTACCCTAGTTCGACCCCCGTTCTTAGTGTAGACCAGGCCCAAGGAACTAAGCCAAGGAGCTTTACAATATTTTGTGAAACTATATTGCCGATACTGTATGCCAGTAGGATATCCGTTTTTCAGTTAAAAGGATTGTACAGTAGTGTCGGTTGTGTAGTCACAACCACAGCAGCCTCTTCTGGCAGGGTGCAATGTCCTTATTTCCAATACCTCCTGCAGGCCATCTGACTCTCACTAGGTCTGTGCCTCCAGCCTCCAGCCATATCGCAAAGTTCAGTTCCCTTCCAGGGTAACAAAAAAGGTACAATTTTAAAGTTCACAAAACATATGAATACAGGAGAGCTTTCAGCAGGAATGGCACTGGGAACAGGGCGTGTGGGGGCTATAGTCCCAGCAAATTTGCTGTAGCCGCTCCTCCCAGAGCTGTGTACCCAGCCAGCAGCCACTGCTCTCTGGCCACCCAGCTCCCACTGCCACAGTCTCCCCTTCTTGGAGAACAGATCCATGGCTGTTAGGGGGCTGGGGGAGCTTGCCCGATGTCAGAGGTGGCTGTGCCCAAGTGAGCCTCCGCTGAGCTGGTGTGGGGGGACAAGGAGCCTGTCTGTACCAGTGCGTCTGGCTCAGGAGTGGGAACTGCGGCTGCTGCTGTACTGAACAAGCATTTAGGCTCCTAAGTGCTCAGCTTAAAGAGACAGCACACAGACACACTCAGGCATGCACACAGTCTTTTTCATACTCCCCCCCAATACACACACACACACACACACACTTGTGTTGTTACTACTACTTGGTACTTCCTGTCAAAATGCGCAATACACATATATTCTCTGTAATTTTATTCTTTCAAAGTTTGTTGAGGATTATAGTACTGTTATTACTTTTTGACTGGTCTGTGTATTTCATAATTTTATTTCTCTTATGCTTAAGTTTAATTTTTTGAGTAATGAGTTTTAAAATGCCTAACCTGTCCTGGCTGGAGTAATTATTATTACTTTTATTATCATATTGTGCTTTGTCATTCATTATTTAAAGTGGTACAGTCAAATAATAGTATCCTTCTAGAATGTAAATTTAGCTTGTACTCACCTTAGCAGTGCCAGTTTAAAAAACAAAAACATTAGCTAAACGCATAACTTTAGACAGTGTGTAGATGAGGGTCACTTATTCTCAAATCGTATTTTTAATTATATCTGTAAAATAACTTAAAATGTGTTTGAAAATAAATGTGGTTCCAAGTCTGAAACTAATAGTAATGATGTAGTCAAATGTTAGCGAGTCACATACATGATTGTGATTGGTAAATGTAAATGCCAAAATAATTAGAAAATTAAATTCCTGTTCTTAATAAAAGAGGAAAATACTTAACATATGAGATTAAAATTAAGTAAATGTGCATGAGGAACATTGACTAAAATAGAGTAGTAATGACAGTAACACAGTGTGTGTCTGTTAGAGAAAGCAAGCAGATTTTTTTTTTTTTTGTATTTACCTCTATTGAAGATAGCATATAAAGTATCAGACTGGTGTTTCTGATATCTGTGTTAAGGCTCCAAAACTGATACCACTAGGTTTGTTGCTTGTTCTAAATTTACATTTAAAATATTTTAAAAATTGCATATAAAATATTGCTTTAGTTGGTGTCTGTATATATTTTTTCTTTATAGGAATTATAAATTAGCTGACAGGAACATTGTATCTAAGTTATTATCTGCAAAAAACCCTAGAGTTTTCAGGTGCTTAAGTAGCCCCTGTTATCATGGTTAAAGTCTTCTTCTGCGCTGCTCCCCCACCAAGAAAAAAAACAACAGGAAATAATACTCCTGCTTCCTTCCCACCTGGTTTGCATTCCCAGTGAGCTGCTGCTGCTGCATATGCTCTGGGCCAGGCTGAGGATGCTTAGGTTTGTAATCTGGCTGGGGCTCAGGAGCTGCATAGACCCAGCATCTATCACCCTTCCCACCCACTGCCTCCTCCAGCTGCTGCTAAAGATGGAGGACAGAGCAGAAGGTTTCTGGGAAAGGCCTCCTCCAGCCCCTGTTCTCAGTCAACCCTCTCTAGAATCGATGATCCCTGCTCTGGATTAACCACAGTGTGAGTAGTTGTAGTATGGCTCTGAGGGTACGTCTACACTACGGGATTATTCCGATTTTACATAAACCGGTTTAGCAAAACAGATTGTATAAAATTGAGTGTGCGCGGCCACACTAAACACATTAAATCGGTGGTGTGCGTCCACGGTCCGAGGCTAGCGTCGACTTCTGGAGCGTTGCACTGTGAGTAGCTGTTCCGTAGCTATCCCATAGTTCCCGCAGCCTCCCCCGCCCCTTGGAATTTCCGGGTTGAGATCCCAGTGCCTGATGGGGCAAAAATCATTGTCGCGGGTGGTTCTGGGTACAGCCTCACCCCTCCCTCCCTGAAAGCAGCAGACAACCGTTTCGCGCCTTTTTTGCTTTGTGAACTGTGCAGACGCCATAGCACAGCAAGCATGGACCCTGCTCAGCTCAATACCGCAATCGTGCATGTTTTAAACACCTCGTGCACTCTTGTGCAGTATATGGTGAACCAGGACCTTCAAACCGAGGCGAGGAGGAGGTGGATACGGCAGCGCGGCGATGACAGTGATGAGGACGTAGACACAGAATTCTCTCAAACCGCGGGCCCCTGCGCTTTGGAGATCCTGATGGTAATGGGGGAGATTCTATCCATTGAACACCGATTTTGGGCCCGGGAAACAAGCACTGACTGGTAGGACCGCATTGTGTTGCAGGTGTGGGACGATTCCCAGTGGCTGCGAAACTTTCGCATGCGTAAGGGCACTTTCATGGAACTTTGTGACTTGCTTGCCCCTGCCCTGAAACGCCATAATACCAAGATGAGAGCAGCCCTCACAGTAGAGAAGCGAGTGGCGATAGCCCTGTGGAAGCTTGCAACGCCAGACAGCTACCGGTCAGTCGGGAATCAATTTGGAGTTGGAAAATCTACTGTGGGGGCTGCTGTGATGCAAGTAGCCAAAGCAATCACTAAGCTGCTGCTACGAAAGGTTGTGACTCTGGGAAACGTGCAGGCCATAGTGGATGGCTTTGCTGCACTGGGATTCCCTAACTGTGGGGGGGCGATAGATGGAACCCATATCCCTATCTTGGCACCAGAGCACCAGGGCACCCGGTACGTAAACCGGAAGGGGTACTTTTCAATGGTGCTGCAAGCACTGGTGGATCACAAGGGACGTTTCACCAACATCCACGTGGGATGGCCAGGGAGGGTTCATGACGCTCGCGTATTCAGAAGCACTACTCTGTTTAAACGGCTGCAGCAAGGGAATTATTTCCCAGACCAGAAAATAACAGTTGGAGATGTTGAAATGCCTGTCGTTATCCTGGGGGACCCAGCCTACCCCTTGATGCCATGGCTCATGAAGCCATACACAGGCAGCCTGGACAGTGGTCAGGATCTATTCAATTACAGGCTGAGCAAGTGAAGAATGGTGGTGGAATGTGCCTTTGGCCGCAGGGCCACCCAGAGGATTCCGGGGGTCCGGGGTCTTCAGCGGCGGGGGGCCCTTCCATTCCGGGACCCGCCGCCGAAGTGCCGGAAGACCCGTGGCGGGGGCCGCCCCGCCGCTGAATTACCGCCGAAGCGGGACCCGCCGCCGAGGCGCAGCCCGGTCTTCGGGGCACTTCGGCGGCGGGTCCCGGAACGGAAGGGCCCCCCGCCGCCGAATTACCGCCGAAGACCGGGCTGCGCTCCGGCAGCGGGTCCCGCTCCGTCTTCGGTGGTAATTCGCCGGCGGGGGGGGGTCCTTCCGCCCCATAGCGGAAGGACCCCCCCCCGCCGGCGAAGACCAGGAGCGAAGAAGCTCCTGCGCCCGGACCCGCAAGAGTTTTCCGGGCCCCCCGGAGTGAGTGAGGGATCCGGCTCCAGGGGCCCCGAAAAACTCTCATGGGGGCCCCTGTGGGGCTCGGGGCCTGGGGCAAATTGCCCCTCTTGCCCCCCCCCGGGCGGCCCTGTTTGGCCCTTTAAAGGCGCACATTACTGACTCGCTCAGACCTCAGCCAAACCAATGTCCCCTATGTTATTGCTGCTTGCTGTATTCTCCACAATCTCTGTGAGAGTAAGGGGGAGACCTTTATGGCGGGGTGGGAGGCTGAGGCAAATCATCTGGCCGCTGATTACGCGCAGCCAGACACCAGGGAGATTAGAAGAGCACACCAGGAAGCGGTGCGCATCAGAGAAGCTTTGAAAACGAGCTTCATCAATGGCCAGGGTACAGTGTGACTGCTGTGTTTGTTGATGAACACCCACCCCCCTTGATTGACTCATTCCCTGTAAGCAACTCACCCTCCCCCTTCGAGTACAGCTTACTTATGCAAATAAAGTCACTATAGTATAAAAATCATGAATTCTTTATTAATTCATTATAAAAAGAGGGAGAGAAGTAAGGGTGTGGTTTGGGAGGAGGATAGGAGGGATGGAGAAGGCCATTAAAAAAATTTCACAGTAATGACAGCCTTCTGGTTGGGCTGTCCACGGGGGTGGAGTGGGCGGGTGCACGGAGCCTCCCCCCATGCGTTCTTACACGTCTGGGTGAGGAGGATGTGGAACATGGTGAGGGTTGAGGGTGGTTATACAGGGGCTGCAGCGGCACTCTGTGATCCTGCTGCCGTTCCTGAAGCTCCACCAGACGCCGGAGCATGTCAGTTTGATCACGCAGCAGCCCCAGAGTTGCATCCCGCCACCGCTGATTTTCCTGCCGGTCTTCCTGCCGCCACCTCTCATCTCGGGTGACCCTCCTGTCTTCACGTTCACTGGCATCTCTCCTGTAATTTGATACCATGTCCTTCCACTCATTCAGATGAGCTCTTTCCTTGCATGTAACTTCCATAATATCCGAGAACATTTCATCTCGCGTCTTCTTTTTCCTCCACCTTATCTGTGCTAGCCTTTGGGATGGAGGAGGGCTTGAAAAATTTGCAGCTGCATGAGGGAGAGAAATATTTAAAAAGATACATTTTACAGAACAATGGTTATACTCTTTCACAGTGAACAGCACTATTCACCTTACATAGCACATGTGATTTCCCTACAAGGTCGCATTTTTCATCTTAATACTGAGTGCCTGCAGCTCTGGAGTTACAGATCTCACAGACACAGGTCCGGGCATCAGAATTCAGCTTGCATGCGGCCATGGTAAGCCACTGTCTTTCGGCTTCTGTAGTGATTTACCCCTCCCCCCAACGCATGGCTAATACCATGCTAGCTCCCTGCTAATCAACACCCTTCCCACCCCCGCACCCACTGCGTGGCTGGTAGCTTGGGGAAGATCCCCGCTGACCAAACACGAAAAAGATCATCAGCATTTCACTCCTCCCCTCCCCCCGCTTGGCTATGTGCAGGAAAGGATTTTTTTTAAGCTGCTGCAGTCCACAAACCCAGTAGGAAAATGGCCATCCCCCTTACTTAAATTCCTGATTTTTAACCAGGTTACCCTGAACGATATCACTTTGCTGAGGATAACACAGCGAGATAAAGAACGGATGCTTCTTCAATGCCAGCAATCACCGGGACCATACGCAGCTATGCTTTGCCATGCAATGATACCTGATTACTTGCTACATGCATGGCGTGGTAAAGTGTCCTACCATGGTGGGCGGAACAAGGCTGCCTTACCCAGAAAACTTCTGCAAAGGCTTCTGGAGTATCTCCAGGAGCGCTTCATCGAGATGTCCCTGGAGGATTTCCACTCAATCCCCGGACATGTTAACAAACTTTTCTAAGTAACTATACTGTCTGCGAATGCATCCCAAGTCCTCAGGGCAAATCAATCATTAAAAAACGCGTGCTTAAAAAACAATGTTTGCTATTTGCAAAGGTACACTCACCAGAGGTCCCTTCCATGGTGTCATTGTCTGGGATAGTTGCTTGGGAGGGTAATTCCGTTAGGGTGAGAAAAAGCTCCTGGCTGCTGGGGCTCACGGAGTGCTGTGTGCGCTCTGCTAGGTCGTCCTCCTCTTCTTCATCTTCATCTTCCCCGTCCGCATAATCCTCAGACATGGCAGAGATTACAACCCCCACCTCGGAATTCATGGTCAGGGGTGGGGTACTTGTGGCGCAGCCCCCTAAAATTGCATGCAGCTCAGCATAGAAGCGGCATGTTTTTCGACCTACCCCGGACCTTCCGTTTGCTTCTTTGGTTTTCTGGTAGGCTTGTCTGAGCTCCTTAACTTTCACTCTGCACTGCACTGAGTCCCTGCTGTGGCCTTTATCCGTCATAGCCTTAGAAATTCTTTCAAATACTTTCTCTGCTGAGTCAACCATTTTTCCATCCCTCTTAAGCTGATCTGCTCTCTTTGGGACTCCTTCCACAGAAGCAGCCTCTTCCCTCAGGTTCCTTCTAAGGCCCAGGTGCCTAATGATTCTTAAATAGCTCCACCCCAAACTAGGATGCAATCAGAGGTCCACTAATTGACTCTTAACCCCTTGTCTTACAAATATCCTTTTCCTTCCATCTTATGTTCTTATGAAAGGCAAGTGACAGAGTTGCCATGCTGCTATCTCAAATAAAAGGACATTTTCTTAAGAATAAGGAACAATCACATAGGTCCAAATTCTTTTTTCACTCTCACAAGTGTAAATCTGGAATGACTCGGACTTCATTGGGGTTACTCCAGATTTATACCAATGAAACTGAGAGCTGAATTTGGCCCTTGCTGAGCATCAGCAATTTTTTTTAGATTAAGGGATAAGTTCATCCGTCAGCAAGAGTTTGACTCCCATAAGTGGAGTTTATGAATACTGAGGAGATAATATATCTCTATTAGCCAACAGCTTTGTTCTTTGTAATTTGTTGTAATTAGTGATATGTATCCTATATATTTGACACAAAACAATGCCTGTATGCAGCATTTTACTATATCACATTAAACATATCACTCTGAATACTTTTGTGAGTATATGTGTGCTGAGTTCATGTATTCCATACATATAGGATGGTTTATGCTTTTTAGAACAAAGTACTTTACACATGAGAAATTTTTACAATGCTTAATAAAGTTTTGTCTCCCTAAAACTGGAATTTGGAATTCCTAAGTAAGAGATTCTATGCAATAACTTTCCATCATCTGTTCCAACATTCTTCTTCTCTATTGAAAATCATGGCTGATTAAAAGTCTAATGCAACAGCTGTTTATGATTATATGATTGATATATTTCTAGACAGATGCTGAGTATTAAAAGCAGAACCCTTTAGAATTCTTTTCAGTGCTTGGAAACTTTAAATTGACTTTTTAAAAAAAAATTGTAGGACGCAACTTCCCGGCAAAACAAATCATTTATATTTTTAATAGTTAACATTGATTTCTTTCTGCGTAAGTTAGAAAGAGCTGATGCTTCTCAAAATCACACTTTTGTAATGTTTCATGATCACAGAATATAACTGTATACAGATGTTCCCCGGGTTACGTCAGACCCGACTTATGCAAATTCACACTTACGGAAAAAGTTCCATAAACCAGAAATAGGATTTTCGGGTTGCAGAATTTTTTGTGTAACGTACGGATATACTTTTCTGACTTACGCAAAATTCGAGTTATGCAAGGCTTTCTGGAATGGAATGATTGCGTAAGTTGGGGGGCATCTGTAAATTCAGACCTGATGTTAGCAGGTGCAATTTTGCTGACTTCATAGATCCCAAAGCTCTTTAAAAGCTTTTATCAACTCATTGTACAAACAAATCACTTTGATTATAAGTCAGTTTGAGAATGAAACATAGCAGCACTGCACAACAGTTAGAACAACAAGTGAAGAGTGGTATAACCAACTGAAATTGCAACAGGGAATGAAGTAGTGCAATGCATTTAGTCAAGTTGGAATTTAGCAAGGGCACTGGGTTTACATCTGCTTCTACAAAAGGTACCATGAGGGCTTTAATGAGTAGGAGCATTCAAAATGTCTGTTTTACATACCTGCTGGAAAGCTAGCAAGTGCAGAGTGCCATTCACAACCTTAAATTAACCTTCTTGTACTTAAGTATCAAGACAAACTTTTTCAAAAGGTTCCCTGGGCAAGTAACTTGTTCTTTTGCCCACTCCAGGAATTTTCAGAAAGGTCCTCTTCGAGCATGGAGCAAAAGCTGGAGCACTAAAGCTGGATTTTTCAGGTCACAAAGGATGATCACACGCCTAACCAGATGCTGCTACTTCAGTCATGTCAAGGCACAACCAACGTAACATATGCAGTTAACGATTTAACACACTCGTTTATCAGAAGGTCATTTTGTTGAGCTAGATGCTACATGCCTGGGGAACATACCCCTAAATGAATTAATGCTCCTTAAACACGTGTTCCATTCTGAGGGTTTCTATTTGGCTAATACCTGTCATGACGATCAGGGCTATGCGGTCAATGGTTGCCCTGTTCTAACCTGGCAGAGTGTCGCCAAAGTAATGTTTTAACAAATGTTCAGGAGTGAGCTCTTGCTCAGGAGAGAAAACACAGCACTTCTGTTAACTGCATGTAAAAACTCAGCCCTGCCTGAATCTGCCCAGGCTCCTTGGAGCATGTAATTCACAGAGACTACTCAGAAACTCAGTAAGTGCCTGAGTATCATTGCTCCCATGCAAATAGTGACTCATTCTGTAGCCACTCCCACATTTGTAACTTGTTGCCTATCCTTACAATACAGATTTTTAGTTTTTATTGTTTCTTCTAGCAAGAGCTGGAAAAAGCTGCTGTAATGTAACAAGTCAGAGAACAGATTAAGAGTTTGAGTAGTTATATTGCTGCTAGACACTTGCACTAGCAACCTGCTTAGAGTATCTGTAGAGGGGGAGGGGAAATGACATTTTTTTAAACCTATGGTTAGGTATGTATTTTACTATGTATTGCTCTGGTTCAGTTTTAGTTGGGGAATTTACATAAATTCAGTTATTTTTAAACAAACCCCACATCTCTAGCTTTTACCAAGCCTCCCTACACACCTCAGGGATGGTACCGTAGGTACATTCGAAAAATAGGGATCAAACATACTTGTCTTGACTTCAGTATAACAGTTTAATGTTTTTGTTTTACTTACACTTACTGAGGTTGGTTATGATGGAGTTTACAAGCCCTTTGGGAGAACTTCCTTGGGAGAACTCTCCCTAGGAAATAAACAAATAGCTATAGAAAAGATCCTGAACACACTGGTCATGAAACTGCAGCTGCTCTCTTCACTTCCTAACTTGTTTGGGTGGAGGGAAAGCAGCTGTGTTTCTGGCCCAGTCAGTTGGAACAGGAGGGTCTCATTACCCTCATCAGAAGATTGGTCTTTGTTCAAGAAAGAAATGCAGGCAAAGCTGTGTGGGGAAAAGCCTTATAAAAGCCTCTTTAGTTCAGGTAGGTATAGGCTTAAGCTTTCTGTTGAAATCAGTTTATTGTTTTAGGACATTTTGTTGTATATGTGCTAACTGTAGAAGGAAAATATCTGGCTAGTGTCCTGAGGCAATCTTTGCTTGGCCATTAAAAAAGGTTGACTACTGTCTTAAGGCAATTATTGCTTTGAGTCATCTAGAAAGATTAAAATAAATATGAACCTTAGCTAGGATTTTATTATTTTTATAAAAGAAACTTAGTTGTTTGACTTGCTTGTTTTGTTGGTCTTAGCTCTAGATCTTCCATATTCTCCCTTTAAATTGTGAGAGCTTAATTCTGTACAATATGAACAATAAAAAAAAATTCACATTAGTGTAAATGGGAGCTCTGGAAGTGCAAACAATACTGTATCAAGCTGTTAGGATAAGTTTTCATGAAGTATTGTCTTAATGGCAGTATAAGATGCCTAAAATGTGTAATAGGGAACTTTTAAAAGACTGCCCCCATGTCATTGTTCTCAATCTATATCCTGTTAGAGTATGCGTATGATAGCTATTCTTACTGAGGCTAGAAACTCAGATCAAGGAGAGGTCTTGCAATATCAGCAGTACTGGTTTTAATGAGGGATCCATTGTATTCTTCAGTGGGATAGCTCTCTTTCTAGAGTAGAATGAGACAATGTTGATACTTTGAGAAGGAATCAGCTCAATTATCTAAGTAATTTTTTTGTTAATGGCATGAATGTCTTGATAAACTCTTCCTCAGCAGCCTGTGAGTACTCCAAGACCCAGTGGGCTAAGGATATCCAATGGTTTTGCAAAATTCTTACCATCTGATTCCACATCATAAAGTGTAGAAATAAGGGTCTCCTTTCACAGCAATGTCAATGCTGTTCCTTAAATTAGTCATCTGCAGTCACTTTTGATACAGAGTTGTTCCATCCCCCACTACTGAAGAGGTCAAATGATAGGTGTCACTATCTTATGCCTCAAATATTAAAGGTGGGGGGTTGAGAATTGGGTCTTAGCCCATTGCTGTTTCACTTTTCACTGTGTTCTGAGCAAGTACGGTACCTAGTGATAGAGGTATTTGAGAACAAAATATGTTTGTATAACCGATTTATAGAGGAAAAACAATGTGTGAGGCATAAGAGCCTGGAGAAGAACCTTGATCATAGGACTTGTCACTGGCTGCAGCCTTCTGCATTGTCTGCCAATAAATCATAGGTGCATTGTTCAAGAGCAAATAGTACTCAGTGAAATGTTTTAAAATATTGTATTTTAGGATGCTTCAAACCTAAACAGCTCTTGTTTATCTGTGCTTATACTCAGGGGTATGGTTGTGGGGGGTTTTTTGTTTAATTGGGAGCTTGAGTTATATTTCAGCTGGTGATAATCTACTAGGTATGGTCAATTTGAAACACACTTCAACATTGTAGGTTAAGTCTAACTTGAATGAAAAAATAGGTTAACTTTCTACTCTGGAGAAGCTAGAGAAAGGTATAGATAGCAGCACAGTAGAAAAAGTAAATAAGACTATGAAAAAAGGAGGGGAGAGAGTCTAATGGAAAATGTACTTATGTAACATGAGATATCCACATGCAGCAGCCTATCTTTGGAGACTGGGAAAGAGTGGTGTCTTAAGTCTAATATACAACACAAGCTTTCCTTTAACTAGAAAACCATGTTTTAAATACTACTGTGCATTTGCTTGCAAAATTTGTATAGGTACATCAGTATTCATTCAGCCTGCCTTGCAATGGAAGAGGTCTGTATCAGACAAGGGATAATATGGTCAGGAGGTGATGTGGCAGATCCTGATGTCCCTTCCAGTGTGTGGCAAGGTATTATCTGCCTCTTGCTGTAATACTCAGGGTGGTATCTTGGGAGTGTATAGCAGTAGTGTCTGGTATTGGCAACTGGCACTTGAAGAACCATGAAGAAACAGAAATCGTGTTATAAATTCATTTGGTTTTGGACACAGCTGCGGGTTCACAAGTTTCATCATTCATACTTGTGGTGAAATGTATAAATGGAATTATATCTCCTTCTTAAAAAGCTTTTTGCTTGATCCTATATGATCACAAAGATAAATAAGCAAAAGTCCATGAATTTCCAAATAAACATAAGCAGGTAGGCTCTTAAAAATAAAATAAAAAAAATCTAATTCCTATCTTTTTCTTGTGCTATGGAAGAAATATTGTATAGGCCCTTAACCTGCAAAAACTTAAGCATATGCTTAAGTACTTTAATGGGAATATTTATAATGTATAAATTTAAGCAAATGAAAAGTCTTTGCAGTACTGGGGCCTTAAGAAATATCCTTTTTATGATCCTTCTTCAATGCTCTCTTTTCCTTATCTGAAGATATGAAACAAAAGGTAATAAGAAATATCAGTGGAAAACCTCCAACAAGGTCTCACTTTGTGGTAGGACACACTGTACATCCCCCTCTTTAAAAAAAAAAAAAAAACGAACCACCAAATAGTGAAGTGGAATAGTGACGTGTCAGCAGTGAGTCTTGAATTCAGTGAAGCATCTGGTGGAGATATGTCTAAAAAAATGACCATGTAAAGATTATTTTATTTAAACATTTGTCTGTGAAAGTTCAAAATCTCGTGTCTTCACTGAAGTCCAATGGAGTTAACCAGTCCAAATGCAAAGAGAATTGGATCCACAGAGAATTTGCTTTCTTGGTATCAGGAAACCTATTTGAGAGAGGGCTGAATTCTTTAATGTTGCTCTTATGAAATAGTGTGGCCATAACAGTACTTTAGAGCTTGCTGTTTTCTGCTCTGTTCCATCAGTGCACCTCATTTTAGGCACTGATTCAAATGGAATAAATCACTGATCAAAATGTTTTCTTCCTAAAAATTTTGTAGTGTCTTTGTAACTTCAAAAAGTTGTATAAACTGTATTGTGGATAGATAGAATTCCATGTTTACTTTTCATTTAAAGTGTCCATTTAATTTTAAATTTCTTGGAACAAAGCAGTGCTGTTTAGTTTGTTTATATTAATAATCATTTAAAAGATGACTAATCAACATCAGGGGAAATAGGTGATGCCTCTCTTAAATGCCATCTGCAAGAAGTAGAAAGCAGCACTGAATGTCTAGCCTATGTGATCTTCATTCTCTACCTATGACTGCCCACTAGCATTTTCTTGTAGCTTGTCCAAGCATATGGCACAAGTGAAATGGCCTCTGCCTGTGGCAGCATAGCCTGTAAAGATGCCGCCCACATCTTTTGCTCTATAGTAGAAACAGTTAAGGAACGAATGGCCTGTTGCTGAGAGTTCACAACTCCCACTGACTAACTGAGTTTGGAACAATTACCAGAAGGTCCTCCAGGGTTCTGTCAGTCCGTTAAGATGCGTTAAGCCCAATGAAAAGCAAACATGGCTTTTGCATAAGGAGAGTTACTCAGAACTTGTTTCTGCTTGAATAGCAGCTTGTGATATGGAAAGATATAAAGATAGATGGTTTAACTAGATTTAACAAATCATTATACTTCTCACTTCTAGGAGGAATACTCTTGAAGTAAAACTAAATGGTTTCATAGGGTATCTGAACAGAAGTGCAGTTACAGTAGCTAGTCTTTATTCCAGTCCAGGGTTTTAAACATGTATTCTGGCAATAGAGGTGGAGTCATAACTCTGCCACATACTTGTTTTCTTAAGTAACTGTGTTTTCTGATGAAAATGTAACACTATGTTGATAAAGGTAGCTTTGCAGTAAAGCTAAATTTAGTAATTTTAGGCATATGTTTGTTAGTGACATTCCTCTTATTTATACTACATGCATCTAGAAAGACTAAAAAGACAATTTTTGATTTGGAGTCTGGAATGCATGTCTGTAACGTTTCCTGCTGTGCCAAATATTCATAAAGATACATGGATTGGTGAGCAACTTAGATATTCTGAGATAAAACTGGTGAAATCAGGCAAGCTTGACTGCTTGTTTTTGTTTAAGTAATCAGGAGTCTGAAAATCTCAAGGTTTAAGAGTAGTTTCAGGAAGAAAGGAAGGCAACATTGTGGTAACTGATTATGTTCATGCATTAGCATGGAAGTAATGAGCAATGTGTGAGTGCGCTTTGAGGGTTCCAATTTTGTAATATGAAATAACACTTGCTGTATCTGTAACTTATTGAGAAGTCTGACTTGGAAATGGGACTCAATCTTTGCTTCGAGATCCCAAGAGAAAGTTCTTTCTTTCAGCAAAATAATGCAAGTTGTAATATCTCTTGTACATTCCAATTATCTGGTGCTTCCTTAATTATATTTCACATGCTTTTTGAATGATGAAGAAGCTGTGAGCTTTTGAATAAACATTTTTAGAGGAATGTTGCAAAAATAAATCTGGCTGATAAATCAGTTTGTCATGAAATGTTAGTAGCATTATTTGATCTACATTAATGCTTTACCCATATTAGCGCCGGCTGACCTCTCTAGTAAAAAAAATCTATATCCTCCCAGCCAGTCTAGTACTTTGTGAATCTACGTAATTCTAAGTATCTGGTATCCAAAACCATATTCTGTGTCCTGGTGGGTTCATTCCCTGACTGCTAAAACAGTTTAGAAAAACTCCTAAGTGCACAGACAAACTATAGTAATCTAATTTTAGGAGGAAACATGGTGTAGTGATTATCAGTGTGGTAGTCTCCAACACTGGACTTTATTTCCTATATTCTAGTGATTTTTGAACAAATTATTTTCAACAGACATTGTCAACTTACATCAGATTTCTGTCTGAATTGTTTACTTTCTAGTGTTAGTGATTTTAGTTGTTACTTGTAAGTGGCAGATTGAAGGGAACACGTTCCCTGTTTTTAGCAGCTTCTTTCCTTTGTCAGCCCTCAGTATATAAAGTCAGCTTAATTGGGCCTTTCATACAGCAACCAGGGAGAGAATTTTTGTTATGGAGGGATGGGGATCCAGGAAAATAACTTCAGTCATAAAGACTGGCAGGGATGGCTGAGAGGCAGGTGTAGTAACTGAAACAACTACTCAGCTTTTGAAACTGATTGACTAAATTTTGAATGTACGGTGTTCCTTTTTAAACTTCTCTATGCTTCAGTTTCACTGTATGTATGAAGATAAGACTTGCCTATTTCAGGGCTGTTGTGGACTTGTGTTTAGAAAGAGATTTGAGATTCTCTACAGAAATGCCAAATACTGGCATAATATTCTGTTGCAGTTTGAGCTGTCTCCAACTGAATTCTGTGCAAATAGGAGTAGTATTACTGACTCGCATTACTGGAGTTCTTTAATGCAGTGTTCATGCACAACTCTCTTTTTTTTCTGTCATACCTAGGAGCTGTGATTGTGTAATAAAGGTTGCTATAAAGTGGCATCATGCTATATCTGTTGAGCTATGCTTTTCTAAGGTCACCCTGCACAGAGGTACATGAGTGATGCATGGCTTCTTTTCTTGCAAATTAAATAGGATGTTTAAGTTGGAGAGAGAGTGGCCCCATCTGCAAATGCCAAGAGTGTTTACACTCTGGCTCACAGCAGCCTCTAGTTTAAGGGTCAGATTCCCAGCTGGTGTAAATTGATATAGCTCAATTGAAGTCAATGTAGACATGCTCACTTACACTAAAAGCTGGCCCTAAATCTTTGGAACAAAGGAAAACAACTGAGAATTATTTTTTTTTTGACAGCTAAAATCTTGTTCTGTGTAAGTTTGTGTAGTTTTCAAGAACGCATGAGTTATTACACGAGTAACATGCAAAAGAAGTGCCCACAACAAACAAGATGCACTGAGATCCCTCATCCCAAAGGGGTTTTTAAATGCCAGTTGCTGTGCACCTGGCTTTCAGCTGATGTGAAAAGTAATACTACTTCTGTTTTAGTCCTTGTAGACTGACATTATACATGCATGGGCTTTTTTGCAAGCCTTGGCAATACCATAATATTTTCAGTCTTTTCTCAGATAAGGGAAACCAATCGCCTGTGCTGGTTCTGCTCCAGGTTTCAGTATCAAGTGGGTCATGCAAATGGACCTACCAATCAGTTTAACTGCTCAAGTTTCTTACAGGTCATACATTTGGGGTTTTTTACATATTAAGAAAAATATTTCCAAGGAACACTGTTGGATTTCATGCATCAGAATCCATCATTTTCCACAAGTAGCAGGGAATGAATGTGTACTAACCTTATTTCAGTTTCCACTCTTGAGGGAGGGTAACAGCTCTGGAATAAATTCAGAAAGAGTATATTTTGTCTTTATAATATGGAACAGCTCAGCTGGTGTAACACAGGGCCATCAAGTATTGTACAGGACCTAATCTGTTGCCAAGTTTCAAATAACTCAGTAATGCCTCTGGTGGAAGGAAAGCAAATAGTTGGATTGATGTGGTGGCACATCATTTATGAAAGAGAAGTATTGTGAAAATTAGAGAGTTCCACCAGTGCAAATGCAGTCATTGATAAATTAAGACTGGGACTTTAGGCAGCCAGTTCCCATTCTAAATTGAATCCTAGCTTAAAATAACCCATTGAACTAAATGTTGGTTTATCTCCCAGGACCATGCAAACACAGGAGCTGGCCCTGAGCTGCTGGACTCTTCAGTCTGGAGGGCTCCTCTCCCCTCACCCCCGAACTTAGAAAAATGGATCAGCCCAATCTGCTCTCTCTGACCTCTCTTCTCTGCTGCAGGACAACAATGGGCAGCTCCACTCCCTCTCTTTCTTTCCTAGAGGGCATGGGGAAGAGGATTACTAACCCAGAGCTGCTCCAGCAGCAGCTAGGACCTTCTTATGGCAACAACAATAGAGCCCTGCAGAAGGGTGTATGAAGAGTGGCAATGGGCAGCTGAATTTATCTGAGCTAGGGATGGAGACAGCGTGGCCTGAATTAATTTTATGGAGAGTATCCTAAAAAGTGACCAATGCGCTCTTGCCAAATTAGTCTCCCATTGCTGCCCTGAGAAACCCAGTCAACTACCTCAATATTTCTTGAAAATCTTAATATGAGAGCTCAGATACAGGTCCCCCCTACCATGTTAAAAGTTAAAACTTGCATCATTTAATTTCCCCTTCAAATGTATTTTTCACAAGAACAAAGATGTTTGCACCAGTCAGATCAACAAAAATACCCCCTGTATTTCCAATTCTAGGAAGTCTTTGGGTGACCAAATAAAGTCAATATTCACATTCTGCAGTTAAAGGAATGTCTCTGATTCCACATTCAGAAAAAGGCCTCACAGAACTGATGCTATATATTACTGCACAATAGTGAAAGATGATGTGCATAGGTGGTTGAGAGGGCTGGGGCTGTGGTTAGTGTACCGAATTTTGTAAATGACTGCAAATGGTGGTGAAAAAGAGCTACACAGATTTTGTTTCCAGCAGCAGTGAGCACTGTGGATTTGGTTGAGCATATTTGTACCTTTCTAGGTGAGAGGAGAACACAAATTTGCTGGAAGCCAAAAATCTTTCTACGAACTCTGTCAGCCTGCAAAAATATTTTTTCCTTTGAGCCCCCCCCCCCCCGCCAAAAAAAAAAAAGAAAATGAGATCAGAAAAGAATGAACTCTCTTGGAAAAAAAATTTCACTGATTGTGAGAATATTATATATGTCTTAGCTTTTCCTGAGTTCCTACATTCTCTTAATTTTTTTTACCAGAAAGAAACCACAGTTAGAGACTCTCAAGTACTTGTGGTATCATAGGAAACAATCATTTCAAAATGGTATTTCAAGATGTGTGGAAAGGACTTGGCAAATTAATGCTGCAACTTTTGTGCTCTGGCCAATAGGATTTCACAGGGTGCATTTCTTGGCTGAATCCAGCCCCTTTGTATATAAATAAATCATGAAGGAAAGAGCAGTTACAGGAGAAGCCTTTTATCTGTACAACGTTATATAATTATTCCATTTGTAAATCCAAAACAGAGATCTTGCTTGTCTAAAAAAATAAACCGAATGAGAGAATACCAATAAACTGCAAAGAAGATGGTAACAAAATAATGGGGGACCTTATCCTGCAACTTCAAGTGTCTGTGTGGATTGCTTATCTATAAGGAGTCCTGCTGAGTCAGGGGCTCTGTGTGGTCCACTTGTCCACCTGCAGTCATGGGATCAAATACACTAATTTTTAAATATCCACTGGAAAAACAATATACTAAATAAGAGCATTCAAATTATTTAAGGGCTTGATCTTGTCCTTGGACACAGAAGAGTGGCTGCTTGTGTATTTGCTAGGATCAGAACAGTGCTTCTGGGGTACTTCTCCCCGTCTCAGGTAACTCCCTGAGCTCCAGAGAGAATAGAGCCTTAAGGTGAGCAAGACTTGACTAAGTTAGGTGTCTTTCATCCTTCCTTTTCCCCCTACTTACTATACTGTGATTAGTCATCCCCCAAAGAGATTCTCTGTGCTCTGTACTCCCTAACTATTTCTCATAGTAAATGACACTATTTGTGAGTGACACAGCCTGTGTTGGACGAACATAGTGTCATTGCACCGCATAAAGCTTTATAGAAATATGCTTGAGTGTAAATATGACATAACTGGAATGTGTTTTATGCTAGATATGCCATGTAACTGTAAGCAGAGTCAGGATGAGCTCTACCCTGACATCTGGTGGTGAATTGTGGTGAGTTGTGGAAAAGAACTTCAGGGGCTGGTCTTGTTTGCATAGGCACAGTCACCCTGCCTCTCATGAGCTCACAGCTACCCAAATGGTCATTTTGGCTGCTGTGGGATCCCCAGTTTCTCTGTTACTGGGGCAGGAAGAATAAAGTGTTGTTTCCCTGATTATGTGAATCAAGGCCAGTGGAACTGTTTTATGACAGAGAGACTCACCATCAACTAAGTAGCAGTCACTAGACAAGGGACATGGATTCCAAAACCCAGTGAATTGAGGGAGGCTGGGGATAGGTATTTGTACCTGATGGTATGGGCCCCTTTTGAAGGCCTGAAACACCAATTGCACCGCCTTATCTCTCCACTGTTGAATAGCAGAGCTAATTTTGATTCTATTGAATCCAGTTACAGGCTGCTGTGCTGAATTCACTTTGGGCCAATGGTACACCAGCACTGGGGCTCCCTTGCTACAAGCTGAAATCACTAAGAGCTGAAATTACTAAGAGCTGAGATCACTGAGTGCTGTGTTAACTAGTGGGGGAGCCTGAAAATATATTGTTAAGCAGCTGGCAGAGCGGAGCAGTTTGTGGGATGGTTGGAGTGGCCCACAGGACGGTGAGTGGAGTGAAGTAGGGCAAAGCGAAGCAGTTCATGGGATGGCTGGAGTGGTTCATGGGATGACTGGTGGAGTGGAGCGGCTTGTGGTGAAAGCTGCAGCAGAACCCCATGGAGAAGAGGGGCAGTCGGCCTTGAACCACGTAAGGTGCCCCTTAACATCCTGTGTGCCCCTTCCCCCCCCCCCATTTGCACCCAGGCTGGGAGGGTAAAACTCTGCAGATAAACTTTTGAACTCTGGGGCTGCACTGACCAGGGACAGAGACTTTTGGGGTGTTGGACTTTTGGGACTTTGGGGTGATCTTTTGGGTTATTGGACTTAAGACCCTGAAGGGAAAAGGATACTGCCAAACTTACTTGCGGGGGTGGGTCTTTTGCTCATGGTTTGTGTTATGACTCCTGTTTGTGGTGTTTCCCCAACATAATGCCACATTGTTTCCTTCTTTTATTAAAAGGATTTTGCTACACTCAGACTCCATGCTTGCGAGTAGGGAAGTATTGCCTCTTAGAGGCGCGTGGGGGATGGTATGTAATTGTCCCAGATCACTGGGTGGGTGTTCGAGCTGGTTTTGCATTGCGTTATTGAAACAGAACCCCTGGATACTGAACCCGGCCCTTGTTGCTGGCAACTTAGACGGACAGAAGGGTTACATAACATACCTTTGCGAAAGTTATATTCTTCTGCATGTATTCAGATATAAAAATGATATATGCATATGAATAGGATGAAGTTATGAGTGTTGGCTCTATGCTTGTACTTAAAGGATTTGCTGCAGAAAACACCTACGGCAGATGTGGTCAACATAGTGTGAAGGGGTTATTCAAGTAATTGGGAGTATTTGGTTAACAATAGACCTTGATAGACACCAATCCACATCTGAGCTTTCCTGGAAAGACCTGCAGAAAACTGAGTCATGCATGGACATGTGAGTTGCCCATGTGAATCAAAACCTCCATTTTGTAGCTGGATTCTACACGGGGAGAGAGGGGTTCCCACCCACAGGAGAGAAACTATATAAGCCCCTGCAAAAAACTTTCAATTTTGTCTTCAGTTGGCTCAAGAGAGAGCCTCTCCACCCCCAAAGGATATGTGAAAGAAACCAGAAAAAAGGACAGTAACCACAGGGGTGTGAGTGATTGCTGGACCCAGACTAGAAGGAGGCTAGTCTGTAAAATAAGATTACTGAAACATTTCTGAGGGTGAGATTTCATTCATAATCACTTTCTTACGTATTAGGTTTGGACTTGCATTTTATTGTTTTATTTTGCTTGGAAATTCACTTTGTTCTGTCTTATTACTTGGAACCAGTTAAATCCTACTTTTTGTATTTAATAAAATCACTTTTGACATATTAATTAGCCCAGGGTATATATTAATACCTGGGCAGGGACAAACAATTGTGCATATCTCTCTATCAGTGTTATAGAGGGTGAACAATTCATGAGTTTACCCCGTATAAGCTTTATACAGGGTAAAATGGATTTATTTGGGGTTTGGACCCAGTTATCTGAGTACTAGAGACAAGAACACTTAAGCTGTTTTTAGTTTAGCCCGCAGCTTTTGTGGGACATAGTTCAGACCTGGGTCTGTGTTTGTAGCAGGCTAGCATGTCTGGCTCAAACCAGGCAGGGCACTGAAGTCCCAAACTGTCAGGGAAAATGGGCTCAGAGGTAGTCTCAGCACATCAGGTGGCAGTCCTAAAGCGCGTTTCTGTGATCCAACCCATCACACATATGTCCTAGAGGATGAGTGAACTAGTAGACCTACCTTGCTCTCCCATCTCATCTGCTAGATTTGGTCCCCACAGAGACAGCTGAGCCAGTCTGGCAGGTTTCCACCTGCAGAGAACCCGAGAGTGGGGACCCAGAGAAGCTGATGTCTAGTCCTCAATAGTTGCATGCACTGGCATGGGCCTGATGGTGGTGAGAAGTCAGGATGTCCATGTTAACTTATCCTTCCACTGCGTCAACCTTTTAGCATTTGAAGGGGCTAATGATTATTGAAGGGGCCATGTTAAGCTCTGGGCAGGAGGATAAGTTGGTAGGGAGAAAAGGCTTCTTCAGAGGGAGAAGTGAAAACATTTCTCTTCTTCTGTCCTTTCCATGTAGAGGTCACCTACCACTCACCAGATTCCTCTCCACCCATCTCCATATCTATGACTAGCAGCTAAAGAGATCTTCAAAACTCAATCTACCACCTTATTCCTTTGTGAGGTCCAATGCCCTATTTACATCCCATCTCCCCCTTAAGCCTCCCACTTTAGCTTCCTCACCTTTATCTTTGGAACTTAATCTCTGCATTGGCTTTCCGGCTTCCCAAAACTACTATTCACTTGAAATATCTTCACTAAACACTACCTCCTTCCTGATCTTTTAGTCTGAGTTCCCTCTCCCTGATCACTCCATCGCCATCACATTCAACCACTTGCCCCCATTCTGATCTATTTCAACTCTTTCATGACTTACAATCCTACATTGTCTATGATCAGCCACTCATCCCTTTCCTCATTCTCTCCACTCCAGGCTCACGCTCAACCCCCCCTCCTCCATCACCCCATTGGCATGCTTCTGTGTGCGAAGTCCCCAGATTTCCTCTACTACAAATTCATACTCTCCCTCCCCAGTTCTGCCATTTTCCTGCTCAAGCAGCATTCCTTCTCCATGTCATACACTCTGATGCCCGGTCACCTATTCACCTACGCTGGTTCTCTCCTGAAACCTTCCTCCATTTTTCATGTAGAAACTTTTACAAAATTTGCAGTGACCTTCCCCTTCCCCTTGTGAGACCTACACTATAGGATCTGATTGAATGGACTTTGAAAACAATTTTATACATCTTTGAATTTTTTTCCAAGTATATTGAAAACATTTATTTTGGGGAGACTGCATACAGTAGACAATTGGATACTATAATGAGCATTGGGTATGAATGTGTGTCTACACAGACTTCATGTAACTGACAATTTAGGAAATGATGTTAGTTTAGAGATAGGCTGTTCACTTAGGCCCTGATCCTGCAGACACATGGGCTTGACACATGCATGGTCCTCCTGAATGAGACTACTTGTTTAAGGCACTCATCCAACAAATAAGTGTCACTTTAAAAAACATCACATAGTTAAGAATAAAAACAGCTCTATTCGTTATACCTACATTATAAATTAACAATGCACCAACCTCTTCTTTCTCCCCACTCTCCCCCTTAACAATGCTATCTTATGTTTATATTAGATGCTTTTCTATTGCCTAGATGACAGTAATCTCAGATCACGTCCAAGCATTACTGAACTCTTGTGAGTCAGGGATGTATTATGATTTCCATGTTATAGATGGTGACCTGATGGTCCGAGATTGTGACCATTGTTTAAGGCCTCACACATAGGCGCCGACTCCGTGGGCCCTCTGGGGCTGGAGCACTGAGGGGGAAAAATTGGTGAGTGCTCTGCACCCACCGGCTGATCTCCACCCCAGCTTGCCTCCACTCTGTCTCCGCCCCCTAGCTCCAGCGCTTGCTGCCACGAAACAGCTGTTTCGTGGCGGCAAGTGCTGGGAGGGAGTGGGGAGGAGGGTGAATGTGGTGTGCTTGGGGAAGGAGTGGGGATTTGGGGAAGGAGTCCAATAGGGGTAGAGAGGAGGCAGAGTTGGGGCAGGGACTTTGGGGAAAGGATTGGCATGGGGGCAGGGGTGGGGTCGGGTCAGGACGGGGCTGGGGGTGGCGCCAGCTCTCAGTCCACATCTTACCCACATGACCATCTTGACTCTTTAATGGTGCCTTGAAGTTGACACCTGTGTGGATGTGAAAGGAGAATGTAACCCTATAATTTCCCCCTCCCCCACCTCCAACCAAAAAAGAAAGTTGCGAGGTCTGTATATTTTGGTAGAAAAACTCAAACAAAAACTGAAGGTACCAACACTCCAAAACTTTGGAGTGGGGGCAGGGGAAGCAAATGCAGACAGTGTTATGGCTTCTCCTTATGTCTATAATGAATCAAACCTTAAACCCCATTAAACTTTAGGATGAATATTAGAAACCTGTCTCTGGATTCTACAGCTTGGGCCAATGTCTAGTATTGATTTAAAAAAACAAACCAAACCTGGTACTGTTTACTTTCCTGTAATATAACTTTCACAATTGTATTTTAGTTTAGTGTACAAGTCAGAATGACCATAATCATATACTGGCCTCTGAAATTGCAATAGATGTAATTATTCTACATTAATGTCACATTCATATTTAATGGTAGTTTAGGTTGTCTCAAAAGGAAACTTGCTTTGTAATAAAGCAAAGCAGTAGTTGATTACTGGTGCTTTTCTCAACAGGGCTGCATTTCACATCTGTTATATGATGTGTAGTGCCATCGGGGACCGATCCAATAACTATAGGTACATAATAATACCTTTAGTTAGGCGAACTGAATAAATATTGCATACAAGCTTTTGGGATCTCATAAAAGATTTTCTTCTAATGAAGAGGAAATTGGTGCAACTGGAAAATAACTCCAGGAGGAATTGTAAATTGGGAAAACCAATATCTACTAAACCCTCCAGTGCACTGATATTTGAAGCACTTATGTATAAACTTCTGATTACTCTCACCTACAAGGGAAATTTTACTGAGAACCTGAAAGCTTGTGCAAAACTTTCTTGTTAGTCAAATGACTATCTGCTGCTACTACACCTGTGCCTTTATGCCTACTAAACCTTTTAAAAAAAATCTCTAAAATTTTCTCTTGTAGTACTGACTTATAAAGACCAGGTTATTGGAACCAAAAATATCTCTGCATGGCCAAACTTTTCCTCCTTTCTGGTCTGCACAGCCTTAGGAACATAGCTGAGGTCAGGCTGTGAAGTCTTTTAGGCTAAGCAGTATAACAGTCTCTCGGTTTTCTCCTGTTTTCCTGTCATAATGAGTATGTGAGGTGACTGGAGTGGGAAAGTTTAGTGAATAGAGCCTTTAGACTGATGCATGCAGCAACACCTGCTGGCAGCTGAGAGCACAGAAAGGTAGACCGTAAATCTTAAGCTTAACTTTTTACAATAGCAACAAATCTACTTGTTCTGTGCTGCTTGTTTTCCTGAGGCCAGACTCTGTGTGTGTGTGTGTGTGTGTGTGTGTGTGTGTGTGTGTGTGTGTGTGTGTGTTCATCTAAAGAAAAGGCTCTGAAAATTAAACTCTCTCCACTAGCCTGGTACTTTGTAGTCAATAGCACAGCTAGGTACTGTGGGCTAGCATGTATCTATTCCAGGGCCGCCCAGAGGATTCCGGGGGCCCGGGGTCTTCGGCAGCGGGGGCCCCCGCTTCAGCAGTAAGTCGGCGGTGGGGGGTCCTTCCATTCCGGGACCCGCCACCAAAGTGCCCCAAAGACCCAGGCGGGGCCCCCCCTCCACCGAATTACCGCCAAAGCAGGACCCGCCGCCGAAGTGCAGCCCCCACTGCGGGTCTTCGGGGCACTTCGGTGGCGGGTCCTGGAACGGAAGGACACCCCCCTCCCGCCGCTGAATTACCGCCGAAGACCCGGCTGCACTCCGGCGGCGGGTCCCGCTTCGGCTGTAATTCGGCGGCGGGGGGGTCCTTCTATCCCGGAGAGGAAGGACCCCCCCGCCAGCGAAGACCGGGAGCAAAGAAGCTCCAGGGGCCCGGGCCCCGCGAGAATTTTCCGGGGCCCCCGGAGCGAGTGAAGGACCCTGCTCCAGGGGCCCCGAAAAACTCTTGTGGGGGCCCCTGCTGGGCCCGGGGCCTGGGGCAAATTGCCCCTCTTGCCCCCCCCTCTGGGCGGCCCTGATCTATTCCTTACCACTGAAATAGATTTTATGGGCCAGGTTGTCTCAAGACCTGTTCAGTTGGTGTAAAGGGGCCACGATTTGGCTGCAAATGTGCAGCAGGGAATTCTGCTAGCACATGATGATTTTCTGACATACAGCTGTGATAGCTCCCAGTCTATGCCTCAGGTGTGTTGCGGAGGGATAAGTTATATTGAGGCTGCAGAGGCAACATGGAGGAGCTCTGCTATGCTATGTCTGTGCTCCACCAACATATGGACACCACATCAGTGGCTGAGTTTGAGACCCCTGCTCTAAATTCTATTTACCTTAGGGCCAGTGCCAGTCCTCAAATCCTCCCAGAGGGCCAATAATGTCATTGAAGATGGTATTCAGAAAAGAAAACGTTTATATTGTATTTTTATTTTGAGTATCTTAGAAATAATAAAACTGTCATACAACTTTTATACAATTTTTCGCCTGCCAGAGAGTTTAGTGTTTGCCAGACACCTGGCAATGCTTCAGTTCTGTCAGTTTGTTGATGTTTGGCCTCAGTGACTGAGCAGTTGAAACCTTCAGGACTTCAGCAAGGTGGGTATCAGATAGTTGTGTTTGGTATTTTGACTTGTTTATATTCATTGTGGGGGAAAAAAGTGATGCTGCTGCCATGACAGACTCTGCCTGGCAACTAATGATGCTGCTTCCATGACAGATGCTGCCCAGCAACTAATGATGTCCCTCTCCCCCAGCCAATGGGAGCTGTGGGGAGTGGCACCTGTAGCAGACATTGCTGGCTGTGTGACTGCATGCGTCTCTCTCCTCCGTGGGCTGCAGTGGGGAGGTTCTCAGGCCACAGATGGCCCGCGGTTGGGACCTTGAGACCCCTGATTTAGAGCAACCTATCAACAGCTCTTAGTTTTGTCAAACTAGAGTTGGAGCTGGAGCCAAGAATCTTAAAGATCTTGACCTACATAGTCATATAATAAAGCATAAGAATCATCTATGGTGAAAGTAATTGGTAATAATAGGAATATGCAGCCTTTAAAAAATACTTGCCTGGAGACCTAATCTTTGTATATCTGCCATAAATTCTGTATTCAGAGAAGGAAAATAGTTCTCAAATCTGCCTTTAATACCTAAATTGTGATCCTAAACCGTGCTAATGGCTATTAGCATGAATCATGAGTCCATAACCCCTTGCTCACTGAAGTACTAGTTTCCATGTGATGTGGTTAAATAATAATCTTGTGACCTTTCTTGATGAGAACCAATATTTTGGTAATCATATCAATGAATATAAAAGAGATATTTTCTCTTTGTTTAGCCTGGATTACAGTCTATGAAATTTGAATTTGGAAAAAGAAATTACTTCTAAGTAGGTCGAAGTGTCACTCTGACTCATGGGTATTTGGTTTAAAAAAAATTCTCTGCAATTATTTGCTGATCTATCAAGCCCTTAAATTTTTATAATCCTCAATATCTCTAACAAATACAATTTTCCAACCCAGTATCACTGGCATCACAGATGCAGCAGGTCATGGGTGTTTTTTTTTAAATGGGTGTCTGTTTCAGAATTTGGTTATTTAAAATGTATGTAATTTAATTATCAAAAAGCAAATACACTGTAGACAAAAGTCACTGACCTAAAATGTTGTCTTTAAGCTTCCTAGCATAGCTGAGATAGTGGAATGATGTAAAATGACATGAAGGCTGAAAACATAATTGCTCACTGTAGGTCTTTTTTTCAATAGCTAACATTATTCTAAAGATGAAAAGTGACAGTTATATATTTTTGGAATCACTTTCCTGTAGGAAAGGAACAAGCAATCTATTTATTTTGCTACTGCTGGGGCTGACTCAGAACTATATTTATAAAAGTTTATTTATTGACATTGTGGACCAAATTTTCAAAGCAGCCTCTAACCAAAAACTAATTTTGGACTTGGTACTTTTGTGCAAGGAGCTCTGTGCCAAATGAGCAGTTAATGGTCTATCCAGTTTACATGCACAAAATCACAAGTTTATTTCTAGGAGCAAATGCCATATTCTTGGGCACCTTAAATCAAAGGTTCTTCAAGATGAGTGTTCAAAATTCAGAGGCAGTGGCTGAAAATGCAGCCCTATAAGACTACATAACACTGCTAAATGGCAGTGATGCATGCTCTACCTTAATTCTCTGAATGCTAGTAATATTTAAATTCTGCAATGGACACATCAAAGATTCCATTTTAATCAAACACAACCAAACAGTGATGACATTAACTTTTCAAAGGAGGCTTCACCAACAGTTCAGTTAAAAATATGATGGAAAACTTGAGTTACAATGAAAATTCAGGTAGGCTTTTTCCCCCTATTTGCCTGTGAAATTTGTGGTGGGGCATGAATGAAACAATGCACATGTGAAGGCATGGAAAACCAGATTAGTGAGCAACTTTATTTAAAAGCTGGTAACCTTTTGTTACTAGCAGGATCTTAATTCAGGTGAATAGAGACCCTCATAGTGATTAAAAGTGAGGAAATGTCATTGGATGATGATGAAGATTTTTAAAAACAAACAAACTCCAAACTAGAGAAACTGAAGTCCAATTCAGGAAACCAGAGATCTGTACTGAAATTCCCATATGACCTCTCCTGATCCTTTATAGATCCATTTGATTCAATGAGGCAGCGTGGAGGAAAGAAATGGTTTGTAACCACTCTCCATAACAATCTGCATATGTCATTTAACTCTAATTGGCAGGAATCCTCCCAAAATGGTGTCACTTGTAGACACCTAATTGTATTAGCCCTTACTTTGTTTAGCAAAGGTTAGTATTTTCTCCTGCCAAATAATGTTATAGTCATGGAGAAATTAAACACATCTGACTATATGCTAGAAAACAAATGGCAAGGTAATTAATGGTTCAAAATTTTTTGTTAGAATTGAGTATTATCATTAGTTATGCACAATCCTTGCCTAGAACCAAGAACCCACATGGAAATTGGGTGAATTCAGGTTTTTGTCAGGGTACATAAGATTGACAGACCCAGACTATTCCTGCTGAGGTTCCCAAGCAAGTAATAGCCAGCTTCTAGAAACATCAGCAAGTTCATTAGCTTCTGCACCAAGCACTAGGGGGTGTCTGACCCTGCTGCTTAGTCCTTCACCTGTTACTCTATTAGGAAGCCACCCACTGCAAAGGCCTTCATGGAACTAAGGGGGTAGTGGTTGTACAAGGTAGCCTTAATAAGATAGAAAATGGTGAAGGAGGAGGGTGAGTAATCTCCCTTATAGACTCAAGGAATGGATCATGGTAAAGTATGGACTCGGTGGTAACCTCCTTTGTGTAATTAACTCTGAAGGATCCAGTTTGTGACACCCATGTGGACCAGACCTTGCATTTTGGTTCACTTTTAGCTATTATGCTGCTTGTAGTATTGTATCTGATTCCAGAAATGGCTTTACACAATGCTTATACCTGCTCACCAATAAGTGCAGCAATGTGTCATGTCTGAAATGTAGTGATACATTATTTAAATGAAACCTTCATTTCTAGGGGCCTGATCCAAAGCTCTTTGAAGTCACTGGAAGGGTTCCTAATGACTCCAGTGGGGTATGAAACTAGGGTATTGAGGAGATGATTGAGCAGGGGCTCTGAACCAGGAAGGCACACAGATGAGTGACCTGATGAAAAACCTAGATGACTTTTATTCTTCCTGATAGTTCAAGTGCAACAAATGAAGCTATTTTTACCAGTTCTCTGCTCCATATACTAATTATGGAAAGTGGAGCATAAAGTACAGTGGGGAAACAAGTCACTGTCAAGTGTGCTGATGCTGCCACTGTCAAATGTAACTATGCTGTGAACTTTCTCCCCACCCACGTACCTCAGCGTGAACAAAGCTGAAGAGACTGCCTCGTGGCAGGTAAGGCCAATTATCATCATGTGGGTGTAAAGGTTGTAGCTGCAAAATGTACATTGTGTCCTAAAGCCTCTTGCATGTAGCTGCAAAAGTCATTTGCATGTGCAAACTGGGTAATTGGGCCTCCAAGTGTTATATGCCCAATTGCCGAGAGACACCCACAACTCTTTTCCTGGTAGAAATGTGTGTGTTTGTAGAGAACGTGTCTTTTAGATGCATTGTTTAAAGACAGCCCATGTACCCTATAACTGAAAAACCTTGCATGTAGTGTAATGAACTGCAGAACATACAGAGGCTGTGTTTCTCATGTTCTCAGGGGCTTTGTTGCAGTTTGTTTGCAGATCTTCAGTTAGCGTAAACTGGCATAACTCTGCTAAAGTCAGTAGATGTATGCAGGGCCGGCTCTGGCTTTTTTGCCGCCCCAAGCAAAAAAAACACCCTGCGGGGCGGCTGGAGCCAGAGTGCAAACTTTCGGCTAGCGGGACTCCCTGGCTGCAGACATGCCCCAGGCAGTGGAGTGCACACCCCGGCTAGCGGGGGGAGGGAGCGGGGTGGGAGAGAGAGGGGGGGGACGGGACGGCCAGGGCTTCCTTCAGCCAAGGCTTCCTTCAGCCAGGGTGCTCACCAGGGCTCCGCACTGCTCTGGTCAGCGGGGAGGGAAGGACGCGGGCTGCCGGGCTTGCTGCAGACCTGGCACCGGCTGGGGCAGACGGAGCGCGCAGCTGGCTCCCAGCAGGGCAGTCCCCTCCTCCGCGCCGCTGCCCCCTACAGGGTGGCCAGAGCAGCGAACAAAAAAAAAAGGAGGTGGCCATGCCGCCCTAGGATTGGACGGAATGCTGCCCCTTAGAGTCTGCCACCCCCCAGCACGAGGTTGCTTGGCTGGTGCCTGGAGCCAGCCCTGGATGTATGCTCACTCAAACCAGATGAGGATCTGATCCTGTTTGTTAATTAGTTAGCAGATCAGCAGCAGCTAGAACTTCTGGAATGATCTCATGCAATTGTTTTGGGGGAATACAAAGATCTTTCTAGGGACACTACTAATAATTTTTCCTCAATAATATTCTCAGGGTTACAGCTGCTGCTTACTGTCACCGAGTTCTCTCTCTTACTTCCTTCCCCACCCACCCCCAACCAACCTTTCTGTATCTCCAAACATCTTACCTGAATTTTTTCAGTTTCTCTTAGGTCAGTAGCAGTTCTTGGCCTTTAACAGTATCCACAGTCTGTGGGAGGGAAAGGGCAGTGGGCTTGGTAGCCTCATCATCTCTGTCTTCCTGGTAACCAGCAGCATATTGACACTGCTGAAATGCCATCCAAAAGCAGCTTAATAAAGATGCACCAACATGAGTTTTAAGCTTGCCATGGCTCATTATTTTGTCTCAAATACAGCAATTAGCACTGGGTGTACTTTATGATAATTAGGAATATGTTTTACACATCAGATGGTGATGCTGACTTTTGAGAGCAACCACCTGGGCCCAACTCAATTTAGCCAAAATATTTCTGTATCTTTTTCTGATTTCAGTGGTACAAAATGCTTATGAGAAATAGTTTTTAAATGGTTTCTTTCACCACTGAATAATTGACTCAAGTACCTTGTGCATCTTGCTATTCAAATAAATTGGGAGTAACTTGCTATTTCCCACAGGCATTCTGACAGTCTAGATATCTCATTCTTTAATGGGGTTGTCAGATGTCTGGTTTTTGACTAGAAAGTCAGGTCAAAATGGGACCTGTGCAGTCTCTGGTCAGCGCTGCTGTCTGGACACCAAAAGTCCAGTTACCGCAGTAACCACAATCTGCCTCTGCCACCGGGAAGGCCGGAAGAGCAGCTGCTTCTGGAGAAGGAGGAATCCTGACAGTGCACAGCACTTGAGGAGCTGGGCTGGCAGCTGGGCTTCCCACCCATCCTGCCTTTTCAGCCTCCCATGGCCCTGGTTTTCTCCATCCCCTCGCTCCAGGGACAGACACCCCCTCCACACCTCAGTGCCCTGATTGGGCAGGCAGGCCCTCCCACCCTGGCTGAATCATGGGGGGAGGGGAGAGTAAGTGACAGGGGGGGCCTGTAGTATTTGGGTTTGAAAAAATGGAAAGTTGGCAACCTGCGAGTGTGTCTAATACAGAATAAAATAACTATGACAGTGTTCATCTGAACGTTGCTTTGCAGCTTTGTCTCCTAAGATACCAAAAATTCAGAGATTTCAGGCAGAGAAGCATACAATTTGGCTCAATTTCAGGCTCGCACTCCATCAGAGCCTAATGAGAAACTTTGAGGCTTCAGAATGAAGAGCAGTACTGAGGGCTTGGCTACACTGGAGAGTTGCAGCGCTGGTGGTGGGTTTACAGCGCTGCAACTTACTCACCGTCCACACTTGCAAGGCACATACAGTGCTGCGTCTCCCTGGCTGCAGCACTGGCTGTACTCCTGCTCTGCCTCGGGTATAACTATTGCAGCGCTGGTGATGCAGCGCTGCTCCACCAGTGTGGCCACCAAAAGCGCTATTATTGGCCTCCAGAGGTATTTGGAGGTATCCCAGAATGCCTGTTCAGCCACTCTGCTCATCAGTTCGAACTCTACTGCCCTGGCCTCAGGTGACCCGCCCTTTAAATGCCCCGGGAATTTTAAAAATCCCCTTCCTGTTTGCTCAGCCAGGTGTGGAGTGCAATCAGTGAATCTTTCCAGGTGACCATACCTCCACGCGCCAAATGAGCCCCAGCAACTGGCGAGTTGCTGGACCTCATCAGTGTTTGGGGGGAAGAAGCTGTGCAGTCCCAGCTGTGCTCCAGCCATAGGAATTACAATACCTTTGGCCAGGTATCAAAGGCCATGCTGGAAAGGGGCCATGACCGGGACGCGGTGCAGTGCAGGGTTAAAGTGAAGGAGCTGCGGAGTGCCTATTGCAAAGCCCGCGAGGGAAACCGCTGCTCTGGCGCTGCCCCCACGACCTGCCGTTTTTACAAGGAGCTGGTTGCGATACTTGGGGGTGACCCCACTGCCAATCCGATGACCATGATGGACACTTCAGAGCGGGGGGGGGAGGGAGGGGAGGAAACCGAGAGTGAGGGTACTGGGATGGGGGGAGACACCCCGGAGTCCCAGGAGGCATGCAGCCAGGAGCTCTTCTTAAGCCAGGAGGAAGGTAGCAGCCGGTACTTGGTGAAGGAGAAGCAGAGGAGCGGGTTACCGGTAAGCGGCTTTTATTTTCAGGATGGAAATGTTTCGGGAGAGGAGGCGGGGGTTAGGGCTACATGCATGCATGCCTAGATGTGGAATAGCCCATTGATGCGGTCTATCATGTCGCGGTAATCGGCATCGGTAATCTCTTCAAAAGTTTCAGCCAGAGCGTGGGCAATGCGCTTGCGCAAGTTTATAGGGAGAGCCACTGTGGTCCTTGTCCCAGTCAGGCTAACGCGTCCGCGCCACTATGCTGCGAGGGGTGGGGGGACCATTGCTGCACACAGGCAAGCTGCATAGGGGCCAGGGCAGAATCTGTATTGCTGTAGAAGACCCTCCCGCTCTTTCCAGGTGACCCGCAGCAGCAAGATATCTTCCAGGATTAACTCCTGTGGAAAATGTTGGGAAAGTGTTCAGTGCAGATGCCCCCTGTAGCTGTTTGCTGTTCCCAACGCACAGAAACCCCTGCACAGCCCTGAAGCAATCAGTCCCCCTTACTCACCATTTCGTGGCTCCTGTGGGTTATGTGCGCTCTGTTTGGTATGGGAAAAGTATGCTAAAGTGAAGACTGTAAACTCCTTCACTGTGTGGGAATAACTGTCTGGATGAGATTATAAACAATGCTGCCTCTGTTAACTGTTGCCATTTTTGCCTTTCGAAAAATGTCCTTGACTACTGGTGCGCCAAGCGGACTCTATCCAGTCACACGTAGCCATGCAGGCAGAGCACTACCGTGCTGCTCCCACATCCCAAAGCTCTTTCCCTTGTGCCCCAATGTCAGCTCCAAACCCCCTTCCCCAGCATCCAGGTTCTTACCACCACCAGCTGCCCCCAACACCTGTACGTTCACCAACCAGCCCGGAGAACTATGACCCTTACCCTCTGCACTCAACCCCCATCACCATGCAGTATTTTCATCCTGAAGTGCAGCACTCATTGCACAGCACTCCAGACAGGACATATTCAAACCTGTGACTGTACAGTCCACCCCCCTGCCCTTTTAGGTTCCCAAAATGTTGTGTGTCTGTCAAGAAAGTTTTTTTTTCTTTTCAATAAATGAATTCTTGGCTTTGAAAACAGTCTTTATTATTGCAGAAATTGAAAGATACTGTAGCCCAGGAAAGAAACAGGCACTGCAAATCATTTTAGGAAAAACAGATTCCTGCTAACATTGTAACCACTGCACTTCACTCCCGTGCAAGGCAACAAACATTACTGTTGGCTTTCAGCCTCAAATTCCTCCCTCAAAGCATCCCTAATCCTTGTAGCCCTTTGCTGGGCCTCTCTAGTAGCCCTGCTCTCTGGCTGTGCAAATTCAGCCTCCAGGCGTTGAACCTCGGCGGTCCATGCCTGACTGAATGTTTCACCCTTCCCTTCACAAATATTATGGAGGGTACAGCACATGGATATAACCGCAGGGACGCTGCTTTCCCCCAAGTCTAGCTTCCCATACAGAGATCGCCAGTGCCCTTTTAAACGACCAAAAGCACACTCCACAGTCATTCGGCACCGGCTCAGCCTGTAGTTGAACCGGTCCTTGCTCCTGTCAAGCTTCCCTGTATACAGTTTCATGAGCCAAGGCATTAACGGGTAAGCGAGGTCTCCAAGGATCACAATGGGCATTTCGACGTCATCTACTGTGATCTTCCGGTCTGGGAAAAAAGTCCCGGCTTGCATCTTCCCGAACAGACCACTGTTCCGAAAGATGCGTGCATCATGCATCTTTCCAGGCCAGCCTGTGTAAATGTCAATGAAACACCCACGGTGATCCACAAGTGCCTGGAGAACCATAGAGAAATACCCCTTCCGATTAACATACTCGGATGCTAGGTGGGGTGGTGCCAGAATAGGAATATGCGTCCCATCTATCGCCCCTCCACAGTTAGGAAAACCCATTTGTGCAAAGCCATCCACAATGTCCTGGACGTTCCCCAGAGTCACGGTTCTTCTTAGCAGGATGCGATTAATGGCCCTGCAAACTTGCATCAACACGATTCCAACGGTCGACTTTCCCACTCCAAACTGGTTCCCGACCGATCGGTAGCTGTCTGGAGTTGCCACTCGCTTCTCCACTGGCAGGGCAGCTCTCAATCTCGTGTCCTTGCGCCGCAGGGTGGGGGCGAGCTCAGCACACAGTCCCATGAAAGTGGCTTTTCTCATCCGAAAGTTCTGCAGCCACTGCTCGTCATCCCAGACTTCCATGACGATGTGATCCCACCACTCTGTGCTTGTTTCCCAAGCCCAAAAGCGGCGTTCCACGGTGCTGAGCATTTCCGTGAATGCCACAAGCAATTTAGCGTCATACGCGTCAGGCGACTCAATATCATCATCGTCGGACTCCTCACTGTCACTTTGGAGCTGAAGGAATAGCTCAACTGCCACACGTGATGTGCTGGCGAGACTCATCAGCATATTCCTCAGCAGCTCGGGCTCCATTTCCCACAGAAATCACGCTGCACAGAAACTGTTGGGAGAGTCACAATGGCGCCAAACGTGGACGGAAAAACAGTGACTGCTGGGATGTGAAGCGATGCGTCACGGGGCGTTGGGACAGGAAGCAGAATGACCCACACCCTTCCGTCCCCTTCCCACAACCCACGGCGCCAAAATGGGACTAGGTGCTCTGTGGGATAGCTGCCCATAATGCACCACTCCCAACAGCGCTGCAAATGTGGCTACACTGCAGCGCTGGTAGCTGTCAGTGTGGCCACACTCCAGCGCTTACCCTACACAGCTGTACGAAGACAGCTGTAACTCCCAGCGCTGCACATCTGCAAGTGTAGCCAAGCCCTGAGAAACTAATGGCAGCAAACTTGTTATCTTGAGGAGGTTTTTGTCATTGGAATTACAGTTTTAATCAGGAGTCATTGTTTAAATTAACTTAGGTGCCAGCTTTTGTTTGTTCTCACAAATGCATCATCCACAACCCTTAATGTCCCTGTTCATGTAATTGTGTGTGCATGAAACAACATAGGAGGAAATTGGGATATGTATCATCAGTACATCCTATTATTGACTAAGTGAAGGTCCAGTCCTGCTTCTTTTGAAGTACCTGGCAAAATTCCAGTCAACTTCACTATTGGAAGGTTAGGCCCTTGGTCAACTCACCAAACTGGGGTGGGGGTGGGGGAGTTGTGGGGTTTTTTTTTTGTTTTAAACTGTAGTTATCACTGAATATACTATTGTTTGGTGGAGAAAGCCACAAGAGCCTAAGATAAAGTCTCCTTTGACAGTATATTGGGTTCTGTATCATTCTCTACTAATGAGGAAAAAACCAGAACTTCAAAGCTGAGCCTCTCGGACTTGCAGTGGGTATCAATTAGGATCCCTAGCAATTAGAATCCCTGAATCTGTCTCTGTGGTTTTGGCCTCAGTTCAGATATGAGCCCAGAAAGGGGCACTTGCTTTCAGTACCAGTCAGGCTGAAATCTCGTAACACAAGATCTTCTGAGATGTCCACTATTCCTGTCCAAATGGTCTGAAAACAGTTCAGTATTTTGAAGCTGTCCAATGCAAACACTGGCCTTGATTCCATCAAACTAAAAACTCTAATCCCAGCCTTAAACCTCATCTAAAATTAGAAGCTGAAGGTCTCATAACAGAAATTGCTATATGGCTATGCCAGGTATGTCTGCATTTGCAGTCCTCAGGGAAATGCTTACTGGTTGTGACAAAGTGAAATACTGGAGGAAACAGGGCCCGCTCCAGACACCAGCTTATCAAGCAGGTGCTTGGGGCGGCAACTCCGGAGCAGGGCGGCACTTTCAGTTATTTGGCGGCAATTCGGCAGAGAGTCCCTCACTCCCGCTCAGAGCGAAGGACCTCTTGCTGAATTGCCACAGATCGCGATTGCGTTTTTTTGTGTCTGCTTGGGGCACAAAACCCCTGGAGCTGGCCCTGGGAGGAAACTAGTATCTCAATATACAATGCTGAGCTAGTGAACATGACTGTTTCTCTTTCATCATTTGATCTCTCTGGAGCAGAATAGAAATTTTTTTTGTCTAAAAGTGATCTTGTTTGCATCTGTTTTTCACTGTTTTTTTGAGGGAACAACCACCTTCCATTTTAGTGTTAATTGGAGTTTATAATGGGTGCCATTTTAAGATGTGTTGGATGGTTGTTCACTTTTACAATAGAATTTCAGGCATCCTCATTATTTAAATTGGGCTTACCACAATATCTGCAGTGCTTCCTGATTGCATAGCTTGTGGTAAATGTCCAGGTTTTAATTGCTCCCTTGGTACATGCACACACTCTGAAGACAACTCTTATTTCTGTGTCTGAGATGGAACTTATTCTTCTTTAGGGCCTGTGAAAATTTTCTGGTTTGTTTTGGGATGGAGTAGGGGGTTCTCTGAGCCCCTCCCTGCACTTCTGGGAGGGGTGTGTGCTTTTTAAGGGCTGGTGTTAAAGTACTCTGGTAAATAAATTGTTTTAAATAGCCATTTTATAAGATACTGCTGTTTATGTTCTTGCCAGGGCTGGCTCCAGGGTTTTTGTCGCCCCAAGCAGCCCCTCCCCCCCCCCCCCCAAAGCCGCTATTGCGATCTGCAGCAATTCAGCAGGAGGTCTTTCGCTCCGAGCGGGAGTGAGGGACCCTCCGCTGAATTGCCGCCGAATAACTGAAAGTACCGCCCCGCTCCGGAGTTGCTGCCCCAAGCACCTGCTTGATAAGCTGGTGCCTGGAGCCGGCCCTGGTTCTTGCCTGCTAATGCATGCTGCCCACTTTCTTTAAGTTTTAAAATCTTAGAGAAATGTCTGTTGTTTTGAAGGGAAATTAATGTTCTGGAGAAATTGCTCTAAGTTCAACAAATGTTAAGTCCTGCATTGCAGTGAGATGAAATACACTGATACAAAGTGGACTTGGCTATCTGGGACTCAGCAAGGAATGATAGTAGATAAATGTAAATGTTGGCATTTGTAATGGCGCTGTGTTGCTATGCTTGGCTGAAAGAGATGGGAGTTAAAAGCTCATTTTAGGGAGCTTGACTTGCCTGCATTTGGAATATTGTGTGAATTTCTAGTACCTATAGTTTGGGGAGGATCTAAAACAATGCAATGAAAAGGAAAAAAGATATAGAATTTGATTAAGGGTGAATGAGGAAGTTACAGTTGAACATGCCTATCTGTTTGCTCTTTAGAACTTCTACAGCAGGGAGAATTCAAAGTGATTAGGCACATAATATAAACCTAAACCTGATCATGGTTTCTCGGTACCTTTTGAGGAGTAACAATATAAAGGAAGGAAAGAGAATGAAGTATAGTAGTTGCAAATACAGAAGGACAAAGAGCAGTGCTGGAATGTAGAACAAAAAAAGGTGGGCTACATCATTGGATGTTCTTGTGGTTAAGGGATTTTTCCTTTCTTCCCAGTAAGCCGTGATTGGGACATGGCAGACCTGAGAACAGAACCCAGGTCTTGCCCAAAATTACACAGAAAGTCTGTGGAAGTCATTTAATCTCTACATACTTCATTTCCCCCATCTGTAAAATAGGGATAAGATTTTCCTCCTTCATAGTAGTAGTGTACACAAAGGACTTGTCTACACAGCCCCTCAGTTTGGACTGCGGGAGTTGCATAGGGCATTAGCGTACTGCACTTTGACTGCCCAATGTGGATGCTGCTGGCATGAACTGAAAAGGTACCTAGTTTGTCTTTTATCAACAGGATTACATTAATGCAAACTAGGTACCTTTTTAGTTCATGCCAGCAGTGACCATGTGAGGCAATTAGAGCATAACAATTGGGTGCTCTTCAGTTCCTAGTGTAGATGTAGCATAGGTAATGACTTTGAAGTTTTCTTCCTTCTGTGGTAGTGAACATCAGATTCTTCATCCCTTGCAGTCTTTAAGTCAAAACTGGGTCTTTCTAAATGAGGCGCTGTGGCCTGCGATGTGCAGGAGGTCAGTTTAGATGATCACAGTGGTCCTTCTGGCCCTAAAGTCTTCATCTATGAGCTCAAACATAAATCCAGGGCTTGATCCAGAATTTTTTGGGTGAAGTTCTCTGGCCTGTGTTATGCAGGAGGTCAGGCTAACTGCAGGAACACTCAGAGGAAACTTTAAAAATCTGATCTTTAAATCTGGTCAACTGCTCAGAGTTGGCTGTGCTTTAATTCCAATCATGCTGTTGTGACCACTGATGGGGGAACAGAGAACTGTATTTTACCACCTTCGTCTTTCTATTAGGAGGATAAATCTTAAAACCTAGCATTACTGTTAACAGTCAGGATCCATTGCATTCACTGTAGCTTTGATATGCTTGACCTCATAGTATAAATTGCTCTGAGTGAATTACTAACAATGGCATTGTTCATGGCCATTTTTTTGCAGAAGACCTCTGGTCAATGGGGATTTATAACATTATATATAATATCAACAAACCATAGAAATAGAAATGAGACCTTTCCATGGAACTTCAGAATAATCATTACTAACAAGGTCAGCCCCCAGCCTAATACTTTGTCTTATGCGGTTTTTTTATACCAATAATATTGTATGCAAGTAAGTGGTCTGTAAACTAGCTGGTCAGGAGGCATACTGTGCAATATGTTGGCTACAATGAGGTATCTTGTGTCTAAATAGAGTTAGGCATCAAAGGAAGAAGAGACTTGAGGATGATGCCCATTAATGGAAGTTATAGTCAGTACCATTAAAACATAGCTGGTTATTAAACCTACTATTTACTTTTGACTTGTAATTTTTAGCATCCCCTATAATATCAGTGGGAAATACCACAAGTATTTCAGTAAACCTAACTAATAGTGGGTGATTAATATACAGTCCTTGATGGCTCACACCATATACACATGTGCCAAACTCAGTCCCTCCTAATTTCTGTATGTGAGATGGAACTTGTAGAGATTCTTGGCTTTTTTTTCTTTTATCTGCCCGAATGCTCTTACATCCATGTATCTGTGATATCTGTCTTGAAATTCACATAGGATCAGCCTACATGTTGTCCCTGCCAGCAGGTAGGGGATCTTGGGGGACAATTACTGCACTGGTGGGTGGGGAGGGGTTTCTTTTGGTGAACAGTAAGGGGGTTTCAATAGTGGGGTACAATACAGTAGGATACAATACAGTGGGTAATGAATTAACACAGAAATATATGATGTAACAGGTAGTTAACAATTTCTATGTAAAGGGTGTGTCACAGCAGCAAATAACCAACTAACAGTTATGGAAAAATATGTTAAATAACAAACAATTTAGGTAAAAATGTGTCACAGTGGTGTAAATGTAGAATGTGAGGTGTATCAGAGAGGAAAAAGTAACCAATGGGGTTTTATGCTAGAGATTTAAACTTAGTGAAACACAGAGAAAGCTCGGGGGAGGGGGGCTGACAGTGAGAAGACAGACTTAATTACAATCATACAGAACACAGCAAAATCTTATCTATGATTTAACTTAACCAAGACTATACAAATTAGTAAGTAACAAAACACAATGCAACAATTCTCTAAGCCTAACTTACAGAGTACAATGTTAAACCTAACTTAACCACAGCTATGCAAAATGAAATTACAATTTATCTACACTAAAGGCTAAACCTAACCTAATGGGTGCACCTTATACTAGGGGTAGTTCTCCAAGGGTGTGGCTGCAGCAGTGGGACAACTGCAAGTGGGCTGCCCAGGATAGAATCCAGGGAGGCACAGCTTGGCAGTGGCACAGGTTTATTTTTAGCAGCACAGACCACGGAGTTAGCTTAGGTCTGTCTGCTGGGGAAACAGAGCCAGCAGCCAGGACAGGGGGAGTTTGCAAGAGGGAGTTCTTACCAATCCCTAGGACAGCAGCAAAGGCAGAAGCAGGCACAGCAGTTTCAGCATCAGAGGACTCAATTCGCTCACAATACTCAGGAGATCTCCAGGTAAAATTCGTTGTTCGTGGGAGGGGAGTTTAAAAACGGGGGTACGCTCAAAAATAAAATGAGAGCGGAGAAAGGACCCCCCCAGAACCCCTGGCAGATCAGACCAGGCAGCAATGCAGGAATCTTTCTAAAGTCTGATCAGAAAATGTCTGGTTATAAAGGCAAACTTAGGCAGTTTCCCGCCAGTAACTTTGATTGGTTCCCCTTGTTAGAGGGGAGGATAGAAGGCATAGAACAGGTCTGGGCAAGTTCTAAGCCACAGGCATTACTCATACACTTAGCTATGTGGCCATAAAAGGTCTTGCATACCTGGGCAGAGCACCTCTACACTGAGCCCAGGTCTGAACAAAGGAGCCAAAAGCCCCCCCCTCTCTTGAGCAGAGCAATGGCTCCAGTTAGTCTGCACAAGTCATTTCCATGAACAGCAGGGCCAGGCTGTGACTTTTGTTAGCCCATGGCCAGGAGGGGCGGACACACAGAACAAGCAGAAAGGAGAGGAAAACAAAAAAGTGCAGCAGGGGGACAGCTGTAAATGCTTAATTTCATAACTCACTGCTCCCGTGAGGGGATAGTATAACCTAGTCCAGGTGAAACTGTTTTTACACTCTCTCTCTCTATATGAAAACTATTTAAATTATAAGGTGTTTTTCCCTCTATAATAAAGCTGTTCTCCTAATAAGTGTTTGTATAGTGCCTAGCCTAATCCTGATGATGGCCTCTCTGCACTACTGTAATATAAATATTAAATAATATTGAATCAGTGCAGGAAACAAAATAAGGTAGAGCTCCTCTGACACAGGAAGATAATCGGGTATTATAAAGAAAGATTCCTTATACAAAACCATATATTCAAAATCAGCTTCCTTCTATGTGTAGCTGAAGTTTGTATCTCCACACCAATTCTAGTCTGCAATTTTGCTAACCAAATAGCACGAATGATTCCCATTTCTTCTCTGTTAGGATGACTCCATACCAGGATATTATTCTTCCCATGTTGCCAAATTCCAGGCTCTTCTGTTCAGATAAATACCATGTCTATTTATAAACTCATAACACAGCATAGCTATCTAGCTAATATTTAAGAGGCTCACTGAGTCCAACAGGATCTAGCATATTACAACTCATGTTTAAATAAATCTGAATTCACACAGGTGCCAGGAGATATTAGCTGCACCTTGATCTGAAAGTTACGACTTTCAATTATAAGATGTAGCTTTTGTGATCTCCAGAGAAACTGCTCCCTTTTTAATATACCTTTGGGGTCGTTAGAGTAAGAAATTCTATAGTCATCTGGGGCACCATGCCAGAAAAGAAGAGAGAACGCAGAGAGGATGTTGGTGGGTACCACTTAAAATACCCGGGGCTGGGAGGAAGAGAACCTTAGGAAAAGTGATGGAACAAAGTCTAGAACCTTGCAGGGTCTCCAACAACAGTTCACCTGGAACTATCCCCTCTCTATTGTGGTAACTGGAACAAAGCAAAATGTATCTTCATACTAAGAGTACCACATAGCAGCAAGTTAACTAAAAATCCATATGTTTCTAGGAGGACATGACCTTAGAATTTTGGGTATTTGTTTAGAGAACTGGTTCTCTTCCTATGTGCATTGATCCATGTCAGATCTCTGTTGTGAATCTAACTTTTTAAAATTATTCTTTAATTACCTCATCACCATCAAGTTACAGAAGAAACTGCCATTTCATGTGTTGAAGCTTCTATTTATATGCATAGTGAAAAGCAGACGTTGTCAGTGGTAATGCGTGTCACAAGGGAGAGACAAATGAAATGATTTGTCATTCCTCTCCTTTTGGAAGTAATGTCTATGCAAAAACTCACCAACATACTAGAAACTGAAGCTAATGGCTGAAACTGGCTTAGAGAATTACATGATGTTTCAGTACCCATTCAGCTGGTGTTAAAAACTTAGGTTGATGCCTGAGATTTATTGGTGAAGCATGAGTGGGGCTAGGAAAGTAGTCGTGTGCTTCAATTTTTTCCTTTTATTTTTTTCCCTTTATACCCGGCATCAAGGAACGCAGCATGGCCACTCACAGCTCTAGCCCATAATTTATAACAACGAGCTGAACTTTGTTACCAGCCATACAAGTAATTTCTTTCTGGCTTATCGCAAAACAGTACAAAGAGGCAAGTCCAATAAGGTGTATGTTTTAATGTTTATTAGGTGTTTAAATAAACTTCACATAGCAATTACACCAAGATCAAGAATATTATCACCATTCTTTAACTAAGGCTCCCATTTGTAAGAAATTTTGGCGTGAGTTTGTCTTGTTTTGCCAAGGAGACACATAGCCGTCATCTCTCTGAATGTGCAATGTTGCAGTACATAGATTCTTTTTATTATTATTATTATTATTATTATTGTTTTATTTTTATTTTTAGAGGTGTTTTCAACCATCTCTCCTCTTGTGTTCAGAGTACTCAGGGGTGCATACAGGGAGGCTTTTTCTATACCAGAGTTTTTGTTAATATCTGTAGTAAGTAAGAGAGAGTAATGGCAGAATGAGCTCCCTTTATGTTGTAATCAGCTCCAGGAAGGAGCGACTGTTGTCTCAACCATCTGAGTCAAACCAGCTTAAAACAAAAAATCCTGAAGATATTCCTCTTTTGATCAGAAAAGTTTCATATATGAAAGACTTTCAGTGCTGCTTTCAGAGCTGATATTCCTCTTGACTGTGATCACAAAAAGTGGGGCCACAGTTGCATTCATTGTTCAGTGAGCTTGTCCACATAGTTAAACCCACCGACAGCAATGAATGTTGATTGTGACCTTTTTAGTAAAGCTCTGCAAAGAGGATGGGGTGGGGGAAAGAGATACCTTGTGTGCTGGTTTGGCAGCTGTCTTCATTGAAAGGCCTGAAAGCATGAAGCAAGGAGGATGATGGTTAGCTGGAGGGTACAATCAACGGTCGATGGTTTTCACTTTAATTCCAAACTCACCGACAGCGTTGAATGTTCACTGAAGCAACCACTAAAAACAGAACTCCACTGACTTGACAGCATCCTTAAAATCTGAAAGGGGGGGAAAAATCATAACTGACACAATGGTTTTAATCATACAGATTATGCAGTTTGTCATTGTTCCCTTAGCACCACCACCCACCTTCCTTGGCCCGTTCTATTACAATCCTATAGCAAGGAACTGGCAACTCTCCAGGCTTTGATCCTATGAAAAGAAAAGGTCTGTTTCATTTATTGAAAAGCTTTTATTTATCTAGTTTAGAAATCTAGACCAAAATTATCTAGTGTTGTCAGTCAAACCATGGAGTAAAATGTTAATCAAAGTGTGTAATCCCATAGTTCTACACAACTGGGTTAAAAGCACAATGAACCTGCAATGTCACTAATAGATTGCCCAGTCCCAATAAAGTGTCTTTTGCTGGGTGAATTCAATCAAACCTGAATCTGTTTAAGATTGTCGGGTATTGACTGTTTTAAGCAGCATATGTTTCTCAATAAGCTTCTAGGGGAGGATGGGGAAGTAGAACTACTTCATTCTCTTTGTAAATTACCATATATGCCAGTAGTACAATATTCAATAATTGTCTGTTCTAAAAGGAGCATCCTGTTTCTTCAAATGCTTCTATACAACCCCTATAGTTAGTCTAATTCACAAAGCCCTTCTACATACCTATCCACCACACACATCTGCCTAACTTAAGAAGTCAACTGAAATCCCATTATACTAGTTTAGAGGTAATCAAATTGCAGTCTGATGCAGTGTTAGATATTCTTTAAATGTAAATTGCAGTTGGCTCCACCTGTTATGAAAATCTAGCATGAGAGTAAGAGGTGAACTTATCTGGGTCATTCTAACCAAGAGATTCCTTCTTGGAGTGCAGTGAGGTGTGTGTGTGGGGGAGGTTTTTTGTTTTTGTTTGTTTTAAGTGTCTTGTCCATATCAAGGATTTGATTATCACATTTCATGAAGTGCTCCTTCTGATAAGGCTCCAGTAATAATGGAAGTTGTTTGCCTTTCCTCTAAACCTTGCCCGTTCATTTAGACTTTCTCTTCTATCAAAACTGGCTTCTAGAAAAAAGGAAGTGTACATAGTATTGCAATTCATGTGTAACACAACAAAGATTTGTCTTCCTTGGCTATTAATTGGAAGGGTTGGGAAGTGGAAAGACACAAGTATGAATCAGAGGACAAAGTGAGACTTATCTACCTTGCTTACTATCTGCACTGGCAAGCAGAATTGGCCTGCAGAAGAGAATTACCTTGAAAGGTTCAGGCTCAACTAGAGAATCTCTCTAGCCCACTGTGCAGTAGAACTAGTTATTGAGAAACTGATGATTTGTTGGTTTTCATTAAATGCTGCATCTGAAATCTTGTTTCCAAGTGGAGTTGGTGTGGTATATTCGGCATTTCAGTGCATAACCTATTTTCAGTCACTTCAAGCATCTGCTTACTAGTATTTGCATAAATGGGAACCCAAAGCTAAAAGACACTACATATCATGACTGTGTGCTATTTCCTTTAGTATGGTAAATAAGGCTCCCTGGCAAGGACTTTTAAGTCATAGCTATTTCTTTTAACTGATCTGCCCTGCGTATACTGGAATTGATTGCCCCACTTTTTTAACATGTAATAGTAAACTAAGATAAATGATTTGCTGTCCTTTATCCAACAGAAAATCATACAGGCGTGCATAGACATGATTGCAGTGGCATAAATTGGGGTCCTCTTTCTTTTGTGGGCTATAGTGTGCTTTGTAGACAGGATGCTTCCCTCCCACCCTGCCCTTTTTTTGGCCTGGGAAATGTATCCCTTGCGATTGTGAAAGCTTCAGAATTCAAAGTAAATGCAGAATAAACTTGTTTTGCCAATACAGCCAAGAACTTGTGATGTATCCACATATAGCAGACCACAGTCTTGTGACTTGATTATCTGCTCACTCACACTGGTTTTATTCCAGTGCAACTCCATTGGCTTCAATGAAGTTACTCCTGATTTACATCATGAATGAGTGGAGAATCAGGCTCCTGGATTCGATAGGCCTTTGTTCCTATCTGCATGTGTTCAATGTTGTCCCAGCTAAATGAGTAGAGTTTAGGGTCACTCACATTTTAGCATAGAAGATGGAGGATGTTTGCTTTTTATTCTTCATTTTTCTCTTTCTCTCACTTTTTTTTTTTTAAACAAACTATCTTGCCTGGCTGATAACCAGCATCTCTATATCCAAGGTTAGGTTCTGTGGCTGGGTTAAATTCTATCTCAAAAACTACAGCTGGCTTTTCATTCTAGTCTTCTAGACTGGAGATAGATGTAAAACCACAGTCTTGCTTTATTTAACTCTATGCTGATGGAAGCAGAGGCTCATGGGAAATCCAGGCACTCATGAGCTGCAGTCCTGATTCCCAAACCTTGAAGTTTATGCAGGGTAATAATGCTTTCCTCTTGTCATCTGGTTTTCATTTAAAAAAAAAAATTCCCAACTGGGCAAATATAGCTTAGCTGGCTGTGCTACAAATGCCAGATTTATTTTAAGTTTTATTTTAAATCTCCAGGCTTATGAGAACATTCAGATTAGTTGTATGCTTTTTTTTATTTAAGGTTAGTAGGTCATAAATAAACCAAAGCACTTTCCTTGCTATGAGCAATAGGGTCATAGTGTACATGAAATATCACTTTTAAAAAAATAGGAACCTAACGTGAATTGACAGAGGTACATGAGGAAGTAGTTCATTGTGTCGCTGTAAAGGCCATAGGGATCTGGGCTGTTGAGGTTGTCTGTTTCAGGAATAGATTAGATATCTTGTCTGATGACCTGCACTTAATTTAAGTGACTGCCTTTGCCAGTCCTTCCAGAGGGCAACTGTGTGAAATAGAGCATCTCATCTTCAGTCTCCAGTCCTTTTTTCCTCCTCTTGATGCCTGACCTAAATTTGAAGATATGGGGGGGTGGGGTGTGTGCGCTGCACAAACAATTACTTTGCTGCTGGGAAAGCTGCATCTCTACCCTTAATTAACGAGAGTCCACATCTTGACTTTTCTTTCTGTTCTCAAAGAAGAATGTTTAACTGCATAATATTGGCTAATAGATTTCACTGTTCACTACCACTCATGTTTATCAGTTTCCCTATATGGGACAGTTATTTAGACTCCTTTCCCTATTTGGAAATAGTGACTGCAGCTCTAATTTGAAACTTTCCCCTGCTCTTTTTTTGTCCCTCCCCTTCCTTTTCCCTCCTCCACCCACCCATCTATTGGGGAATACATGATAGATGCCAAGTAAGTCTGGATCCATGCTGGCTGAACATCCTTTTGAATCTATTTTGCTGCCCTTACAGGCAGTGAGATTGTTAAGAAAAGCACTGGGTTATACAAATAGTCTGGAATTGGGGATTTCTTGCAAGTACATACAGGTTGTAAGAATTGCACTCCTAGTACCTCTCTTTAGGGATACATTTTAAAAAAAAAATTCTATGCAGCTTCTGCACTGATTGAAAGATTATGTTAATGTAGCTTGGTGGTAAATGCTTTGAGTGGTTTACAGCATCTTTAACTTGCACTGACAACATTTAACAGTTAATAGCATCCCCTTGATGTTATTAAATTGTTACTAGAGGGGAAAATTATGTCTTGCATATAAATATTCATTTGTCTAGAAGCAAGGGGCAAAACCACATTGTTCTCCATGTGTCAAACTATCACTTGTGCACAATTATAGGCTACTTCCATAATCTCCCCCAGTCAGCAAGCCTTCAGTTACACACTTGGGGACAGGAGGAAAGGTAGTGCATTTTCAAACTTTTTCAGTTTTGACACTGAAGTGTGAATTCCAGTGGCAGTATCTAAAAATGGTATTAGGATAGATCCTCAGCTAGTATAAATTGGCATAGCTCTATTGGTATCAATCGAGCTAGGCCAGTTCACACCTGAGCATGATTTGCAAGCAGAGTGAGGCATAATTATTGGCTCCTTTTTATTCCCATTTAAAACCAGTTTACCTGTTCTTCTGCTCCATTCTTCATGGTGTTCCTCCATTTAAAAGAAAACCCTCTCAAATGCCACATCTTCATATTGTATTGACACTGGACCTGAAATAAAGTAACACACACAAAGAATCCCATTAAATAGTGATACTATGCGATTTTCTCTTAAATGAATTAAATCCACTTGACCATCGTCAACAGAAGCTTTATTTTATTTCTTGGTTGGCTGTACAACGCAAGTCAATTATTGAAATGAAACTTAGTGTTATGTTAAAAGTAAAAATTTATGGACACTGCAAGAAAGGAAGTACTTCTGTAGCAGAAAGGGGGTAGGAAGGAAGCATTCACTTCTGCAGCACATGGGTAAAAGATGACACAACTTAATACTACTTCACCGTTTATCTGATCTCACAATATTTTTACAAACCTAATTGAAGTGGATAGAAGTTTGAGGTGTGTTAGGAGTGCAGAATCAATTCCTAAATATGGACTCAATGCAGGAGTTACTGGGTGGTGTTTGATGGCTGGTGTACGCAGGAGATCAGATTAGACAGTCATAATGGTCCCATCTGGCCTTAAAGTTTATGAAAACATTTTAATATCCTTATGTAGTACTGGAGCAAAAGGATGTTCTAGGGAATACTTTCATCCACCAGTGAAATGCAGCCATCTCTGAGGAAAAGAATAGCAGCTGTGTAAAATGTCAGAGCAATGCCACTTACCCATCTAACACAGACGGGAAAAATGTTATATTCAATACGAATCATGATAGATTGCTTTGTGTAAATTCTGCCACTTATGGAGCCATTTTTCGTGTGTGTGTGTGTGTGTGTAAAATATGAAAACTAAACTATGCCCCAATTTATTCCTGGTGTAATGCCACTGCCCATGAAATTAAAGAATAAATGTTGGCATATTAGAAAACCTGCTTTGAAATAAAATAGCTATAGAAATCTTCTTAAAACTTTGTGACCTACATGGCAAATTGCTGAATAAATACATAGTTTCCTCAGTCCAGAAGATTTCATTAATGGCTACTGAAGATGGTTTTTGAGTAAACTTGCTGTCCAAAAATTAACTGTGCTGTTAAAATTAAACACATCAGCTAATATTACACGTCTGCAACACAATCTTTCTGAGAAATGGGATGCTGTTTAACCACAATAGTTTAGGACCAGTGCAAGTGTGAGCAGTAGTGATGACCTATTTGTTTAATTCAATATTTGATTACTCTTACAGAAATTATTCAGAGAACTAGAGGCTTTTGGTGAATACTTAACCATGAAATTTTTAGCTTTGGAAACTTGCTAAAATTCTGATAGTGACAAAAATGCAAACTAAGTAATATTAATGTAAGGTTTCCAAAGTGCATTTACTGTATATTGAATATGTCATTATTTATTGGTTCAATTATCTTAAACAGACATCTGTATTATCAGGTCTGATTATGCCATGCTTACATGAATGTGAAAGGATTAAAGGATTGGATTTATAGTCTGTTTTTCATTTGAAACCAAGAATTAATGGACAATTTCAAATACTGCCTGCAGTTTCCCAGCCCTCATGGGCTAGAATTCTCTACTCAGTTTGTTACTGGAACACATTACTATTTATGGAAGATGTACACATTTGTGTTCATAAATCATATACAAACATCTGTTCTTTAGATCGGTCAGAGTAGTATGGCAACTGCTTTTTATATCAATATCCATGAAGCAAAGCTCACCTACTGACTTCACACTTAACCTCTATTTATTCTAGCAAATATTTCAGCAATCTAACTTTCTAGGCAAGGCAAAACATTGGGAATTGGAAACAGTCTGGCATGGAGTTCTGCGTGGCCCAGGCCCAAAACATGTCAAGTGGAAGCTAAATCAAAGATGTGGTGAAAATTAGAAGCAACATGATAGACTCAATCTAAAGCACAAGTAGTTCGGCTAGCAATTCTCTGTACTCACTATCACCTTTTGAAGACCACTTCTTACCATCTTTCCTGTTTTGATTGCCTCAGACAGACATACTTTCCTTATTTGACACCGAGCATAGTCTAGTGGTTTAAAAACCAGAATGATGAGTTTGGAGATCTGTGTTCTCTAGTTCCAACTCTACCACATTATTTGATTTTGCATACAAGTTGCTGAAGCCAATAATTTTAAAGCTGCACTCATAAAATATCTGGTGCACCTGCCCGCTGTGGTTGCACACAAGCAAATATGTGAGGCAGTATTGCCCAATAAATAGGGTACTGGGCTGGGAGTTAGGAGATCAGAGCTCTTTCTATTGCTGGTTCTGCTGTGACCTTGCTCTCTTCAGGGCTCTGTCTCCTTTTCCCTGTCTGTAAAACAGAGGTGGTAATATTAATCTGCTTTTGTAAATCATTTTCAGATCTGTGGATGAAAGGCACTATATAAGTAATTGTTGCTGAAATCCTAAAGTGCATGAGTGCATTCAGTGTCTTAGGTGTTAAGGGTTGTTTTGTTTTTGAGTGCACTCATCTGTAAAATGGGAATATAATTCCCCTCCTGACAGGAATGGTATTGTGAGGCGCTGTTCATAAATGTTTACAAAGCAATCTTAAGGTGCTTGCATGGTAGTTAGTATAATAGTGCAAAGTATGGATAATTTTATATGAACAATAAGGTATTAACTTTAAAGTCTCTGTAGTAATTGATTTTCAGACTGCAACCCCAATCCTGCATCTATCCAGTACCTAGTGCAGGACTGGGGCTTTATATAAAGCTCAACTAGATGTTTGTTTGCTTGGATCAAGAGGGAGCAGAACAATTGCCTGCATTCTCCAGCATGAACAGATTTTAGGAGAGGGTGACTTTCTGGTCTAGGTACTGGATTGGGAGATGTGTATTCAATTCCTGCTTCTAACAGATTTCCTTGTCATCTTGAGCAAGTTACTTAATCTCTGTACCTCGGTTCTCTAGCCATAAAGTGGACATATTACTTGGTTTCTACTGCCCTTGATCTGCCTTGTTTACAAATTCTCTTTACAAAAAAAAAACAGCTCTGCTCTAATGGGTTTTTACAACTCCTAACGTAGTAGAACTCTGAAATCGGTTTTGTCATTTAGGAGCTATTTTAATCCATTTTGCATATTACGCGTGTGTTTTGCTGATAGCAGCACTGAGTGACTATAATGGGTATATTTCAGGTTATTCATAGTGTAAGATCAAAATGAATTGCTAATTAAAGAGAAAAGGACATTTTTAGTGTTTCCTCTAGCGATCCTATTTTAAAGCAAAGATGACGGTTCAGATGTGTATGCATGCTCCCATCACCCTTCAGAGTCTGCTGGAGTAACAATAAGATTTGAACTTGTTCCCCTCTTCTTTCTGATTCACTGTAGCATTGAACCTTTAGAACTACAAAATTCTAATAATCCTAACTCTGCCACTCAGTTACTTTGAACCAAGGTGAGTGTTTTATCTCCACAGTGTCTATTTCCCTGGTCTAAACGATGGATAACGTTTACCTGCCTCACAAAGGTGTAATTGTGATTACAAGTTCAAAGCACTATACAGACATTAAAATACTTTATAAACCCTAAATAGTGTTATTGTGTACAGACATACATATTTTATTTATATGCTGATAACTTGCGAGTTATATCTAGAGTAGGCACAAGGAATTTTATTCTTCTAGGAAACATGACATTGAACATTGTCTAGGGTCTTAAATAAGGCATTCAATACTAAGCATATGTTTAAGATGGAAATGAGTTCAAGGCACAAATGGCACTCCACTCAGAACTGCTACTTTAAAGTCTTCTTCAGGGCAATAAATCACCGATAACCTTATAGTTTTGGCAGTGAATATACTATAGTGCTTTAACACCCCTTATTTTATTTATTTTTTTAAACCCCTGTGTACTGACCAAGTTTTAGGCATAATTATTACATTCTTTCTCACATAATACCCTATGTAGCTTCAACTGGTTGTAGCATTCTACTTCACTTTCTGTCCTAAAATATCACTGTTACTATTAATTAGCTGCTATAACCAATCTTCAACATCAGAGGCTGAGCATTTCAATGGTGGATGAACTGATCCTATGTGTATATGGGGTGAAATTCTAATCTTGAGATGTGGCCATGTAAGGGAGATGGAGTGGCACTGGCTAAGCCTTTACTATTGGACTGCCCACCAGCACCAACAGAACTAGTTAGGTGGAACTGAGGTTGAAAGGGGTTGGTATGAATGCTCAGTTCACCTTACTGCTGCTCTGAAAATGAGTTAGTGACTGTGCCAACCTCTGGATGCACACTAGACATCTGAAGACTGTCACACCCACAGCTGACACATCATGCCCCTCCCCCCCCCCACACACACTTGGGATTGTGAAGTGCTGTGGGTTGCAGTACAAAGGCTCCTGTCTTGAATGTTAGTAGGACTCCTCTAATGCAATTGTATGGCATACTGGTTTGGGGATACAGAGAAACTCCGTAGGCTGTCTTCACCTCAATCACCACTCTAATGCTCATCACAAGGGAGGATTTGGCCTAGAGTTAAGATTTATAGCAGTCTTTAAAGATGGAAAGTTGTTATTCTCAAGTACAAACAGCATTCTGAGCATTAAAAATATTGACATCTTGACTTGCTAGTATGTCCGTTGCTCTCAGACGTAATGACTATAGATGGCTTACTGATGACTAAGAAGATGTGAACTGAACAGTTCAGCTGACCAGCAATAACTATTGAGAAGCTTAATATGTGTAGCCCACTTTCAACTCTTGTACCTTAATTGGCTGCTGATGTTTAGGCAACTGGAGAGTAACCCATTCCCTATACACCAAGTATTAAGATGCTCAGCCTTCCTAAGAACGTGCACTGGGTTCTCCTAAGAGCTTTCTCAACAACCCCATTTCTAGAACAATGTCAAAAATGACCTTGGGAAAGGTGTGGTGGTCCTACAATCCCAGGAAAGGCGAGCTTTCTTCTGTTAGACCCTAATAGAACAAACTCCTGTGTCTCTAGAATTTGGGAGGGTGGTAGAATTTCCATGAATCATTGGCTGTGCACTGAGACCAGTAGTAACTGGAGCAGGCCATTAAGTACCATTTGACAATCACAAATAATCCTTTAGTGTATTTTTAGGCAGGTGTTTATTTCTACAGACCCATAGCCTTAAAAGCCCACCTATCCTGCAGGGAGGGAGGGACTCTGTAGAACTCTGCAGGGCAGGCAATTTCTCTTGGAACAGAAACAATTTTAATGCTACAGGAGTGTATATTTATCAAATCAGTAGCTGTATTTTCCAATGCACCATGAGATTTACCAAGAAATCAAGGTTCTTAATCTGGCTCCTTTTGTATATAGGTGAAACCCAGCCCTGCTCCCATTGTATTTCTGCACAAGGAGTAGTTCGTATTTCCTGATTTGAAGCATGTGGGGAGAGAGTTAGCACCACCAATGCCACCATACACTCCACAAGCACTGCAGTGGAAAGAACTCATGTTGTGCCATTTTCAAAATTATAGTGCTTGCTGCTCCAGTGCCTCCAGAGGTTTTCTGCTGGCAGATCATTTCCAGCCACTGCTGCTGAAGTCCCTGTCTGCCACCCTCAAATATGGCAATAGTTTCTAGATCTACAGTTTAATCCTAAGCAAGGAGTACATCACACAGTCTAGTATGGAGGCTAGCACAGCACAGAATAGTTGCTACTAATGTGAGATTGCCCACTTGGGAGGAAAATGTTGCGATATTGCCCTAGACTTGCTCACAGGAGACAAAACAAGATGAGATTTTTTTCAGTAGAGGTTCTCTCAGTAGATCTGTTTTTCAAGTATCACTTCTCAGACTTTTACCACCACTTCTGGAATGCAGATACTATATGTGACGACTCCAATCTATTCCATAAGGTGTCTTAACAGAGACTCATGGACCATCACCTTTCCCCACTAGCAGTCATGCGAACCGCCTCATGAATTGCGTAACATCTGTGGGTATTTACAGAAATTATTTACACATGGACAAGAATTTGGGGTGGACGGGTTAATGACCTAAAGCTAATCTCCTCCTAAATAAGCTGCCAAATTTTCAAAAGTTCTGAGCATCCAGCTACACTCATTCAAAACAAACATGCTAATTATGGGCTCAGTTCTGCTGAGCTTGACATAAATTGTGTGCTCAACAGCTGAGAGGAACAGACCTAAAATGTATGTGTTTAATATAGCCAGGGCCACTCTACATTGGCACTTGCTCCAGTAGCTTCAACCATCTGAAATGGACCAGCAACCTGTTCGTACAGTGGCTTATTGCTAGTCTCCTTTTACCCCTTTAAACTATGTTTTTATGTGCATGAGCAAGTATATATTGTGCAATGTATCTGTGACTAAAGAAAATTAGTTACCTATAGAAGGGTAAAATAGTAGATCAAAGGCTACAAACACCTTCTCAACTTTTATGCAAGATAGTAATTTTTATAATCTAAGGCTTTGTCTTCTCTGCCTACTTAGTGTCCTGCTTCCTGTCACCAATGAGTGTGGCTGCCCTTTGTGGAGCACTTTATGATCCAATAAGCACTGTCGCTGCTTGCTTTCTATGGACAAAACTAAACAGGACCCCTAATTTGTTTGTTTTCCAATAGGAAAATGTGAGTTGGAAGTGATTGTTGAAGTACAACCTGTGCTGAGTGAGATAACAACTGGGGAGTTGGGAAGAGGTATGAGGTGTGGTGGGTTGTTGTTGTTGGGTTTTTTTTTTGTCAGGTCTCCTTTTCTTTATCCTTCAGCTCCTCGCTCCTCCCAGCACCTCTAGTTCTTTCCTTTTTGCTTTCTTCTTTCCCACTTGCCTAAAATCCTGAGACTGAATTTGGGTCCTTAGAGCAGCTCACAATCTTTGTCCTTGTCCTTGTCCTTTTATATCTTAGCTTAAATGCTGCCCAGCTGCTTCTCCAGCCCAGCAGCAGTGCTGCTTTAGCTTGCAAGCCAGCCACTGCAGCGGTAGCTTAAATCCTGACTAACATCCCATTTAGGGAACTTGACTGGGAGCTGGTTTAAGGACCCAAATTCCATTTCTCAGAGGATTGGCAAAGGAGGTGTGAGAGAGCATGGTGGAGACATAAGCTTGATTTTCATTATTTGTATCCTAATAGTGCAGAGAGGCCCAAACAGAGATCAGGGGCCTATTGTGCCAGGCACTGTACAAACACCTAGTGAGGGACTGCCTCTGCCCCTAAATAGACAAGACAGGGTAGAAAGGTAAAGCAAAGGAACAAAGAAGTGAAGTAACACTTTGCAGACAAAATCTGTAATTTAAAAAGAACCCCCTGAGGCTATTAGGTCAAATGGATAGAACAGAAGTGGTGAAAGATTGTTAAATCGTGTGTGTGTGAGTAAAACATACATATAAGCTTTTAACCACTCAATGGAGGGAGAGAATTCTTCTCTTCCTCTTGGTAACTTACGGATCAGATGGTACACAGCTGTGACCTATAGAAGGACCAATCAGCTAATCAAAATATGCCTGGACACCTGGGCCTATATTTTACAAATTCAGCAATGAGTTTGGGTGCCTAACTTGTGACTCTTTGAAGGGGCCTGGTTTTCAGAGAATGGGAGTTCAGTCCTCTCCAAAAATCAGACCCTTTAAAGGTGTCTCCGGTTGGGCACCCAAACTTGCTAGTCACTGTTAGATGAGACTTTGTCTTCAGTATCCACAACCATTGTCTAATATGTTTCTAGATGATTTTTGTCTGGCTTTTGCGTAAAACCCTCTTTGGAGTAAGAACTTTCCTTGATTGTCTGCATCTCTTGTATACCTCCCTATCTTCATGGCTAGTAATGAGTGGGGATTCTGTACTCCACAGATTTAGCATTTTGTATAGGTAAACAAGTGAAACTGATACTTTTTGTATCTTATTCAAAGATTTAGGTGAAATTCACCTCTGTGCAGCGGGCCAGTACAAGGTCCATGTACACCACTTAAGTCCTGTGCAAACCCTTCGTTGAAGGCTTAGTGTAGAGGCGTTATCCTGACTCTGCATACTGGGTGACTTTCATTCTTGGTTAATGTGATCCAGGTGCTAAAAAGCCCTGAGTGAAAAGTGTTAAGTTAAAAGCACAAGTCAGCTAGGTACATAGATATTACATGGTTAAATCTGTAATAGTTCCCACAGCAGATTTGCTTTGTTTAAAGAGTTCCATAACCCTGCTGATTTATGGCATCTTTTCCAGGAGTACACTACTTGCAGAGAACTCAATCTAAACATTTTCTGTCACGCTGGAAGATTATTACACTTGAGTAACTAATTAGCCACAAGCAGTTAACCACTGCTGTTTAGGACAAAAGACATGACCAAGAAAGCTTTTATTTCTGTTGTGGAAAATGACCTTAGGGGCTTGGGAGGGGCCAGAAAGGAGACATAACTTTCCTGCTTTCTTTTAATACAACTCAAATACGTTTTTGTTTTTAATTAAAGCTGATAACTAATAGGCAGTGTACTTAAAGCTTAGAGCACTAGACTGTGTCTCTGAAGACTCAAATTCTATTACTGGCTCTGCTTTAGAGCTGCTGGACAGATCATGCTCCCTGACTGTACCTCAGTTTCCTCTTTGATAAAGTGGGGTTAACAGTTATCTGTTTAACAAAACACTTGGAGATCTATGGCTGAAAAGTGCTTGTTTAATGGTATTACTGTATGTTGGGAAAGATGTGTTCTGTGGAAACTGTGGCAGGGAATGGGGAAAACATTTCCAAACCTAGGCCAGATGATTTCTGAGACTTTTCTTAATAGACCTGTAAATTTATTTCTTAATATACCTGATTTAAGGTGAGATTCTGGCCTCACTGAAATCAGTGGGTGACTTGCCACATACTGCAATGAGACCAGGATTTCACCCTAACATTTTTAGGCAATCTCAGGAAAAATATCAAGTGTAAAACAAACTCTGAAATAAAGACATCATGCAGCAGCGTTGTCACTTCCTACTCCTATCCACTTGGCTTGCAGCAGAGTTATCACTTCTCCATTATCCTATGTTCCCAGTGGCAGTGTCTCCTCCCTTCCCCCCTCACAAATATTTGGATAGAGAAAAGGAGTATATTTCATTGCTGTGAATTTACAGGAGAGAACAGATGTCCTGGTACCCTATGCTTTTAACTTTTTTGCTCATTTGGCAAGGTTAGGAAATGTAATTAATGCATGTAAAATGTTTGAGAACCTTTGGTACCATGGAAGTGCCAAATATTATGTATTGTTCAGTAAATGTATTGGTGGGAGTCATAGCTTCATTGCTGCTTAGCAAAACAAGAGAAGAGGGGCAAGAGGAGTTCAAGCAGATACTGTCTCATTCAGCACCTGTCACTTTTCTTCCTCTTTCCTCTCATCTCCTCTTTTACCCTTCCTGCAACTGCTCTGCTACCTTCAAAATATGTTGAAGCCTCACAGGTCTGTGCTGCCCACTTGTAGCAGAGCTGTTTAGAACAACTAGGGGTGGGGGATGAGACTGGGGCCTGATCATGCAGCTGATGGACAAGATTGGGGACATTGAATCTTGACAGCATCAGATTGAGTCCTTCCTGGTTTTATCAGATTATCTGCACAGTGTATGTGGATATGGTCTCAGTTCTGGCTGTATACTACTACCTGTTTCACTGGTAGGTGGAATTACAATAAAGAGTAACATCCTGAGGAAATTTTTGTGAGGGCAGGTTTGATATACATGTCAGCAGATATAATTTCACGAAAAAGAAACATGGTCCCAATATGGCAGAGCTGTCTCAGAGAGGACCTTCCTGTAGCAAATTGGCACTGCAGTGTCATCTGTCCATTCAAACCAGCCTTCTCTTAGCATCTGTCTTAGAGAAATGGAGTAAACTACTTCAAACTGGGCGCACTGCCATTATAACAGATGACATAAATGTAGGCATCCAAGAGACTCTGTTAGGCAGCACTGAAATTGGGAATATCTAAAATATGGGAGCTGGTCAGAAAAAGGGGGGTGGGGGGGAGGATTCAGTGAAAGCTCTTGTTACCCTTGGAAATTTTGTACTGTTGAAATTTTAAGATGGGCACCATTTGCAAAATTCAAATGCCGATCCAGATACAATTTTTGAACTCCCTTTGTTTGGAGTGTTCAAATTCGTGCCTATCTCTAGCCATAAGATGTGGAATGTTCAGCTGTCCATAAAATGCTGACTGACAGCCAACTGAGCATGAATTCTCTCTGTTTTGAAGACGTGCTCGATGGCCCTTTGTTGATTTGCATGCTCAGAAGAGGTGGATATGTCACCTGGGGAAAAAAAACCTTTACTGTCTAGGGAACAGTGAATATGAAACTATCGTTTTTCTTTTAAAGGAACACCTCACTCTCCCACCCACTCCCGGAATATCTCCCTATGTGATTTAAGAATAATTGTTGTTCTTCCCCTCCCTACAAACTGCTACTAAAATATGAAATCATGAAATACAAGGGTTGATTTGGGGTTAGGAATGTTGCACAATGCCCCTGAGTGAGACACCTTCAACAATGCAGATCAAACCCAGGGAACCTCCTGATGTAGCAGCATGAGTCTCTCTGGCCTGAGCCAAAAGACCCAGCCCTCTTAGGCAAAGCTGTGGCGGGTGAGGTGTATAAGAACACTCCAACTTCCCTGTTAAGATAATTAACTTTCCTGAATATGATTCAATATTATGTTACTTGTGCCCAGTGGTATCTGAACATTGTGACTCTCTCTTAGAGGATAAAGGGAAGACATGAATGTCCATTGACCAAATGAATGAGGTGAACATTCAAATGGGTATTCTGTGGTTTTGAGAAGCTGTAGTAAGAGTTGAGCTGTGCTCTGTACATCCTATTAATGAGGGCAAAAGGTGTAGGGAAAGCACTTCTGATATTTAGCTGACTATTGTAGAGTAACAGACATTTGTAAAACATGAGTGAAAGGGGTGTGAATCAAAGATAAAGTATTGTAGTTTGCTGTAACTGTCACCGGGCGCATACCTCCAGTTTTTTCCAGTAAGAACATCAGATCAAATGTTTGAGCAATGGCTTCCATTTTTGCATCTGCAAATTGTATGTCTGTAATCATTATTTTATAAAAAGCATTGAATTTTTCAAATTGCTATAAAGCACAAATGAGCTCCTATTATGCCAGCCTTTTAAAATATGTCTTATAGATTCCATCTCCACTTTCAGCAGCAGCAACAATAACAAAACTATTGTGGTGGTCTCTTTTGACAAGTCTAAAAGACCCCAAGCTTAGGTTTGGAATTCTCTGAATCTAAAACTTGTTTTAAGTGAAATGTAGTAAATGAACCTGTTCTTAGTGTCTACTTTTTGTCTCTGGACTGTCGCTGGAATCTTAAGGGTTGTGAACAAATACAAATAATGAAAAGCAGTGATTACCTGTTTAGTTTTGTCAGTTGATTTTTAAAAAAAATCCCCCATAGCAAAGTCAGATGAGAGCTATACTTCTAAACAAATTTTATCTCATAAAATTAACAAAAACAACTCTGTTCAATATATTTAGATTTGTCATATACTTAGTTATAAACTTTTAAAGAAAATGACATGAAATTGCTGTTATGTAATATCTTCCCTGGTAATCTGCATTAATTAGGCGGGAGTTAGTTGCCTTAAAACAGGATCAGGAGGGGATATTGCTTTTTTTTCCCTACAATAAATTACATGTAGTGTCCTATGGATTCTGCCATTGATGAATTTGGTGGCAAATTCCACCCTTATTATAGGGTTGTCGTCTTCTTTTTTTTTTTTTAAGGCTTTTCTTTTGTTGTTATCTTTGAACCAATGTCTTTCTGAGTTTGCAAACAATCTGAAACAAGGGGTCTGAAAAACATTAAAGTGAACAGCCTTATTCCTCTCAAATGACTGTTTACTCTGGAACCTAAAGATGTAAATTTTAAAATGTCAGCATTAACTGTTTTACTGCTGATCTTTCAGCCTAAACATCCAGGTACCAAAAGCCCCACCAAAGTACTCAGCTATCGCAAGGTAAAACTTCCATCCCTCCTTTTCTCCCCAGCTTTACTGATGCAATTATCCTTCTGGAATACTGAAAACTTAAAATATGGAACAGCAGAACATAATGGCAAAATAAGTAATGCAAGGGGCTAATGCGCAGATTTATCATTTCCATATTTAATTACAAGCCTTCATTTTAAAAAATTAAATCAAGTTGACATGCTAGAATGTCACAGAATCCAGGGACCTTGCCAAAGATTTGATGCCCAGCACGCTAGGGAGGACAAGGCCTTGACTGGAATGCATTTTCTTTTATTGTCATTCAATTTTATAGATTATTTAAAAGTAATTCAGAATTGGGGGAAAAAAACAATTTCAAAATTAGTTTTATGGAAACCTGAGCAGGCTACATTAGCTAGGTTTAAAATTTGTTCCACAGATTTACTTCTGCCAAGACCTTTTGTGTCAAACTTTGTGATCTGCTGAGGGTCTGGCCCAATGATTCCATAGAAGAGGTAGAATTTTGAGTAGGGAATATACTTCAGTATCCTTTCTTACCATTTTTCAGTCTTAGCCTCTGATTGAAAATACAAGTTTCAATCCCATCAGCAAACTAGTGTCCTAAAATGGAGGAGGAGAAAGATGATGATCAGGGCCTGATTCTCAGGTAGTGTAAATTGACGTCAATGGAGCTATGGTGACTTCACACCAACTGAGAACTGGCCCTGAATTTTTCTAGCTATTTCAGACCCATTATATGACATCTCACAATAAGCAGGATAGTATTTCAGTGGACTACCTCTGTGGACAGGAGATCTTATTCAGCCCCCTCCCCTTAATCTTCTTATTAAATTAGTTATGATGTAAATAATATTCTGGCAAGCAGGACAACAGCAGTCATCTTAACAGTCTGGTTATGACTTTTTTTTTCCTGCTGTTTTTCCATATGGTTTCTTTATCTGTGTGTTGAAGTGACAGCTCTCAGGTGACGTGGACAAGAACCAAGCCAAGTAATTGGCCCTAAGGGGTTTGTATTGTCTCCAGCTGGGCAGTCCTCCAGGGAGAGGTTCAGCAAGGAAACCAGAGTCACAAAGTCTGCCTCTGTAAGAAAGAGTGTTAGCTGCAGTTGATAACTTGACGGGTCCATTGTATGCAGCTGCTTGTTTCTAGGTGTGTGATTATAGTGGCTGAAAATGTAAGCCTCTGTTGAGCATTCAAGTATCTTTTTGCTCAGCATAACCTACTTAAGTATTCTAAGTCCGTCTCACTTCAGTCTAAGGAATAAAGATCAGTAAATAGAACTGGTATATAAGGAATGGTAGACTCTTTATTTCTACTAGCAAATAGTTAAATAAGTTTGTGAGGTAATGCTTTTTACTTTTTATCTAGTAAAACAATGTAAAACCAACTCTCTGACCAATTTTAAGATTCACAGATTAGGTTCAGTGTTAAAGGTGAGTAACCCTCAATCTTAGAGGCAGAGTTTGTACTTGTTCCAGGTGTAAAATGAGTGTCTAATCAGAAAACAAGTTATAAAAATATGTAAAATATACACTGTTGATCTTATTTAACTGGCTTTGAAAACTCTGGTTTGATATAACACAACAAGAATGAACATTATTGGACACAATGGGAGAAGTGGGGTGACATTGGATATCCTACTTTTTGTGTGGTACACTTTTTTCACTACATATCAGATGAGGGGCAGCTGATAAGCTATTATATGACATGATTTTCACCTGACTAAAACTGTCCAGATGCTACCAAATGTGGCTGCTAGAACTCCTGCATCTGATTGGGTCCTTCTTACCCCCATCACACTCCCAATACTAAGCCATGGACTTTCTCTCCCAGGGGCAGGGGCGGCTCTAGTAATTTCACCGCCCCAAGCAGGGTGGTGCGCCGCGGGGTGTGCTCTGGCGGTCGCCGGTCCTGCGGCTCCGGTGGACCTCCTGCAGACGTGCCTGCGGAGGGTCTGCTGGTCCCGCGGCTCTGGTGGAGCAGCCGCAGGCACATCTGGTGGAGCCGCAGGACCAGCAGACCCTCCGCAGGCACGTCTGCGGCAGGTCCACCGGAGCCCCGGACCAGCGGACCGTCCGCAGGCATGCCTGTGGGAGGTCCATCGGAGCCGCCTGCCGCCCTCCCGGCGGCAGGCTGCCCCAAGTGCACGCTTGGCGTGCTGGGGTCTAGAGCCAGCCCTGCCCAGGGGGGAACCTTAGAGAAGCACCGAGGGATGACAACAGTGTTCTCAAATGGACAGAAGTCTGGTGACAAACTCCAGGAATATTTTGGACTGTAACAAGGAGCCAAGAAGGCCAAATGTTAACTCTAGGTGCTATCCCACTTGAAAATGTTGCAGACATATATTGGCTCTCTATATCCCAGAAATAAATATTCCATTGTTTTTTGTTTTGCTTTGTGTTTCTTTGTGATGAATACCCACTTGCATCCTGAATCAATTTAGCTTTGGCTGTCGTTCCTTATAGAATTCTAATCCCCATTATTTTGGTTTTGTTATATCTGGTTTAAAGAACCAACCAAACAAAACAAAACAAAAATCCAGCCTGTTCTGGATTGGGCAGACAATTGACAGCATCTGTAAGACACCAAGACACAAAAAGAGAACCGCCTCTATGGATTTGGCTAGATCACTGAAGATGATTACAAATGCATCCTTCTGATTCTCATCTCAGATACAGGTTCCCAGAGTCACAAAACATGAGACATTTGATACCATTGTCTCTGCATATGACAAGGCAGTAAAATCTGTTAAAATTTGCAGCTTTCAAAAGCAGGTCTTCAAAAGAGTTTTATGTGAGATAAGCATGATGATATACAGATTGTTAATTCATGGCTGCTCTGTAGGGAACCTCTGCAGTGAATTGTCTGATTTAAAGTAATTATTGGAATTAACACAGAAATTATCTCTAGTGTCTGTTTAAAATATTTTCATCTTCATTGACATAGATTTCATGTGCTAAAATTATGCGATGTTCTGGAAGCACAGCTGCAGTACACTTGCTCTAACTTTGTCCTCCCTCTCCAGTTCCCTGCACATTCTGGTTGATAGTGAACAAATAAGCAGCCCACAGAGCTGACATACTGCTTTTTGCCTTTCACTGTCGCCTTGACTCCCATCAGGGAGCTCTGAAACCCGCACTTTGCTATTGACTGTGCAAGGAAGTTATTAATATTTGTTCTTCAGGATGTTTATAAAATTAAGGGATTGCAAGTTTAGGACACTTCCTTCTATATATAAGTGCAGGGAGAAGCCATCCAGGAGCCTTTAATGTGGGTTTATGGTTTCTTTGATCCAGTAAAGTGATGCAAGGCAAATGATTGCACCTGTAAATTTGAGCATATTGATCTGAACTAAAGGGATGTTCTAGAGAATCATGCAACCCCGTCCAAAAAAGTCCACAGTAAACATTTGGGACTTGTATCCTTCCTTGAATGCCAGCAAACATGACCTTCACCAGACCAATGGAGGGAAGCAAATTGTAATTATATGGCCTCCAGCTCCTAAGTAGTCAAATCTAGGGATTTTTTTATCAGAAGCTTCTCAGCTAGCACAATAGCTATGATGGTTAATAAGGAAAGAGATGTTCCAGAAGGTAGCTACGGTCACACCAGCTTTGGGGTAGGATTTTCAGAAGTGCCCAGTGTTGGCCTAAGTAGCTTTTCCCAAAGTCAGCGGGAGTTTTACTGCTGACTTCAGAGAGAGCACACTAAGGTCAGAGCTGGGCATTCTTGAAAATCCACCCTTATAGACCAAAATCAGCATTTACACTAAGTGCACCTGGCCGTAACTCAGTGCAGATTCAGATTTCACTCTTCGGGGGCAGGTACTATTCATTTTATATTTGAAAATGCTTAGCATGTCATGTGCTATTGGAAACTGGCTTATAGCAGGGATAAATCTGACCCATTATAATCAGTTTTAGTGTGTGTATGTCACTAGACTGCTCATGTAAAGTACACAGCAACCTTCAGTTCCTTTCATATGTCCAAACTGATGGGCAACACTCCGTTTGGATTATGGAGAACTACGATTTGGGTGGGGTGGGGTGGGGTGGGGATAAACGAAGCTAAATCCTGCTGGTCCTTACTCACCTGAGTAATCTCTCTTGTATTCAGTGGAGTAGTCCATGTGAGGTCTTGGAGGATCAGGCCCCGAAAGAACAATTCTCTGGCTTTAAAACAGCTGAATTTTAGAGAAAGCAGTTCCTGCGTTTATATCTGATGTTAGGTCCTTCCTCTGCAAAGAAACCATCAGATGAAGTGATTTAAAATGCAGGCTTGGAAGGGTAGGGATGCAAGTTCTGGTCCCAGTTCTGCCACTGACTTGGTGTGACCCTGGGTTCATGTTACTTAACTTCTCCTTTAGTTTTGCCATGTATATTTGAGGAAGGAGTTTGGGGGTGGGGGGAGCCTTAGGGTATTTCCCAACCACAAAGCAATGTTGAAGCTGAATTAATTAGTCCAGTTAGAATGTGCTATAGAAGTATGAAGTATTTAATGGGTATTTGCTATTGCAAATAACTTGACAGATGCAAAGACCATTATATGCCTCCCAGAAAATATTGTGCTTCCCTCTATTTGAAACCTATTACTGTATCTAAGATGCAAAGATCCTAAATACCAAAAGGGAAAAAAATACTTGATCTAGCTTAATTTAATTAAAATAAATGTTGTGCTTTGTTTTATCTGGCTCCCTAACTGCCTCTCACAGTTTAAATAATCATAAAAGATCTTTAGTCTGATCCTGCATTTTGTTTATATCAATGGATTTTTTTGGATATCAAGGAGTCTTGCCTGTGCAGTGAATGAAGTATTAGGGCCCTTTGTTAGAAACTTTAGTGAGCTCTAAAGATAGCTGTCTTTTATAGCTATTCTCTGGCAGAGAGAGAGAGTGTGTGATTGATGAGGACAAGTACAGTATATGAAAGAATAGTTAAAACACAGACACACTGACATTATAATGCAGTGTTTCATCAGATGATGTGGTGTTTTGACTACTTGGCTGCTGCAGGTCTATAATTTAAATGGCATTAAATGGGACAAAATAGCTATAGCATGGAGGCAAGAGACAAGGGAAATGTTTGGGTCTGTACTTACAATGCAGATAAAATTGCCCCTTTGAACTCGTGGAGCCAAATGTTGTTGTCCAAAGACACTACTCTTTCATACAGAATAGAGGTGTGTGGTGTTTTCTTTTCCCCTACTATAGACTTTTTCTGATTAGGGTACTTGGCTTGTGTCATTGCAAGGCTTCACGGCAAAGGCAAGCAGGTTATATTTAGCTATCCCATGCCTAGTTTTGACATTCAGTACAGAATTCACTGTTGTGAACTATGTCATGACTGTGTGTTCTACTTTCATTAAAGTAGCACACAAAGCTAACTTTTACAAGAAGCCATTGATGTTCAGCTGTAACAGAGTTGCACATAACCCTATGACTGCATTCCTGATGCATCTCATTTGGTCCCACCAAGCTGTTGTAATACACTCTCTCTGGCTTTCAGAGGTTTCTATTTTTTTTTAATTCCGTGCTATTAAAATTATAACTAGGGCATGTTTTGCTCAGTGGATTTAAGCTAGGTAGCTGCTCATACTCCTTGCCCTCATGGAAGCCAGACATTTAATGCACCTTAGTGTAATGTATGCTGTAATTGCCAAATTAGTGATTCTTTCCAGGAACAGGCCTGATCATAGAACACCTCATGAAGTGTGTGTATAGTAGGTTGCAAACTGTTTTTTCAAATACATATTTCAAAAGGGAAAATAAATATTGTGTAAATTAAGCTTGTTTAAAGTATTCCAGATTTCTAGTGGGGGGATTTTTGATGATAGATGCTCTATTTTTTTTGGACTGTGTAAACCCAAACAAAAGAATACAGCCTTTGTAAGTTGCAGTTACTCATACCACTTTTCCTATACATTGGCTCATTGTATATAACTTGATTGCCATACCAGGTAAATATTTTCTGCCACTACTTGCCTCCCTCCCCATGGTTAAGTTTATGCACTCTTACCAAAATATTCATGCCGTGCATGACTTAAGTCCTACTTTTGTTCTGTGGACAAACCAAAAGTAAACTGTTGTGAAATAAAGCAGCTTCTCCAAAACCACTCATCTAGTAAACTGGAGAAAGCCCCAAACCTTGAGTAGTCAGTGTGTGTGCATGCGCCTCCTCCCCTCATTGCATAAACCAGATCTAAAACTCAATTGCTATTTCTATGTTGAATGATGCAAATATTGGTAGACAAACAGAAGTCAAGGGACACTTTTATATAAGTGAAGAAAGTCCTGTGCTTTCAGCTAGTAGCCAGAAATTGTGGCCTAACCTATTGCTGCTTCTGTTTGTTTGGGATCAAATCCTGCCCTCCTTGAAAATATTTGGAGGTGACTTTGAGGAAAAACATATGGTGTTCTTTTTCCCCCCCTTCTCCATCCTCCTGGATGTAAGCTTACTCCTGTAGGTTTTACAATGGGCATGAGATCAAATCCTATAGTAGGAATAGAATAACTCTGGAATCTAAATATTGAAAAGGATACCCCAAAGAGGAGGCAGAGAAGTTGTTAGCATCAGCAGTGATAAGACTATTATTAACATATACCAACTAAAAGATCATATTAAATAGTGAGGCAGAACATTGTGATGGGTTCCCTCTTCCTTTATCTGGGCTGCAGGTGGATTTAACTTCTGAGAGGCTGTGAGGACTGGAAAGTGAACAAGGTGTTTGGTGCTACTTATTGCTAGCTCTAGGGGAATAGGCATGCTGAGTAAGCACTCTGGCAAGGCTAAAGGATTCATGGCTTTCAAACTGATGTCACATCTCCTTTTTTATACCCTCAGTACAATGCTGTAACAATCAAATCAATTGGGGAAAGTAAGCAGTGTCTGAAGGAGGTGAAAGAATCACTGGGAATCTTTCAAGTACACAGCTTGACAAATTAACCACAGAAGCTAGTCTAGTGATGTTAGAAAATTGTGTTTTTTTCTATAAGATCTAATTTTGATATTCTTTTATGCTGAGTAGTACATTTCAATACAACCATTCCAGGAGTCATTGAGGAGCAAGGCCAGAAGTGGAGGTTGGACCTCCCAAACTCTCCAAGCTCCTCATCAGAAGCAAGCTCTCCACAGACCAGGACACACCAACACAAAGTGGCACCAGACCCTTCCAGAACTACAGATCCAAAACCTGACACATCTCCATGGCTACAATGATCAACACCCCCTATAAAGTATCAGAGGGGTAGCCGTGTTAGTCTGGATCTGTAAAAGCAGCAAAGAGTCTTGAGGCACCTTATAGACTAACAGACGTTTGGGAGCATGAGCTTTCGTGGGTGAATATGCATGCATCCACGAAAGCTCATGCTCCCAAACATCTGTTAGTCTATAAGGTGCCACAAGACTCTTTGCTACCCCCCTATAAAGCACCTTTCAAGATCCATGGGTCCTACACATGCCTATCACAATATGTGCTGTACCTCATCCAGTGCATTAAATACCCCAAAAACTACAGTGTGCGTGAAACTAGAAAATCACTATGTTCTCAAATGCACTCACACAGAAAAATGATAAAAGACAAAAACACCCTATCACCAATAGGGTGAACACTTTTTTTCTCCACTACAAAGTGATCACTCTATATCTGACCTCAGTGGTCGTCCTCAAAGGAAACCTCCATAACACTTTCAAAAGATGAGCCCAGGAGCTTAAATTCATTACTCTGCTAGATGCTAAAAATCATGGACTGAACAAACTGGGTTTGCAGCTTATTAAAACAATCTATAACCAATTAACCCCCTCTCAGCAACTTATACTAAATCTTTTCCACCTTGCATTTTGCTGTGGACACTGGAAATACCTTTCCCAGACCTGAAGATGAGCTCTGTGTGGCTCGAAAGCTTTGTCTCGCACCAATAGAAGTTGGTCATTCACCTTGTCTCTCTAATAGCCTGGGACCCACACAGCTACAACTACACTGCATACTCTCTCAATAGCCTGATAAGGAATCAAGATTACAAATGCTTAGTCCCTCTCACATAGCAGAGGCCAGTATCTACTGTTGCACCTTTTTGCCTTAAAGCTACTATGAGGAATAATGAGAAACTTTAAAGCCAGGGGACAGCATGACACAAGTAATGACTACCATGTCCCCAAACCACTCTGCCTGCCTTTTTAAATGAGAGTAGAAAGTCACTAAGTTTAAAATCATCATTTACTCTGCTAAATGTTGATAACTGATGACTTGGTACAACACTGCTTTTGATTAACAAATTAAATGCTCATGGCCTGTGCCATTGTACTTCAGTTTAAATTTGAACTAATGAAATGAATATAAGAAATTCCAATTCCATGGTATTATAGAAGTGATGAATGAACCTATTAAAATGTAGTTGTTTCTAACAAGGGAGGGAGATCTGTGTGTGTGTGTGTGTATGTGTGTCTGTGTGTGTGTATACACCCACTGAGGGAACCCACACAGGTGTATTTATGCTACTTCTATCACCTTTTCCATTAAAATTGTATATCCTACAGTATTTCCTTCAGTGATCAAGCTGGCTGCTACTCTTGTGTTTTAAAGCTACAAGCGTGTTCCATAACAATTAAAACCCTGAGGAGAGTACAGCTCACTTCCTGATTTAGAACAGGAGTCACAGCTGCTATCATGGTAGTAGGTTTCCAGATGTCAGTGTTTGTTGTATGGAATAGTGTTGTAATTGCAGGAAGGAAGGGATATGATTTTGCTATCAGAGAATGTTGTATCCATTGACACCGCCTGGATGTGGCTGCAGTGCTGTAGATACAGTAAAGCATAATATAGTGGGACAAAATTTGCCTTCAAGTCACAGTATTGCCATTTAAGTCATGGGGGAGCCACACATGGAGTTAAGGACAGAATATGGCATCTTGTATAGCATGTAAAGGGAAACAACAACTTTTTAAAATGTTTAAGGTCAAATTTGAACTGAATGAGAACTGCCATTCTGTATTTCCAATACTGGCCTAGGTATTGGAGCCCACCGTAAAACTTGTTCGGCGAGCTGGGAGCTCAGCAATGCCTAAACACAGAATGAGTGAAGAATGCAGGGGTAGTTTGAGTTCTGTATATCTCTGCTTTTGTCAGATTTTGTACAGTTGTGAAAGAAGTTGGGCCATAGGTGGATGATTAGAAACTCAAGTCCCCCATATGCCTTCACCACCCAGTTGGGGCCTGTTCTTGCATTCCCCCAAACACCCCCAGTACATTCAGTGGGAATGCTGGGGGTGTGATTGTGGGGGTTTTTCTTTGTTTTGTTTTTGTTCTTTTAAAATCAAAACCACAAAAAACCTTCAGTCTCTAGTGAGCAATTTGGTAAGGGTAAAAATGTTTTCCCAGGAATTTGTAGTGCAGTCTCTTTAGATCGCTTCCCCCCCCTCCCCCAAATTTGGTGGCTAATAGCTGAACCTGAATTTCTGCCCATCCCTAATAGAGATACAGTCAGAGTAATCTGTGTGTAACTTCATATCAGTAGATACTCAAACCCTCATCCGTTTTTTGTTTTTGTTTTTTTAAATGAGTCTCATTGCTCCTCTGATGGGAAAACTCACAGGAGGGAGGCTAAAGGGACGAATCTTAGTGAATTTCTCCTTGTGGTGTATTGTGTATTTTCCAGGACTGTTCCACTAGGGAATGTGGTTTGTCCCCAGATAGGACGGACAGTCTTCTCCCCACTTTTTGTACACATCTGAGGACTCTAAGCATCCTAGTTGAGGTCTGGGATAAAACTGCCATGGTGAAGTGGAATCCGCTTTTTACATAGGAGAATGGAGATCTGCATATACTATTCCTGTGTGTGTGTGTCAGTCTAGGATGTGTGACTTGGTATCATGTCTTAAATAGGAATAAGAAACCCTATCTGAACTAAAGCAAGTCATCAAACCAAAGCTGCCAAGACACCAAATGATTCTGTTTCAACAGCTCTCTGAAAGAATGCTCAAAATCAGGTTAACAGCTCCAAGGGAGAATTGATTTCTTTTTCTGTTTAATATGGTTACTCCTCCAAAGTAGTAGCCCTTAGTTGGGAAGTGGTGCTCCCACTGCCTCATGAGGTTAATCCTGAAAGGTGCTGAACACCTCCTTGTAATACTTGGTTTCCATGGGAATTGAGGGAGCTCACCAAGTTTCAGGATTTGGCCATTTTAGACTCAGCTTTATAGGGAGAAGGATCTGCTTCTCTTCCCTTGTACTTTTCCCACAGGCTAGTTGAACTTCAGGCAATACAACAAGCACCCTGGTGAGGTGACCAAACTGGGAACTAAAACCCCAGCACACTTCTTCCCTTTTGCTGTCTGCCAAAGGCTGCAATAAACTTGATCCTGTGTGAATAATAGGCCCTCGTCCTATCTTTGACCTTTCCAATAAACTGGCCTCTCCATCTGTATCTTTATTATTTTGAAAGGGAGGCAGGGTTAATAAAGTTTTGGAAATGTTGTATTACTGGGCTTCCATTTTCCTTTAAAACCCCATTTGCTCTAGCTTCCTCTGCCTGAGGAGAAATGTCCATTTGATAAATAACCTCCTATCTAAATTCTAACTCCTTACAGCCACTTGCTAGCCTGAACAAAGAAAGGATGGGGGGAGAGCTGCCAGGTTACCATACTCTCCAAACTCAGGCCTTTTAAATTCAGACTATTTTCAGACATTTCCCCTTTCCTGTTAACTGTGCCGTGTTTTCAGACATAAACCAAACATCACTTTTCAAAGGCAGTATGGCTTATTGGATAGGCCACTGATCAAGGACTCGGGGCACCTGGGTTCTATTCTCGGCTCTGCCACAGTCTTACTGTGTGGCCTTGGCCACGTCACTTCACCTTTCTGTGCCTCTGTTTTTCCCCTCCCACCTTTTGTTTTGTCTAGTTAACCTAAAAGCTCTTTAGGGCAGAGATGGATTTCATTGAGTGTTTGTAAAGTGCTTAGCACATTGGGGGCCCACACATAGCAATCCCAACTCTTGTGTATTATTTGTGTTGTGGTAGCACAATTTGTCTTTTGTTAATAATATATGGCTGTCATCTTTTGCAGAAAAGTGCATAGGATGAAACCCCCAAATCCATGCCCTCTTCAAATCTCCAGTAAATGCAAAAGTAGTCAGGATAGAGGATTATAGCTGCCTTCAGTCTGAGGCTACAACACCGGACACCCATGCAGCTAATCTGTGGCCATTACTCTGGCCACCAGGCTATATTAGTGGCCAGAGCCCACTGTGTCTTGTGGCTGAAAATCTGGGCAGTTTTCAGACTTATTAACCTCACCCTTCTCACAACATGATCTGCCCGCAACCTTCCCTTTCCTGCACTCCTCTGGAGTTAATTATGATGGAGCTTGGCTCAGTGTGTGAGAAACAAAGGGTGTGGAGTTCTCCTATCTGGCCTCTTTCCCACTTCATGCAGTGGCAATATAATGGTTCTGTTGCGTTTTGTGCCTTCTGTGGCCCTTCTTCAGCAAGGATTTGTCCCATACTCTTTTAATGAATCATGCCATTTTGCTTTTAAACAGAGGACATGGGGGATGGGGAGTCAGATGTATCATCACTATTCAAAATTAATTGAATTATTTGATTATATCAAGTTTTCAAAGTAGCATGAAACTCCAAATCACCATTCTCTGTGCTACGAAATTAATGTTCTGTGCATAGCTAGTGAATATTTCAGATTTGCAACAGTCTTTTGAGATCTGTGGTCATCCATCATTGTACATTTATTTATGGATGGTGGGTTTTTTTTCCCCCTTGCACAATGTGGTCTGTTCTTCACTTGAGACAGAAAGGATTTCTATACACAGTTTCTATTAATGCTATTGAGGTGCCTGCATAAATCTATGTGCATAGGCTTTATGAACACATTTAATGAAGCAATAGAACAGCATAGTGTAACTGATGTGTTACCACAATAATAAACCTAACACAGATTAAGGCAAATAATAATGATATTAATAGTTATCTTATGGAAGAAAGCTTGGGTAGGATTCAGGCAAGAGAAAATGATTAGCCTTGTTTTGAATATTTCTGTATTTTTCATCCTATTCAATGTGCTCTAGTTATGTCAAAAACTTTAATCACACTACGCTGTTTGTTCCAAAGATACAACCTCTGTTAATTGTATTGCAAGCTACTTCATTTTAAGAAAGTCTAAAATTAAACTTCTAGAAAACACCATTTTTCTCATTCAAATAAGGATGAGAGAGATAGGGGGACGGGGAGGGAAATCACATTTGCACCAGGACATGAAATTTTAACATACAAGTCCAATGCTTGTCATTTAGTAACAAACAAATGTTTGACCTAGATTTTGTAATTTCCACAATGTTTATTGATGTGATGTGACTGATAGTGTGTGTGTGTGTGTGTGTGTGTGTGTGTGAGAGAGAGAGATTTTTAAAATAAATACATAATTGAACAAAGCATGGTATGGTTTTTTCAGATTGGTGCTGGCTGTATGAGTACAGTTTTGTTCCATGGAATTTTGCACAGAAATTCTCATGATTCCATTTTTGCACATGTGTATATGCACCCCGTACTTTACTTTATTTAGAATGGCTCTTTGCACTTAGCAAAAATTAGAATAGCGTGTTATCAGTATGTGGGCTGCTTTTTTCTCAAACAGACCAGATGTGTGTGGTGAGGGGAGGGGGATGCCTACCTACAATGCCAAATTGGCCCACTTTTGCTATAGATTCATATTCCTTTGTAATGTTACTTTCATCTGACCCCTTGTTTGAATTCATATTGCAATGTGAAAATTTCAAATATACTTGAACTTGAACTTCAAATATACTTAATTTTGTTGGTCAGTATTATAGCATCTGTTGGAAGTGGAACTGGAGGTCCATTGTAAATGGTACAATATGGCCCCTCTTGAATATTTTTAATATCTCTAGTTTGTCACGTATACTTGAATACAGCTTTTTTTTTCTTAATGGCCTTCCCTCCCCCAGGATTTTTCGTGGATCATGCCTTGTTTCCATACCACTAATTCTTTGTAATCAACATGTTGGTTTTTCTCTCTTTAGTCACTAAAATATCCTCTTTGGAGGCATTTGTGGACCCTTATGTGTCAACTGTGGCCAGAAGAAATAGCCTCAGGAACTGACTTGTCTGTTATCTACCTTAAGGTGAGTTTCCAGTGTGATTGAAGAACACTACCATTCTACTTTATTCCTTTTAATGGATCAGTCTTCTAACAAGGATCTAGTTACTTTCCAAGCTTTCTCTGATCTTTCTGATTCACAGGTAGTTGAGAAGATGGCAGTGCTGCAGTTTCTCTTTAGTGTATGTTTAATCTTCTCAATAAGTTTGTCTCTTGACAAACTCACAGCACTAAAATGTTCTCTTGAGAGGCTGTCATGACCTTCAGATGTTTTGGCTTTGGTTGGACCTTAAAGTCTGCTTTGGACACTGTTGAAAACATCTAGTACAGCATAAGTGCATGCAGTACATAATATAAGGTAGTAGTGTCCACGGTCTGCTGTAGATCTGCTAGCAGCTTTCAGTACATTCTGCTGTGTGGAAAGGGCTTTCTGTTTCTGCTCCATTCAACCATGAGTTAACTTTCATTTTTTGGGGTGGTCCCACTTGGTTTTGTTTCTATGGGTTAATATTACGTGGTACTGGCTGCTTTATCATAAGTTCACAGGTGATGAACAGTACATCCAATCCCTGCAGATGTTGTGACGCAATTTTTTGTATCACTTTTATTTTCAATCATAGATACCTTGATTTAAAAAAAAAATCAATACAAATGATTCAGTCACGGGTGTCGTCTAATGCAATTCAATGTAACAGAGAAAAATAGGCTGGCATTTACTGGTTTTTATGGTTCAGGTCTTTGTCATCTGTGGTGGTTTTCTTCAGTGGCAGCTATCACATCAGATAATGCCCCTTACTTTACAATAATTGTGCATTCTGTTTCTTTTTATTATCCACAGTAATCCTGTTAGTGTTACTTCTTCTTAAGGCTCATTGTTGGTAAGCATCCTCTGATAAAGTCTGTATACTCTGACTCTTTGATCTGTTGAAATCCATTATAACTGCACACGTTGGTATAACACGTAGTGATTGGCTTTTAAGGCTAGCCTCTAAATGAAAGGGGGTTGGCTTTAAGCTATCTCACTGGTATTTTAGGAGCTTTTGCTAGATTTTTCTCTGGTCTATTGCTGAAACATTAATCCATAATTTTATTCATCAACAGCTTCATTACTGAAAAGGTTTTTATTAATAGGCCTTGTAGGCCTTTCTGTTTTTCAGAGTTTGCTTTCAGTGTAGAAGTCAACAGTAGCCTCTAGTTTTAATATATCATTGAAGGTGCGCCTACTAAATTACTTGAGCACTATAAGAGGCTAGTTTTAAGATTTTTGTGATCAACTGGTTGCTTATTTTCCTGTGTTCCTCATGTATGGACTTCATTATGTAGACTTGCTCCACTGTGGCTAAAATTGGATATTTTTATTCGGCATTCAAAATTATTCTTCATTTTTAAAAGCTGAATGAAAGTCTTCATTTTCATTTTCATTTAAAAATTGTACTAATAAATAGATTTGTACCATCTCTTTCAGTAGCATAAGAAGCATTTTTATAAACTTTAAAATTATAAAAAACTTTAAAATACATTTTTTTTAAAAAAGGCAAATTAAATAGATCATGTGCAAATGTTATTGTTTGAGGACTGAGTTTGACCTTAAGGCTGGAACGTATTCTTCTGACTTTAGCCCTGATCCGGCAATTGTTCTCCATGTACTGACTCTCCATGGGGCTCAATGTGAGTGCAAGGGTACTCCTACATGCAGTTAGTTGCAGGCCTTGATTCTGAAAGGCTTTGATTTCAGTTAATCCACTTCCTGCTTATGCTACAAGAACCAAAGGGTTTTCTGTGCCCTGTCTCTTCCTCCTTCCCTCTCTCTACCATTGGGTGAGTGCATCACTCATGTATATATGCAAGATATATTTTTAAATAGTGCTTATGGAGTTTGTTAAAGGAATGCTGCTAAATTTGACAGGCCCTAAATGTAATCCTCACTCTAAAACTACATTCTTTAGAGGATGAGATTGAAAGACAAAATACGAACAAAAATCAGCATTGCTAGTCAAAAGCTGCGGTTTAGTGAACAGAACACTAGTGTGGAAGCCATGACTCCTGGGTCCGATTCCTTGCTCTGGCTCTTGGGAGCCATCCTTTCCCTCCTCCTGCCCCCACTTATTACCCACTACAAAGTCCTGGACCCCTGTAATGTGATGGAAGTAGAAATGTAAAAATACAATTTCCCTTCTTAAATTCCTTGCCCTCTTCCTTATGAAGATAGGTTGGAAATTATTAAACCGATGCTAAATGTCAGCTAATCACTAGACTTGAAAGGAACATGCAGCCAGGTCCAGTTTATGAAGCAGGATCTGTGGGAAGAACCTAAAGATCTTCACCAAACCTATATTTTCTCTGTAAAATGAGACTTGACTAAATTTGGGGTGTAGCCTACAGGATCATTTTGCTAATCTTCCATGCTCTTAGTTTGGCCCTATGCAGAAGAGCGGACAACAAATTGATTGATGTTAGCAGTGAAGGGGGAGGGCCGCATATGAATGTTCATAGTCCCACCCGAAGTGCTGGCTTTGCTGTCACTAATTCACTGTATAACCCAGGACAGATCACTTAACCTCTGTGACTCAGTTTTTCATCCATAAAATGGATACACTACTTGCCTCACAGCTCCTCTATAAGATTGATTTCCTTAATGTTCATAATGATGCTTTTGTGACCTTCTGATGAAAGACACCATGTAAGGCAGCACGATTGTTGATGACAACAACAAAATCAAAAGCTACAGCAATGTTTGAAATCCCAGCTCCTAGGCAACACACCAATAGCAAATCTGAGGTGATAAATTTGTTTTGACTGCAGACCCCCACACATAAATTGACTAGACAGATGGGATGATGTCACAATCTAAACACGCAGGCACAAAAGGGGACAAATCCTGGCTCTGCCGTGCAAGGAGCCTGAAAGCTGTCCTAAATGGGTAGCCAAGATTTCCCATGTTCTGAGGGAATCTGCAGCTGATGTAGAACTAAGAAACTGGGCCAAAGTCTGAGCCTTTCACACATGTATGTTTGTTTGTTTGTTTTTTACAGTGGTTCACCTTTCTTTGGGTGCAGTATCCCACAGAGCTTCAAGCAATTGCAGTACTAGAGAATAACACACACACCATCATGTGACAAGTAGTTTTAAAGATAACACGGCAACTTTTTCAGTGAGATTCAGAGTAAATAGACTGGAAACTGGATTGGGGAGACAGGAAGCCCCCATTCTGTCGGAAAATATTCAGCTACAAATAGATAATTACTTTACCATATTTCTTACATGCACATTAGTCATTTGTCTTTTCCTAAAGAACTTTGGAGGGGTAATTTTCACTATCGTGGTTATCTGTCCAGTCAACCAATTTGGCGACTGGAGAAAAAAAGTTAACATTGTTCAACGTGAGATATTATTTATACACAATTGTAACCGTGTATACAAAAATGGATAGAACCATGGTTGTTTCTCCCCTCTTCATTTCAATTTCTCTCCTTTTTAAAAGTATTCTCTTTGTTTGCTAGCAGCTCCCAGCATGGAACACTAGTCAAAGGCCTAGGAATTACTGTTAACGCAGCAGGACAAAAAAGTGAGGGAATGGAAGGAGTGGAATCAGTGAGCGAGGACCGGAAGGAAATCAGCCGGAGGGTGTAGTGCTTGCATGAGATGAGAGAAATGGGAAGAGGGAGAAAAAGAGACAACCCAGCAGTTATTGCATCTTACAAGTGAGGTTCGGATGACTTTCTGTTGGGGAACAAGTTATTACAAAGCCTGTTAGCCAAGGCAGCCACTTTTTTAACTTGCCTGTCTATAACAGCTACTTCTGCTGCTACCACAGAAAGAGAAATTATAGTTTTCAACCCTTCATTTCATCCCTCTTACCTATAATCCTCTAGTTCCAGTCTGTCTGACCACTTGACAGGGCTTTTTTAATTAGTGAAGCTTTGGGCTGGGGACGTGGGGAGGGAGTGAAGCTTGAATATGTTTTGCATATACAGAAACACTAGACAGCCTTGGAAACTCTTGATGAGATGAAAAACATCCTGCTGGGAATATAAAACAGCACACAGTGCATAGAATAATGATTCTCATAATTGAGATTGTCATGTGCCTTATTAGGAGGCATCATTTACTTGAGATCCTTTTCTACAAAATAAATAAATTAAAATTTGCCATGATATTTTATAGCCTATTTCAAACTCTTGTCCATTTATTTCAGTCTCTGTATTATTTTGATTCCTGCAAAAAGGCTTACAGGATTGCTTTGAAATCACTTTCATCTTGGTCCTTTTTGTCTATCATTCAAACACTATGTTGCACTCTGTGACATAGAAATAGTTATGATACCAGACTGCATGAGACAGGTGGAGCTTCTTAAAAGCCAGTCTCTGCCCTTATGCTCGGGTGCCTGCACTTCCTGATTATTTGGCAGAGCTGGCATATGTTTAATAACATGTTAGTAAATGTCAGTTAGAAAAGATACACTTCAGTGCAGAGTGCAGGACTTCTCTGTATTCCTGGTATTTTCATCTAGGTCAAGAAAACAGCTTACTCTAATAATTTCTTAATTTTATGGCACAACAGACTAATGTCTGTGCTGTACCTTGGAGACCTGATAACATGCTTCATCAGCCTCTGTGGAATTCACACAGAAAACATTGGTCAAATTGCCTTCAGCTCACTTCATTTGTTGGTCTGCAATTCTGCTCCAATTCCTCTGGAAGACAAAGAAACAAGATTTTATGTGATAGCTCAGGACTTCTTAAATATATCAGCTGAAAATTGATCCTGACATCAGTATAGCAGGGACCACTAGTGTTAAATCTCTAACAGAGTTGTTTTTATTTATATATTATAATAAACCACTTGACATAAGAATAATAATTTATGTTTGGCTGACAGTTTGCTTTGGGTAAAACTAAGTAGGCAAAGTTTTGAACTGGGAGAAACTTTAATAAAATGTAATTGTTCAGTTTTCAGTAACGTTGCAAACAGCTGGTTACTATTTTGTATTTCAACACTTTTTGCTGTTTTTATTGAATAGTTCTATTATTGAGGGGAAACAAAAATAAATTATATCAAAATGAGGCATGGGTTTGTTTTTTGTTTATTTATTTTAACTAAATGGTGCTAGTCACCAAGGTGTCAAGATCCCTTTTTTGTTGGTCATTTTAAAAATGCTAAACTCTGTGTAGTGCTCTTTTTCATAGTACAGTTTTGCTATGAACACTATGGCCAAACTTTTCAATCTTGAGAGCCTAACCCCAAGTACACATCTAGGGCTTGTTGACACTACTGCTTAAGTCGGTGTAACTTATGTCACTTGGGGGTGTGGAAAAGCCACCCCGCTGAGCAAGGTAAGCTAGGTCAACTTAAGGCAGTGTGGACAACGGTTTATGTCAAAGGGAAACAGTCTCCTGCTGATGTAGCTTCTACCTCTCACTGAGGTGGAGTAATTATGCATCAGGAGAGCGCTCTCCCATCGGCATAGTGCGTCTTCACCAGACATGCTACGTCAGTGCAGCTGCGCCAATTGAGCGTGGTAATGAAGACAAGCCCTTAAACAGCTAAATAGAAATAGCCTGATTATCCAAAAAAACAAAGCTGAGCCCCGTTAAATCCTGTTGAAGTCAATAGAAGCTGCAGATTCTTTACGCTTTTGAAAATCAGGCCATGTTTCCATTTTGATGCCTGAATACAGACTTGGAAGTTTAGTCTGGAATGTTCAAAAGAGCCTAAGGGAGTTAGATGCCTGACTCCTATTGAAATTCAGTGGGAGTTGGATGCCTAGCTCTTAGTTCTGGGATTCCTAAAGGAGCTTCACTTTTGGCATGCAGATCTGAAATTTTTGCCAGAATGGCATGCCTCTAGAACAGAGCCCATTAACAAGCACTTGAGTTTCTTTGTCAAAAATCCACTTTATTAAATTGGTTTTTTTTTTAATTATTTTTCTTAAATGGGAACGGCTCACATTGAACTGTTATGGTAAAACAAACAAAATTCCAATATTTATTTTGTGATGGACTGTGTTGCTTTGTAAAGAGTTCTCATAATCCGAGAAGTACTACAATAGCATAAACTTCACAGGCTATTAAGATCTGTGGAGTTAATTCTCATACTGGTTCCATGGGAGACGTTTTGGTTGAGATTTTCAAAGCCATTTAGGGGATTTAGACACACATCTTCTATTGAAATTAATGGAAGAAGATGTTTAAGTCCTCTAGATGGCTTTGAAAAATCTTGCTTGCCTTTCTTATTACTATAACAAAAACAGGAAATTAAATCACCCTAAATCCCAGTGTTGAAGTAACATTAACAACTAAAAGTTTAGTGCAATGCACAATGATTTAATCATGCAATCCCCATTAATGTTAATAAATTTTATCCCAAAGGTCTGACAAATTTACAACTCCCTATAAGCAAGTCACTTCAGAGTAGAGGTTGAATATCTCTGCTTTGCTCACCCTGTAGCATCTATTGCCAGGACTTGTGACCATTGCAACAGATTCAGACACATTAGGAAGAATTAAAGACAAGAATATAAGACTGAATTCTCAATTGTTGCTTTTATAGATAGAAATAATATTAAGGCGCTGATGTGAGAAGTAGCCTTTTTTATATAAAACATTTGAACATAAATACATTGCTTCTCCCATTCAGGCAACACTATCAGCATATACCTGTTTAAGGGGAACTATTTGTGGGTCTGTTTAATGTGTAATGTTTGTCATCTACTTCCTTGAGCTAACGATCCTCTCAAAATGTTTTCTTTTGTATTGTTTATCGGAGAAGTGAGCTTACTAATTGTAGTAGATAAAGCATAGCTCTACCTCTCCTGCTTACAAATCTTGTCTTGTTTCTTATTTCGTGCTCCACTCCCTGTCTCTTTCACCCAGTCAACAATGCCCGCTTCCATGCCTTGTTTATCTGCTTTCTTCCATGCTGCCTGCCCCCTGCTCTTGCAATAGCTTCCAGAGTTGGTCCACAAAGCTACTGCTACTTCTGACGGCCCAGTACTTTTTGCACTGGGATGGGAAACTAGCCAAGTGTGACAGGGTCAGGCCAGATGTGTACAGGAGAGGGATAGAAGGCAGATATATTAGCCCCAGGTTAAGTAGGTCCCCTTTCCCTGGGTAAGGTAACAGGGAAGGTTCCAGAACAATCAGGAGCTTTCTGGAAACACTTAAGGCAGACAGGCTGATTAGAACACCTGCAGCCAATCAAGAAGCTGCTAGAATCAATTAAGGCAGGCCAATCAGGGCACCTGGGTTTAAAAAGGAGCTCACTTCAGTTTGTGGTGCATGTGTGAGGAGCTGGGAGCAAGAGGTGCAAGGAGCTGAGAGGATGTGCTGCTGGAGGACTGAGGAGTACGAGCATTATCAGACACCAGGAGGAAGGTCCTGTGGTGAGGATAAAGAAGGTGTTTGGAGAAGGCCATGGGGAAGTAGCCCAGGGAGTTGTAGCTGTCATGCAGCTCTTACAGGAGGCACTATAGACAGCTGCAATCCACAGGGCCCTGGGCTGGAACCCGGAGTAGAAGGCGGGCCCAGGTTCCCCCCAAACCTCCCAACTCCTGATCAGACACAGAAGGAGTTGATCCGGACTGTGGGTTCCACCAGAGGAGAAGATCGCTGAGGTGAGCAAATCCGCCAATAAGCACAGGACCCACCAAGGTAGAGGAGGAAATTTGTCACACAAGTTATCGCTTTCATTTTATCTTTGCATGTAAATTAAGCATGTCACTCTGCCTGGTTTGAAGGGATTGAACATTAAAAGAGGAGGGGATGTAGGGATACTAGAATGTGTCTGGGGACTGCTGTGGGAGAAATCCAAGGTCTTCTATGGCGGAGGGAAGACAGAGCAGGGTAAATTGTGTATTGTATTGTGATAGTGCCTAGGAGCTGTGCTAGGTGCTGTACAAACAGAACAAAAAACATGGTCCTTGCCCCAAGAGTTTATGATCTAAGTCTAAGATGAGACATCAGGATGCAGCCCGCAAGGGCAAAGGAAAACAAATGATAGCCAGTGGTCTCAGCACACTAGCTCCCTAACTGTTAATTTGTTAACATCACAGCAACAGAGAGTTTCAAAGAGGGATATAAAAGAGGATAATGAAAGGGCTTTGTGGATGTTTACAAAGAGCTCTTACCATGGGTGCAGGTCAGTATAGGAGAAAGCACAAAGGTACTTGTTTGAAAATGTAAGAAGTGGACAATAAAGGCTGCCATCATTGGCTGAGCAGATATGGTTATCAACTTCTTGATAGCCTAGGAGAGATAAGTAGCCAGAGGATAGGAAGGGAAAAGCAGCAGCTTGTGTTTGATGTGATGAACAGGAAACTGGTGGAGGTGGCATGGTTGAAGTAATGAGTTAGAACAGAGGTGGGAAAACTATGGCCTGGGGGCCTCATCTGGCCCTTCAGATGTTTTAATCTGGCCCCCGAGCTCCTGCCAGGAAGCGGGGTCCGGGGCTTGCCCAGCTCTAGTGCTCCAGCATGTCCCCTTCCAGTTCCTACGTGGAGGGGCAGCCAGGGGACTCCACATGCTGCCCCCGCCCCAAGCACCACTCCCACAGCTCCCATTGGCTGGCAACCATAGCCAGTGGGAGCTGCAGGGGCAGCGCCTGCAGACAGGGCAGCGCACAGAGTCTCCTGGTTGCGCCTCTGCGTAGGAGCCAGAGAGTGGACATGCCGCTGCTTCCAGGAGCTGCTTGAGATAAGCACCACCCAGAGCCTGCTCCTTTGACCCTCTCCCATGTCCCAACCTCTTGCCTCAGCGCTGATCCCCGTCCTGCCCTCCAAACCCCTCGGTCCCAGCCCAGAGCACCCTCCTGCACCCCAGAGCCCTCACCCCCCACCTGCACTGCATCCTGGAGCCCCCTTCCCACACCTGAACGCCTCATTTCTGGCCCCACCCTAGAGCTCGGAGCCTTCATCCCTTCCCACACCTCAACCCCAAAGTTTGTGAGCATTCATGGCCCACCATACAATTTCCATACCCAAATGTGGCCCTTGGGGCCAAAAAGTTTGCTGACCCCTGAGCTAGAAGAACAATCTTAGCAGTCACATTTTGAATGGCTATGACTGGGGAAAGAGTGCATTTGTCAAGGCTGGTGAAAAGGATGTGGCAGTAATTAAGATGAGGGCCTGGGTGATATTTGTGGCTGTGTGGGTAGACAGAACAAGCTATCTTAAAGATGTGATGCAGAACACATATAGAGTTTCTCTACACTGAGACTTGCAGTATGTCCAAACTGCACAATAAGCCGAGGCTCTGGCTCAGGTTGGATCCCAACCCCTACCCTTCTGTCCACACATGGATCAGCAAAAACTCAGAACCCCGGTTCTAGAAAGCTGCTTGGGGTGTGGGTCAGAACCAGAATCCCACTATGACTCACAGGGCAGGCTCTGGCTTTTTTGCCGCCCCAAGCAAAAAAAAAAGGGGGGGGGGCAGAGCGGCAAAGCAGGAGGGGGAAAAAAACAAAATAAAACAAAAAAAACCCGTGGTGTGGCTGGAGCGGCAAAGCAGGAGAGGGAAAAAACCACCCAAACAAAAAAACCTGTGTCACAGTCGGAGCAGCAAGGGGGAGGGACCTGCAGCGCGGCTGGAGCGGCAAAGCAGGAGGGGGGGAAAAAAAACAAAACAAAAGAAAAACCTGTGGCGTGGCCGGAGCAGCAAAGCGGGGGTAGGGGGAGCGGCAAAGCAGGGGGAAAAAAAACAACAAAAAAAACCCTGCTGGGCAGCCGGAGCCAGGGTGCAGGGGGACTCCCTGTGCTGCAGACGAGCAGCGGAGTGCGCACCCAGTCTAGCAGGGAGGAAGGGGAGGGAGCGGGGGAGAGAGAGAGCAGGGGGGGCGGTCAGGGCTTCAGCGGGGCGCTTGTCCCGCGGTCTTGACCACTGCGCCGCCTGCCGGGAGGGCTCTGCGCCGCTCGAGTCAGCGGAGAGGGAAGAACAGGGCTGCCCTGCCCAGTTTGCTGCAGGGCACTCCCCTCCTCCGCACTGCCGCCCCCTACAGGGCGTCCGGAGCGGCAAACCAAAAAACAAACAAACAAAAAGGGCCGTGCTGCCCTAGGATTGGGCGGAATGCCGCCCCATAGAATATGCCGCCCCAAGCACCAGCTTGCTCAGCTGGTGCCTGGAGCTGGCCCTGATGACTCAAGCCCAAGCCTTGTCATCCTGCAGTGATCAATACAGGTCAAGCCACAGAGTTGGGTCAGACAGTGTGAATAGTGCAGTATGGAGGTGTTATCAAGGTTGAGAGACTCAGGCCCAGCAATTATGAACCCGGTGTTACAATGCAGTGTGGACACTCAAGTGTCGGCTTGGAAACACAAGTCCACAAACTCGGGTCCTGCAGGCCCAGATTTACGGTACAGTGTAGACCTACTCATCGCATGCAGCGAGGCAGGATGTAAATCTACCCACACCAGCCTGCCGCCAAGTAAGTCATCATGTTGATCCTGATGCCAGGCACTAAAACTTCTGCAGTCAAAGAACTAGTAAGTTCACACCTCAGCTTGCTGTACACTAAGTTTCCATGTGGACAAGCCCTGAGATGCTGCCTGGATGCAAATCTCTAAGGAGAGGTTCAAGATGAAGATGACTCTCAGGTTAGGAATCTAAGTGACTGGGGGCTGATGATTGTCTATAGTGATTGAGAAGCTGGGGAAAGGACTTGGGAGGAAACTTTTTAGTTTTATATCTTTTTAAAAAACGAATAAATCCGTAGCTAATCCAGCATGTGCTTATCCTCACTGCTCACTTTGCTTCCATGTTGCATCCCTCTTCCCCATCTTTAACCTTTCTTTGATTCTTATGGGGTAGGGACTGTGCCTGACTGTGTTTGACAAGCATTAAGTATCTCTCGGCACCATTTTCTATTGTTCGCTTATTGTTCTTGAGTAACTTTCTCACACTTAGTGTAACACAAATGATGTTTGCTTAATGTTTTATTGTTGGCTATTGGAGGGGTTCAAACCTCATGATAGCCCTATGTTTCTAAAATTTACCCTGGTAAAGAAATATATAAAAAAGGTAAACGGTGAAGACTCGAGTACAACGTGGTCTACACCAGGCAATAAGGGGTCTAAGAACTTCCCTTGCATCCCAGTATGGCCTGCCTAGCCCCTGGATCTGGTATGCTGGAGATACACTGTTGCACACCTGTATGCACGGGGAAGGGGTAGGGAATGAGTGGAAAGTTGATTCTGGCCTTCACAATGTGCTGGTCCTCACAGCAGAGCCCTTCTGGGCATATCCTAATTGCTCATGGTACAAGCCAGGGAGAAGAAGGGAAGGGATTTCTTAAAAGGCAAAAAGTTCCTTCCTTGTGCTGTTCATGGGGTGCCACAGCTACGTGCCATGCCTTACACAGGGCTTGTGGCAGTCATCATCTAGCCTGAAGTCTGAACCCTGCTCTACATTGACTCCTTTTGTATGTGTTGGTGTGCCGGGGAAGGAGAGAGAGGGTTGAATGTGTATTTAAAATATTATAAATATTAAAATATCTCCAGTGCTATTACCACAACAGGTAGTTAATTACGAAATACATTTTTAACCTGTTAATCATATAGTAAGTCCTAATGTTTCTGCTGAAAGTCTGCTGGTTTACTGGACTGGGGAGGGAATATCAAATAGCAGCAGCCATGTAGGCATCTTGTGTAAAAGAAAAAAGGGGGCTATTATAAGTAGATGCTTTGCAAGAGTTCTGCATGTTGATGAACAGTAATCAGAGCTACAAGCATTTGGAAAAACCCTACTAATAGCGAGCCCTTGCATACATCCTCACTTCCCCCAACAAAGATCTCCAAAATTGTCAGCCTGAGGGGAACTTATACACTTCCTTTAATCATAGCTACTTGTGCTATTAAGTGATAAAGGAGTGGGATCAGCTTTTTAAAAAATCACTTAACCTACTGTGTATTTTAGTGTAAATATTCTTCTTTAATTTAAATTAATCAGGAATTTGAACACTCAAACTTTCCCCTTTCCCAGTTGCATAGCCTCACCCCAATTTCCTGATGAACAAACTCTTTTCAAAGAGAAATCATGTTCTTCCTCTCCCTTACACCTCACTACTATGCATCCAACTCTCTGCTGATTTGTGCAGCTCCAAGTCAGACCAGATCCAGCTCATTGACGAATGCCAACCACGGATCCTAATAAGACAAAATGAACTTACTAGGCAAAGCTTGCAAGATTGCAGAGGCTTGGGTGTCAGGGTTTTAAATTCTCTGAAGTTCTAGTAATGACACATGCTGGGGCGTGGGGGAGTCTTTTAATAGTATCAAACCTTTGTGAGTGTTTTTAATACCTCACCAAACATTTGAGAAAGATAGCTTTTTAAATTTGCTTTGTTTTAATCGCATATGTACTATAGCAAAGATTATTCTTAGTAAGTTAGCAGTGTAGGATCAAGTTGGATTTTGTTGAACCCCAGGCTTTCTATTATTGAAACACATTCTTTAGACTATCACACCATTTTGCAGTCTGAAAAGATTATTGGGTTAAACAACATTGGTTGGGCTTGCTGTATAATCAAACATAATTTCAGTCGTCCTTGGAATATTCACTCCTATTTTTTGCTTCTGAAAATACAAGCATGTGTCAGTGTCCTATTATTCTCATTGGTGTTCTACACATGAAATCTATTTTCACTGAGAAAATGGAATCTTTGTGTCTTTGTCTCCTCACTAGCTTTCAGGCATGTTTTGGCAGGAGCTTTGACTGTCTGAGGCACTTGGGGAGGGGCCTTAGTCATTTGTCAGCTTTTCTTGCATCTGTAATTTCTGTCCACTCAGCACTATTGGAGGGGCTTAGAAAAGGGGGGAGAGCTCATAGCTGGTGAAAGTCGAACTCTTAAAATAACTGCCAGACAGCAACAGTTTAGGGGAGGGGGAGAGAGAACCCACAAATGTGTAAATGTTTTTTTGTGAGCTGTAGGCTGAGACTCTGCAAATCTTTTCCCCCCAGATCTTGGTGTATGAACTTTTGTTGTGTTATAGGCTTGTTTTTCTAGTAGATTAATACTAGCTCTTACAGCACTGGTGAGAACTGTTCCATTAGTGTAGGGTTGGTATTCTAGGCCCCCATTTCCTCTGAGCAAACATAGCCTGATTTAAATATATTTCTTTTTAAAGTCTACTGCAGTTTTTTTCCTAACTATTCCTCCCCAATACATCTGCTTTCAGCTCTTTGCATGATATTAGCATGTGTGTGATCTAACAAAACAGAAATTAGGCTAGTTTTTTTGTATGAGAGATCCCTTCGTATTAAGAGAGCATTTTTCCTTTTCAGCATTTTATGGAATATTTAATGTTGATCTTTCTCTCTCGCTTTCAGTAGGCTATTGAAGCTCAGAGCTCATACTGTGAGCTGTTAATTAATCAGTGTGACAGATGAAGAAAGTCTCCAACTATGAAAGAAAATGTTACTTCAGTGCCTAATAATAAGGGTAGGAGCCGCAGTGATTTAAGGGGTTTTTTGTGTGTGAGAGCGAGATAAGCAGTCTTAAGCTGTGTGAGGTAACAATATATTTTTTGCAGTCTCTGGCTTTGCACAAACATTAAAAGACTCATCTATAGTTTGCCTTGAAAAGTCTAGACAGGAGTTAAAAGAGCCTCTCATAGTTTTGCAGGGATCCTGTTTCCCATAATTAATAACAGGAAGCAAGTAAACAAGGTTTTACCGACAAATGAAACTGCAAGAGTAACGTGTACTCAGAAATGTTAGATCCTAGCTAAGAAATGTAGCTTAGGTCTGTTGGTATTAGTGTACAGGAAAAGATTACTGTTCAGCACATTAAAGCCTTGTTCAAGCCTAATGCAGTTATGTCATAGAAAACTGAAGTTTGAAAGAAAAGATAATGAATTTTAATTATGGAGAGTGATTCCTGACCTTAGTTTCCTTTTATTTGTTAATAGTCCAAGCACACTTCTCTTTTGTCATTATTTGAAACCTTTTGAATTCAAAGAGATTTTCATGTTCATTTAAAAGTTACCAGAAGGCATTTTACACATTTCCTGGAACAAACTGTGTGTGTGTGTGCATGACACACACACGCATACATTTAGGAAGATAAGAAATGAAAGAGAACTTGAAGAAAAGCTAGGAGTTTTTTTGTTTTTTCTAATTACATTTTATATTTTTGAGCAGTGGCTTTCATGTCAAAGGTAACTTTTCAGAATATGGTAGAAATCCATCCAGTAAATACCAACCCCATTTTCTGTTTATTTCTAGAGACCTAAATAACAAAATGGCCTACATTCTGATCTCATTTATACTGATATAAAACCAGAACTCCACTTATTTCATTTACAGTTGCCAACCCTCCAGGATTGGCCTGTAGTCTCCAGGAATTAAAGATTGTCATGTGATGAAATCTCCAGGAATGCATCCAACCAAAATTGGCAACCTTAATTTCATGGCACTATTAAAGTCTATGGAGTAACTCCAGATTTGAATTGGTAAGATTGAGATCTGAACATAGCTCAGGCATTTCCCCTCCCTATTCTGGGTTTTGCTTGCTGGGGGCTAGCAGCGAATGAATACGTTAACTACACAATGGAAGGTGTAGGCACAGTTAACTCAGTATTTATGCTAGGAGCTCAGGGCCAAGCTCTCTGAATTACGGCTCAGTCTGCTACCATGTCTCCTATACTATACAATTGTATAATATGTACTGTGTGTTATCTTAGCACTGACCTTGAAAACAGAAAAGCAGTGATGTGGTTTCACTGATTCTTAGGTACGCTAGGCTATAAATTCCTGTGTTTTTATAGTGTTAGCTATTTAACTTAGTTAACTGTTAGAATTGTATATTTTTTGTTCAGAAAATGCTAAGACAGATAGGCAAAAATAAGCCTGCTCGTAGAACTATTATGTTTTTTCCCATTTTTGTACATTTTAGATTAACAGCCATTGCTGTACAGGAGTATGGAGATGAATACTAAACAGCCACTCCATAAGGCATTTTGGAAGGAATTCAGTTGATTCAAAGAAAGCATCCTAATGGATCTTTTTTTTTTTTTTTTTTTTTAAACGAACCCAATACTTTCATCCTTAACCAAAACAAATATTTACCGTGTGTGTGTCTCCCACTCCCCCGCCTCCTTTACATGCAGGCTTATATTGTTTACATTGTCACTATTCTTACCTAGCCATATCAGGGAACAGGGTGGAAATAGTCTATTATTTCTGACCAAGGATCCAATTCAACAAGGTACTTGAACACGTGGCTAACTTTATGCATGTGAATAGGCCCAATAAGCCCAATGGGACTACACACACATAGCTAAGTATTTAGAAAGCAATCCAAGCCCAATTCAATAAATGCACCTTTGAATTTTTCCAGTTAAGAGGTATATTCTGCAAACTTCACTCATGTTCATTAATAATCTACTCTGCAAGTAGTCTTGCTGGTTTCAAGTGGAACTACTTGTAGAGAAAGGTACTACTTAATGCAAATATGGGATTCTTAGTACAGTTAAATGTCTACTGTCATTAGAATGAATATTGCAATAGAAAATGGAAGCCGTGTAGGAAATGGTTACATGGAAAAAGTAAATACAGTAAATGGCCTTCTCCCTGACTATTTATAAATTCAGTTACCTTCTTGTCACCTCCATTAGATATTTAACCACTTTTTGCATTACTCCAGGCACACACTTCTATTGTTGAGGGACGGCATTTTTGCTATGGCATTGCATTGGAATTACTTGCTTCCTAGAAATCATAATAATTGGTTATCCTTGAAAATGATTCTGGGTGAACTGCACCATGAAAGAGTTAAATTTTCTTTCTCCCTTCAGATAACTGATTATAGTAGTTAATCCTTCACTGAATATAATGGCACAAATTCAGTTTCTTTAATCAGAGATCTCCGATAATGAGACTTTTACATATTGAATATAATTTGTCTAGGGTTAGCAAGTTCTCAGACCACAGGGAAAACAACTCACTCAAGCTCACTCAAAGGCTTTGTTTGTTGTTTATGGAATCAGCAGGCAACATTGCATTGAGCTTAAGCTTTATGTTCGCTATTCAGTCTGTAGCACCTGTGTGTTTCACAGAGCTTGCATGATGTTTTTAAAATGTTTTTTGATTTGCCTCCCCCTCCCCCAGCACTACACTGAAATGCAGGCATTGCAGTCCAATTTCAAAATATTAATGGTGCTATAAGCTAAGTCAGGTGTAAATTGATGTGGCATATGTGCCAAAGGGAAGATGTAGCAAGAATAACAAATAACGAGGGTGTAAAATAAAGAATATTCCTGATTAATCAAACATGTAAAAGATTCACTAACCGGATGCTAAAAAGACAGCTGTGCCAACTTCTGCTACTGACACGCTAATATCTTGACTCTGCAACCACAAGTATTCCAAAGTGGAAGTGAAGCTCCATTGGTACCTAGTACATGCCATGCTTTTTAAAAAATGTTATTTGGAAGTGGTAGTATAATCCTGTACTGTACAATTTTCTCTGCCAAAAAATATGAAGGTGGCTCATTTTAGGGTCTGATTAAAAGCTCACTGGGATAAATAAGATGACTCCTATGACTTCCATGACTTTTGATCAAACCTTAACTTACCCTTTCAGATTACTCTTTAGGATTTTTAATGAATTTGTGCACTTTTTTTCAGGGGATAACACAACTCATGAAGTTCCTAGCAGGACACATTTACCCACAAGCAGAAAGATGTGCTTTACTTTTAATAATTCAGTGATACGCTGTTTTGCTATAAAAAGGGACTAAGTACTGTAAAGAGGAAGTAAAAGTGCATCCAGCTTCAAAATATGAACTCACGAGTTTCTAATCACATTACAACAATTTTTATTCAGGTATTTATGTTAAGGGTCCATTTTTATAGACCCTTATTTTAGGGAAGGGGTTTCTCCATATCCAACATCCCTGTAGCATCTCTGACAGGAGTTGTACAATATTGTGTATTTTCTGTTGATCATGTTTAACTTAATCCTGGCATACCACTGAGCAACTGTGTTCCTGCCCGTCGTCGTCTTAAACAAAATGGTGCTTATACAGAAGACAAATACCATGCCGCTTGCCATGGACGTAGTAGAAGGGCAGCATACACCGATTTAATAGTGAAATTGCCTACAGCTTTTATCAGCCTGCAACTATCTGCAAATGACTAAGGTTGGGCAGCCCTGGCAAGAAGGGAGGGCCCTGTTTCCCCTTCTCCGTAATCATAAGTGACGAAAGCTTCCCATTGTGTGAGTCTTTACTACCACTTGCAGGGTATCAATGATTCTCTCCCACAGCTGAAAAATGCTTGTCTTTGAGGCCCATGAAATCCATTGCCCCACATCCCTTGATTATTTGGCCAATGGGATCCCCAACCATTTCACAACTAATGATGCTGTCCAGGATGCCACTACTGCAAACTACTGTAAATATTTCCTGGCTACCACCTGGCTGCTCACAATTGATCTGGCCCTTTGCTGAGTTACCAGTATAGCTCAAGAAGAAAGGGGCAGTTCATCAGCATGAAATAAAATAAGACTAGGAGCAAAAAACTCCTGCTTTCAGTCCCTGATGTTACCTAGTGAGTCCTTTTAGCCTGCACTAAGTCACTTAGGTCAACATTTTGAATCCTGTTGGTCTGCTAGGCATCAAAGGCCATATTTGGGTGTCCAGAGTAAATATGGAACATCAGTAGAAGCCAGGGGGTGCTCGGCACCTCTGAAAATCAGGCCATTCATTTAGTTGCCTAAATATAGAGTTGAGTGCGTAATTGTAGACACTCAAGGCCAAAATTTCCAATCTTAAACTTTTAAGCTTCTCATCTGGAAAATAACAGGTGGAGGATGCATACCTGCCAGACAAATGTTGTGACAACTGGTTAGCTTTTGTAAAGTGCCAGATACTTCGGAGTTGGGCTCACTGGGGAAAAAAATTGAGGTAGATGGGTAGAACTATGCACAAGTCTCAGTACAAGCAGCTGGGCTCTACTTGTGAAGTGGAGAAGGCTACTGGCTGCCCAGAAGCTGTTTCCACCCATTCATTGTAAATAGGGAGTGAGAGAACTTGTGGAGGAGGAGTGGCAGGTGGAACCTCATAAAACTCTCACTGAACTTTGTCCATTGGCTGAAGCCAGTAATAGTGGTAGACTGGAGCTCATAAGGAACAGAGGAAAATGAACATTGGTTTTTCAGGTCCATCCCAAATTCCAATGCTGGAAAGAATAAATACCCCTGCCATATGTGGAAATTCAGGTAGGGAAAAAACCCTATGTAAAGGATGAGAGAAAAGAGGCTGTACTCCTGCTTGTGTGTTCCCTCATGGTCAGCACAGAGACAAACCAGCCGATGGGGAGGCTGGCATCGTCAATCTGATGGTTGCCAATTGAGAGGTGCTGCAAGGTAGACACATCATAGCCACAGGCCTTGTCCCTTCTGGGCAGTGAGGGAGTCAGAAATAGCTTCTCCTTTTATTCTTGCTACTGCTGCCCCCGGTAAATCCAGATGAACTAACATACCACATTTAAACATGCATGTGTAGCCTGAATTCGCCGCAATCCTTCCTCCCTCAAATGTCACCTCTATCTTTGCTAACTAGAAAAGCAGCCAGTAGAGGGGAATAGCCACAAAGAAAAATCTTGTATAGGAAAAAGAATATGACAATTCCAGGCATTGGATCCTGGCCAAAAATATTTTCCTTTAAAGAACTAGAAAACACCCCCCCCCCAATATTATTCATTGGTGGTTGGTTGTTTTTTTTTTGTTTTTGATTTTTTTTTTCCTTTCAGAAACCGCTTTATTTCTCATGGGCAGTGTTTCAGTGATGTTTCAACAATTGTTATTCACAAGTATTTGGCTTTTATTGTAAAGCTTCTGGGTGGACAGAACAAAACTCAGGGTGACCCCTTTGTTGCCTATGTTGCTGTTTCTCTGAATAGACATTCTCCACTCACTCGAGCAGTATGTTTTGCCCTCTTCCTCCCCCACCCACCTTTTTGCTGATCTCAGTCCTTCAGTCGCTTGTATGCTTTAAGGGAAGCATAATCATTTATGCACATGGGAAGGGAGCTTTGTTAAATAAGAGAACCACAGACTTTGCTCTTTTATTTTTTATTTTTCTTTTGGCAAGCTCCTTTTGGCACAGTACTTTCTCCTGAGTAAAGTCAATATAGTAACCGGACTGATGCAGCCAAACTTGTTGCATGAGTTCATAAATCTTACAATTCAGTGAGAAACTATTTTTGTAAATTAGATTTTTTCAGAGAAGGTCAAATTCCATTTTCTTTTGTGTGTGTGAATGCAATTTTTCACTTTTTCCAAGCAGTGTAGCATATAATGTCGTCATTTTCATAATTAATGCAGATTATATCCATTTTAAGGTGTATTCCACTGAAAAGTGTTACTCTAATTAGAGACTGATTCATCAAGAAATCAAGTGGATCTGATTGGCTTCTGCTGAGGTATAGCTAAGTGACTATGATGTTGCAATCGCACTAACATGACATGCACCTAACTCTTTGAAGAGTGGCTGAAATAATTTTAAATACTTCTTGCCCATCTTGTTTCACTTTAGAACATAAATCCATTCTACACCTGGGATAAGGTAGTATTTTGCAAGAAAATACTACAGGGCATGCATTATTGGTCTACATTCACTCTTCGTTAGTTGAAAGCAGTTGGCCTTTGGCCTTGTGCCTCACAAGACACCCAAGCCAATTGTGGTACAACAATGAACACCCTGTCAAGTCTTATTACCACAGTAGATGTTACAATCCACTATACTAACATGTTTGTTCATTAAAATGGATTGCTAAAGCCTCTTTAAATAATAAAATGCAAGTCTGAAACAATCATTTTTAGATTTAAAACAAGATTTTATTATATTATTCTTTTAAAAAGTGTTCATTTAATTCTGAAATTGGGACCTTTAATCTTATTTGTGAGCATCTATGTGAGCCATCCCTGGGAATCAAAATCGCACCCTTAAACCGAAACCTACTCCATATTTCCGTTTGTTGTTTAAACTTGATTGAAACTAAGAATTTTTTTAAAATGTCAAACATACCTTTAGTGATAACTTCTTAAGACTATTCTATTCATCTTCTGCCATTAAACTGCATAGAGATCCTCTGTCAGTTTTTAAAAAAAATCCTTGCCTACCATCCCCTCACACTACTAAAATGAAGAAAGAAGAAAAAAAAAAGGGAAGAAAAATAAAATGTACTTTTCACTTTTTGCATTCATCTGAGTTCAGTTGTGAAGTGTTTGTTAGCTTTTAATTAATTTCCCTTCTAGGTCTCAGGCACTAGCATAATGCTGCCATGTTTGGTTTGCAATTAATGAAGGGGAATATAATTTAAAAACAAAACAAAAATCTAAAATCTATTTCTAGTAGAATTTTAAAAATCATGGAAACATTGCTATTGCTCATGAATTTTGTAAGAGTTTGGGGTCTTTGTTTTGTTTTTGTTTTACGATTAACTATATTGTGTGCCTAACAGTGTTCTCTTAAAAGATTTTTCTGTTTAAAAAAACTCAGACATCTTAGTTTTAAAGATGGCATTTTTAACATCAAGTATCAAATGCCTATGGAAGTGAACTGGAGCAATAGTTCACAATATATTTTTAATTCCCCAAAAGTTTCCTTTCAGAGCAGCCGTTATAACATTCTACGACAAGTGACTGGGTGAAGTTCAGAAGATCCACAGAATTTTCTCGTTTATCGGAATCTTTTCTTTCTGCCTCTGATCTCAGCATAAACAGATGCATCTTCCCTGACCCCATCCTTTCCTTTCCTTGACCCTCAATTTCTTATCCATGACCCCTAACAGGTCTTCTTTTTATGAGAGATTTAAAAACTGCTAATGTTGTCTAGAACAGCTCTCTGGACAGCTGCTCTGTTGAAATCTTGTGTACTCCAGGATTTTCCCATGCATCCCAGAATGTACTGGATCCACTCAAATGCACTAGATGTCATGGGATTCTGAAGATAATAGCTAGTCCAGACATTACTACCATGCTTGCTGATGTCCTGAGATAGATTTCAGCAAGGATAGCATCCACTCCCCAGGATGCTATGGTTGGGACCTTGAAGAGATAAGTATTGGGAGTACTTAGCAAAATGTTTAGGCTTTTGTTCAGCCCACAAACTAGGCTGAATTTTAGCAGACTATCTCGTCTGAAATGGCTTACCTGACTATAATTAAAACTCCATCTCTCTATCAGTTCTTAAATGCAAGAGAATCTTCTGGCAGCAACAGAACTGTTATAAACATAGCAATGTGTAAATCAGTGCATATAGCACAGTAAAAACCACTGCATAGCTCTTTCACCATGGAATTCCAATTCTACTTCCAAAAATGTAATAGACTATGTAAAAAGTATTTACACTAACTGTGCTTAATTGATGGGGCAGGTACATCTGTTACAGTAAACTAATGCATGTAAAGTGCCTTCGTATTTTGCTCTGCTTTATTAGCTCATTTCACTAGATCTCTTTACAACTTGAAAATGATCATAAAATGTAAGCACACTTGTCCAGAACACCAACTAAAGCATTTGCTACCAAATTGTGTAATCAAATAATGTCCCTCACAGGATGCTTTGTGACACGGCAATCTCACACAAGGCTTTCATTCCAGTATAACACAGGGGTCGTTAATTATATGTCTATTGTTAATTTATGTTAAAAGCCACTTCAAGATACTTTTGGCAGATTGGCTACAACAGTAAAATTACACCATGGGAGACTGAATTCTTACTATAAGACCTAAGACACAGGTGTCTGTGTTATGTTGAAATAAAGTGACATGACCCAGGATGTCGTGAATGTACATGACCCTTAAATGTTTGATTTCTGGTCAATATGAAAGTTTTCATACTAAGACCAATCACTATGTATTGGACACTGATATTTTTCAACTGGAAAACTGTTATAGAGCTTATGAATTGAAATAGGAATTTACAGTGAAACCTTCTTGCATTTTCAGTGAGAAGCAATATTTGATCCTTGAGGTGCAATGCATGATTTCACTGTAACCTATGTGACACATCACATTACTAACAAGTTCACCAGCAAGGCTAAAGGATGAAATGCCACTTTCTATGAAATTAAAAGTAGTACCTATTCTTCTACTTCTGAAAGCTCCCATCACTTCATATAGCTGCTTTCTCAGATGAAAAATGGCAGCAGTCCTGTGTAAAAGTAGTGTGTGTATTACAGGAGAGCAATTTATGGAGAGCTATGTGGCACAAGATGCCAAGTCCTTCATGACCTGAAGTGAGGATCAGGACAGTTGTGCTATGATTTATGAAACCCATACTACTTTGTTGCAATCTGCTTTTATTCTTGACTAGAGGGGGGAAAAGGAAAAAAATAAATCTAAAGTTGTAGTTTTATTTGCCCAGACTTGATAAAGAGCATACTGTTTTCTTAAGTGATGAACCTATGCGATCAATACAATAGATATCAATATTTGTTTAGTTTTGCTTGGTTATTTGTTTTTTAGGATCTAAGGTTTGTTTGTTTTTTAATTTTCTGATATAGAGTAGCTTCTCCTGTTTTTGAATTGTTTAGTATGTTGTATCTAATACATGGGTAGGATTATGATGTGTGTTCATGCGTGTACGCATGCACACATGTACAAGAGCTAACTAGAAGATGCCATTTCACAGCAACTTTTGAGGTTTCGAAATCTGTGGGGGTTTTTTTTTGTTTTTTGTTTTTGTTGGGCACTGGAACAAAACCAAAAACTTTCCCATTTCTTTTCACAAAAAATTGAGCTGTCAATGTCCATTTTCAGATTTAAAAAAAACCTGAGCTTTTTAGTTCAGGAAGAGTGTCTGTAGTGTGGTGCTTAGGGCATTGCTTTGCCTGATTTCAACCTTTCAGTTTTGACAGAATAAAATTGCATCTAATGTTCCAACCAGCTCTAATATTTTTTAAGCATCTTAATCAAAAATTAGTTTTATGTTGAAACTGTGTACTAGTTGGGGATAAAAGATTCAGCCATATAACTAGAAGAATGAACAAAGAAGATTTGCTGTGTGGGGGTGTGTTGTATTTGAATGTTTGGTTATAAGTGTAACATGTTTTTGCTGTTACAGTCTGAACACAAAAAATATTCTCAGGGCTTTAGGGGCCAATGGGGGAGAGAACTAAACAAAGTAAGACATTTAAATGAAAGAAAAAGTAATGAGAAATGGAACTCCTACCCTACAAAAGACTTAGTTATAGTAAAGATATATTGGATTCTGAGAGCTATGAAATTGTGGTTGACTAGTTTTTGAAATATTTGCACTATAGCCATACTGGACAATACTCATACCTATTTATTTTCCTTGCATTGCACCTTGCTAATTGGCAATTTGCCACTCCTATGTGGAAAATTAGATTGTATTAATGAGGGCAGGATTGAGAGATTTCAAATGTCTGAGGTGCACAAATGTTTTATTTGCGTTAACAGGGAAGGAATTTTGGATAGACGGGGAAGAGAGATTAAATTCCTAATTTATTTGGAACATAATGCAATGGAAAGAACTTCTCCATGTATCCATCTCGGACTTTGGAATAATAGGAGCAAAGCTTGCTGCAAAATCCCAGAGTTCATATTGTTACCAAAGAACTGGTGAAGTCCTGTATTGGGTTAAGCTTCCAGAGCTTTAGTTAATTGTGGTTCTAGGTAGATAGCTAACAAGGATAGATGATGTATTAAATAAAACTACATGTTGTTTATCTTGATACACCTCTACCTCGATATAACGCTACCCGATATGACACTAATTCGGATATAACGCGGTAAAACAGTGCTCCGGAGGGGGGGTTTCTGCGCACTCTGGTGGATCAAAGCAAGTTCGATATAATGCAGTTTCACCTATAAACGTGGTAAGACTTTTTGGCTCCCGAGGACAGTGTTGTATCGAGGTAGAGGTGTATTTAGTCTTTTGTTTCAAATCTCAAATCTGTATGAAAGAGCAGCAGGCGTCCTGGTGTGCAACATGACCTTTTCCTGATATTCTAAATAAAGACTAAGATCCTAATCCTGAAAAGATTTGTGCACGCACTTAACTTCAGACATTGTGAAGTTAAGCACATGCATAAGTTTCTGCAGAATTTAGGCTTAAGCCTTCAGTGTTGTATAATGCATAGAAACTGAAAACTGCCACCATACACATTGATTCTGATGCTTGACAAAAAGTTCACTCCATAGTCATCTTGGCCGAGGGTATTGAAAGGCTTTTTGTAAATTGTAGTGGTATTTGTAAGCCCTGGGCCTCAACATGCTATTTGGTAGTAATTCATAAGCACATAAAAGGTATCAAGGCTGCCAAAAGTTGATCAAACACATAATTGATTTTCAAGCTGACTGAGTATATGAAAAAGAGGGTACTTTCATGTTAAGCTACACTTCTACACCTGGCATCTGCTTGGTGTAAAGATAGTTGGGCTGCTCTTCTGCTCAAACACGCTCTCCTTGCCCCCTTTTTTGATGTTTATAATAATGGCCAGGTGCACTCACTTAAAGTATGGAAAAAATAATTATTATAGGAGGGAACTGTGTGTATTCCCACAATTTCCAGTCCACACCCTCCAGTAAATGAGAGAATACTTGAGAGAACTATCATCTAATGCTGTCCTCAGTGTTCTCTTGACAAGAAAGGAATAGAGATACCCTGCTCTCTTAAAGAGAGGGATTGACAATCTACTTCAGTGATTAACTCATCGTGTCCTTGCTAGATGTTTAAGACCAACTTTCTGTTTAAAGCCTGACTATTCTAAGTGCTCTAACCTAATGTAGCTATTTGGTGTGCCTCCTCGTGGTCGGGGGAGAAGGAGGGAGGGTCATGGTAGGGTCAGTAATCCAAATTTGGAGCCACTTTGCTTAAGGGTTCCTGAGATATAGGGCCTCCACCTCCCCACCCCCACCTCCGAAAATTTTTTAAGTTGACTAGGAAGTCCTCTTGTACACAGAGAGATCAATCCAGGGCTCCAATTATGGCAGCAGGGTCTCCAAAGTTCGATGTTACCCCCAACAGATAGCCTGACCTCTTGGGGTGTCTGAGCCCTTCTCCCTCATCCTCCATGTGATCTGGGATCGGGGGTGGAGGCTGAAAGTAATGCAGATTTAAACATCTGAAATCCAGAAAATAAATAAGATAAACATCACCTTGGAGTGAGGTGTGGGGGCTGGCTGATGTGTGTGTCTGGGGGGGGTTCTAGTTTGGGAAAGGGGCAAAGTGGATAGACCTGCAGCATGGCTGGGGAAGCCTAGCTGAAGCAGGGGCAGGAGTCCCAGGTGGGGGTGGGTGATGGGAGCATGGGGCCCAATTCAGTGTGCAGCTAAGGCTCTATAACCAGGGTAGTGTGCAGCTCTCTGGTAAGCTGCTGCCTATGATGTGTACACACCATCATAGGGCAGGAGACGGGAAGGGTCAACTTCTTACATGTTAATGGCTTCTGCATCACCAGCTAATGTGTTAGTGAGATGGGGAGGGGAGGAGGAGCTAGAAATATTGGGGTGTGGGGTGGTGGTGTAGGGAATGCTGGGACAGGGGTGGAGAAGGAGAGAGACCCACCACTATCCTCTCTCATGCTTAAAGCAACTGTAACCACCATGTAATATAACTGTCAAGGGTTTGGGACGTAGGCCATAGCTGAGATTTATCTCACTGGTTCTGTCAGGAACTACCCAACAAAAAATTCAAAGCATGACCATTATCTCCAGTCTACTGTAAGAAAATGTACAGGACTGGGGAGGAGCACTTAAGAATTACATGGCCTAATGCAAAGACCACTGTTGTGTGACTATTCTTAGGTGGGTGAACTTTAGGCAAATCACTTCACCTCTGTTTCTGTGAAATGGGCATAACAATGTAAAGCTCTTTGACATCTAAGAGGAGAAGCCCTTTTGACTATACCTAGCCACAGTAGCATATCGATTGCAAATCTAAGTGAGAATTACAAGTGCCTAAATGACCACTAACTCCTACCAACAAGTGTTTATCTGTGTTATAGAAATTAGGAAATGAAATGGCAAAGAGCTGTTTGTTAATGCAGTGGTAAGGTTGTCTTGTGATAGCTGGCTCCCTTCCAGAATTTTGAATACAGCAAAACTCAAACTGTTAAAATAGGAAATACAGTGTTAAGATAAATGCCCACACAATCTTAACTCTGCCCTCTCTGAACAATAACCTGGTTTTTCATGTAATGGACAGACACTACCTGCACTTGCCCAATGCTCAAACACTGAACCTATTCCCCAAACAAAATACCACACTAGTAAAATTTAACCACCACTTCAACCATAGCCCCCCTTCACACTTGCACACAGGAGACCATCTAAACCTGTTCTTACCCCTACCCATCATTAATCCACAGTCTGATCTCACTTTTGCCAATGCCCATGGCAAAAAGATCCCAGTGCCTCGAGACAAAACATACACAATTCAGTATTGAAAGTACACAGACTGGCACAATAAGGTACACCTGCACTTCTTTCCTTTGATCCTACAGTGGGGGGACTCAGACCCAGATCGCCTCATATCACAGTTCTTCTATCATTCAGTACAGCTAATTAACATAGTGAATGCAGCTGGAGTGCAAGCAGATAATTCCCAATGGCTATTGCCAGCTCCAGGGAGATGGGGGTTAGTGCAGTTAAGGTTGTGTGGGCATTTACCTTAAACCTGTATTCTGGTTTTCAGAAGTTTAAGTTTTGCTCAACTCATTGTTCTGGAAGGGCATAGGTTATCAATGGCCAACCCTAACTCTGTATTAATGACATTTTTTGGCTTTTAATCTAGCTAGGAGCAGTGTGGTTCCAAATTGCAGCCAATGTCATGAAGCAATTCTAGATCCTATAAAAACTCAACACAGTAAATATATTTTTTTTTTCCTGCAGTTCAAAGAAAAAATCTTGATTTTTTTTCCCCCACTGGAACTGGCTTTGGCCTGTGTATTTCAAAACTTCAGACCAAACCTGAGACCTATTTGATTCACGCAAAAAGGTTTTGCTACATAATACTCCCCTATGACATTTACTGCAAACAGTAGGGAATTAAGTCTGCTACCTGAAAGACCTCCATTTTTCAGGGCTTTGCATATGCTATACTGTAATCAAGAGACTCTTCTTCACTTCCTGCGTGTGGACTCAATCGGCATCTTTGCCCCAGCTACTCTAGCTATCTGTCTGTCTTTCTGGTTCCCTGAGAAGAGTTAGCCAAGGTGGAAGGCTCTTGGGAACTGCTGTGTCAATAGTAATGGACTAAAAAAAGTATTATAATGTGCCAGCGGGTCATCTGTGTTGTGTGTGGTTTTTTTTTTTTGTTTTTTTTTTTTTTTTTTTTTTTTGGCTCGTCCCAGATGATGCAGTCATTGCCCTGAAGCTCTGTCAGTTCCTCCAGAAACTCAGCAACTGAAGCTTCACAGCAGTTTGAAAACAATTCAGTATATGAGTAGCCAAGGATGAAAAAAAAATAGGTCCTTCACCTCAATAGGAGTGGCACATCTGCATTTTTTCCCTAAGCTTTAGAAGTTGGTGGCCTATCCAAAACAAAGGTTTAACCATACCACTACTTCTGATGGGACTGAAGGAACACAAGATCCAGATTGTCACTGTCAATATGCCTTGAACTGTAAAATCTAAAGCTAATTGTAAAGCCACTATACATATGAACATGGAAGTCCTCCAAAAGAATCAATTTTTAGAGACTGCCAGGCTACTGCTCTGAGGAGCTGCATGAGAAAGGTTATAGACCATTGATTTCAGTGAGGGAAGCTATTCATCAATACAATACCATTCTAAATCTATTATGAGCCACTCTCACCCTAAGTAGACAAAGCTGTATCGGAACTGTTTGGCTCTGGAGACTTCCTGAATTGAATGGCTGATGCAGTTGCCATAAACAATCAGTTTCTGCAACAGAGTTGATATGAGTTGTCTAGTTCATCCTGTGGTACTTCTACGTGTGCAGAATCAGAGATGTTAATGATCACATCATAGATATTAACTAATGTTTAGTGACAGATCATGCAATTGTAATAGCATGAGTGGGTGAGCCAGGGCTATATCCTACGATCACCTGTTCCTCAGATGATGGAATGTTTACTATAAACCTGATCTCGCACAATAGATGCTGGCCTTGTTCTTCCACTGCCCACCACGTATTGAGGGTCCCAAGTCCATGCCCAGGCCTCCCTTCTGCATTCCCATATGCACAGCTTGTTGTGGCATTGTTGAACCCTTTTGCATACACTGTTAGCCATTGAAGACCACCTTCTGAGTGTCCTTTCATTATCATGCTCGCAGTCCCCCAGATACATCTCAACCAGTTAATTGGGTAGCAGAAAGACTCTGAAGCCACACACTGAGATGAGGGTGGTAAGCCAGGATGCACAATTTCAAGACCAGCATAGTCCTCTCTCTTACTACTCAAAACAATCAATGTCCACTTAAAATTCCCCCCTTGGCTAGGCCTACCCTATAATTCCCACTTCAACCTTTGTGGGTTGGACAAAAAAAGTTGTTTCCCTTCTTGTGACCCACCTCTTTTTACCATATCAAATTCACATGATGATTTTCCATCCAGTGGCCTGACCAGTAACTAACCTCAAGCTCCTTGACACTGAGGAGAGGGTCAGCCAGAGTTTAGGAAAAGGCTAAATGTGTAATCTAATCTTCCTCCTCTCCTCTTAATCAGTCTCCACTGAGCTCCCTTCCTAACCTTTCGCCTTCGCCACCTCAGTATCTCCAATTACCACTCCAGTGCCTGGCTCTGAGTAGAAAGCAGTCATTCACTCTTCCTGACCCAACCACTGCACCACAGTCCAGTTTTCCTGGATTTATTCATCAGAAATGACCCCTCACGCTTTTTCCAAATGAAATGTAGATGTTGAGCCAGGATTACAATAATACATTCCTCCCTCATCCCCCTTAAGAATATACTTCTCTCTCCTTCCTCCTGCCAGTCCCTCCAGTGAACACTTTCCCTGTCCCTTTATCACAAACATTTAAATCTACTCAAACTTTCCTCCGTGATCAAATGATGCGGTCTAATGGAGCCAGACTATTCAAAGGACAGCTAGGGAAACTTTTTGTGAAGGTCTTGCTATGATTGAAACTTCTGTCGATCTCTGAATTACCTCCATCTGACCTCTTGAATAGGCAGATTTACTGCATCTTCTCATCTACTGGCAATCACTGAATACTTGGAAGAAGATTCCTTTCAGAACATACATGTTCAATGATTGACAGTCCTCACAATTCAATCCTGAGAGTTGCTCTACTAAAGTTTTGGGGGAGATTGCTGTTAAAAGCAGTGATATGGGATCCAGTGTCTTATTGTGATATTGAAATTAAAAACTTTTTTTTTAAATCAGGTGAGCCATTAATAGAAACTGGAATATTCCTTCCAATGGTAACAAATATTATCACTCAGAAGAGAGTAAGACATGTTTTTCCTTCAGTATCACGGAGGCAAGTTTGTACTGGTCTGGACAAGACGGCATTTAGCAACAGTCGGTCTGTTTTAAAAAATGACTTTCAGTGCTGTGAAATCTAGAGTGATCTGTGGAGGGGACAGATATCCAACTTCGAGCTGCCTCCTGGAGACTTTAACATTTGAATTTTAAACCATTTTGAGTTAATTTGGAAAGGAAAACCCCAAGTACTCTTTTGGACTAATCCCTTCTCTTTTTGCTGCTTTACATTATCACCTTTTAAGAAACATGTTCCTTGATTCTTCTCCAAATGTGCAACAAGATCAAAACTGAGAGGATACCATGGTAGCATTTGAATGAGAGATGCTTTGTGCTGGTCTTTCATTCAAAGTAAGTGAAAATCCAAGACTTGTATGATGTATAATAAGTTATGGAAGAGATTTTTCATTACATGAAACATTTTGACTTCTAACCAGAAGGGTGAATTCTGTAGTGCCACCATCTTTTAAAGATCAAATGCACAAGCTGTTACTATGGTACTAGATATGAACAATGGATATTGTATTCTACTTTTTGGATGACTAGAAGGAATGTTCAAACATAAATTTAATTCAGATGTCTGTGTTGGAGAGTGGGGGTAAGGAGAACGTAAACTTTTCACTTACTTTTTTGGAAGAGATACTAAACATCTCAACAGGACTTTGAATATTTAATTTGAGTAATTAATATGTAACATTAGTCATTCTATGGTCACTTGTCTTCATTTTGGTTAGCCTGATATGATTTTATCTCCGGGGTTTCAATATGGATATAAATCATATCATATAGTCCAAAACTGATATTCATTCATATCCACATCCCTCTGAGGTCATTACTTCCTAACTGTATGGGCATGTAAAACGGGAGACTAAATGAATATTCTAGTAGATGGAGTATGTGTATGCACATGTGCCAGTCTCCCCCGTCCACTCCCTTTGAGTGTGACTGTAGCAGAGAGCAAACCAGATAAGGATCAAGAGCAGCCTACTCAAGGACAAGTATCTTTATGAATTCCTTTAAAGCCTATATAATTTTACATAATACTCCAGCAGTTGTTTTTTTAGATATATATTTGTGTGTTTATTTTTGAATGACTAAAAGAAACAGAAACCAGAGAGGTTGTATTTTTTAGGTCAGAGCTTGAAACAAGATGTAGCAAATAATGTTAAAATAAGTACTGAGTTTGATAGAAAATAGTGTTTAAAAAGCACTGTTATGTTCGCTTGTCTCTAAAAACACTAAGTCACTGCAGTTATGCTACCTTTGACCCTTAAGAGAAGTTCCACTACAGTGGGTTTGGAGCAGAATGCACGGAGTCTGGAAATATGTTTAGACAGCTGGTACAGTCAGAGGCCTTCTTAAGGAAATGGAAAACAATACAGAGGGTCTTCCTTCAGATATGTGCTCATATAATGTGAAGGACTCTCTATATAGGATGACATTCCTTACAAAATTTTATTACTTGGCATGAAATAGATTAGTTGAAAAGTAGGTCTCTCCTATTTTTTCTTGTCCCGCACAATGAGTTTGAACTAGACTTAATTCACATTAATGCAGCAAAAGAAATGTTAGCACAGTCACATTTCTGCATTAAAAATATTAGATTAACTCTTGGAGCAAACAGTTGCACAGTCCCAATTTTCTGCATGTTCCCATCTGATCTGCAATGCTAAGTGGAAAAAGGGAGCAGCAAGTCCACCAAGGATATACTAAAGTAGCAAAACAGTGAGTCCTATCCACTGAGATATCCACATGTTTGGGGCAAAAGGAGAAAACCAGGCAATGCCCACTTTATGTTGGGGGCCCTGTAGATTACCTCTTGTATATCACCTTTCTCCATGCTTTTCACACCCCTGGAGGGGAAGGGGAATCTTTTTATTGATTTCAATGAACTTTGAATGAGAACCTAAGGCCTCTGTGTGTTCACAAGGTTTCAAGATGATGCTTCATGCTCCTTCCACTAGGCTCCAATGGATGCATTTCCTGGAAACCCTAGGAGAAATCATGGGCCCATTAAGTCAATGGGAGTTTTGCCATTGACTTCAATGAGGCCAGGATTTCTCCCTTGAGTTAAGTTTGATTTTTCACCAAGAGGGGATTATGTGGTTCTAGATTTGCTTGATTAGAAACTCCAGCAAATGTGAGGCACCTCAAAAATATCAGACTGATTGATTGATAAATTCTGTAGAGATCCAGACTTGACACTAGTTAAGTCTCGGAAGGTTTTAGTCCCATGGGGAATACAGAAGATGCTAAAATATATTGTTTGTAAGAGAGAAGATGTGAGCAGGCATGGACTGACCTTTTGATTATCTGATTTTTCTGTTAACATGTAATTGGCTTAAGACTACTAGCTTGCAAATGGCCTGGGTAAACTGCTTTTGTCATGGTAAAAAGGGATTTTGGCCACAGTATATACACCAATATATTTCATAAATTTATAGTCATAATTGGATTTTATTTTTAAAAACTCTGAATACTGCCCTTTTTATCAATATATTATGGTATCTCTTGTTAGCAAAACGATTCACAGAACATTTATTTCTGTACAGTAAGAAACATGACATTTTCCTGCACTGCAGCCTAAACTGTGTATAGAAGATGGATTTAATGTGTAGAAGAGGATTAATGATTAGGTTTTACTTATTCAGAGTTACAGCAGAGTTTGGATGTGCATAAGCTTTGACAATTTACCAAATGGCTCACTCCTCATTTACTAACTCAATGTGTCTAATATGGTTTTCAGGGATGGAGTCTTAATAAGAGCCCAAAGTTATGCTACAGAACTGGTTGGGACTTCAGACAGAATTTAAATATCAGTGCCAATCGAACTGCCATAATGAATGATGATCTTCTGAATGGGGTTATATAAATCCTTGTATTCTGAGCATGACTTTTTGGTGTACGAAGGAAGACTGTCTCATGATATGTGATGGGGAAAGGAACTACCAAAATAAGACATGAAGCAAGGATGAATCTGCAAAGTGAACTTAACCATAAAATAAAACGTAAAAAAACCTCTAACACATGACACCAATAAGGGAGAAAAGAGGAAGTTTGGATTCAGTAATAAAATGCTGACAGATTAATCCCACAGACTAAGATAACTGAATGCTTCATGTTTTGACTCACTGAAATTTGGTGAGACTAAATGTTAGCTTCCCTGTAAGTACTTCTGCTTATCTTGTTTAAGTTTGCTCCTAGTTTTGTAAGCCTGGTAGCCTCTTACAGAATAGATTTTGAGTCCATAGCCTAGTGGATATATTTGTATGATTCCCACTGTTATCATGGGAAACTGTGTACTTGTGCACACCATATATAAACATGCCTGGAAGTGTGTAGTATAGATGTATATGCAGTTCCTGATGTTAATTATGCTTTTTGCCCAGAAATACTTTATAAGAAAAATTTGACCTTCTAGCTACTTTAAGTAAGAAAAACCCCTTCCAGACTTACTTTTCCCAGTCTCTCAAGGAATATGAGCAAAATCCTGTTCTTGCAAGTAGGGGGCGCATTTCAGAGGCTGGGGCTAGCGTAGAGCTCTGCTGGCTGTGAAGTGGGACTAGAATCATCCTGACAACGGGAGGCTGGTGGGAGTACAGGTGGAATGTATGGATGAGGTGAACCTGACTGCTGCTACTTAAAAGAAGCAAAACTCCCTTCAAAAGCTCTAATAATAAACCTTTAGGGCAAAATCCTGGTTCCTTTGCCAAAACTCCCATTAGTTTCATGTCATTATCTTGCGATGCCGGCTACAACAGTGCCATGTGAACACCTGAATTGCTCTGTGTAGCTCAAAAGCTTGTCTCTTTCACCAACAGGAGTTAGTCCAATAAAAGACATTACCTTATCCACTTTGTCTGTCCTGAATAAAGATCATAGATTGGCTAAATTCTGTATTCTGTTGTGTATTTTCAAATGACTGTAAAATCATAGCTTTTAAAAATCTTCAGGTAATCAGGCATTCTTCAAAGAATGTATAGTAGTTAGTTTAGGATTATTTGATTATAATTAGGGCTGTCAATTAATCATGGTTAACTCACGTGATTAACTCAAAAAAAATCATGATTAATCGCAGTTTTAATAGCATTGTTAAATAGAATACCAATTGAAATTTATTAAATATGTTGAATGTATTTTCTACATTTTCAAATATATTGATTTCAATTACAGCACAGAATAGTCAATATTATTGATTACAAATATTTGCACCATAAAAATGATAAACAAAAGAAACAATATTTTTTCAATTCACTTCATACAAGTACTGTAGTGCAAGGTCTTAATCGTGAAAGTGCAATTTACAAATGTACAATTTTTTAAAAGCAGCAAAGTCCTGTGGCACCTTATAGACTAACAGACGTTTTGGAGCATGAGCTTTTGTGGGTGAATACCCACTTCGTTGGGTTTTACACTTTGCTGCTTTTACAGATCCAGACTAACACGGCTACCCCTCTGATACTGTACAATTTTTTGTTATATAACTGCACTCAAAAACAAAACAATGCAAACTTTAAAATCTACTAGTCCATTCAGTCCTACTTCTTGTTAAGCCAATCGCTAAGACAAACAAGTTTGTTTACATTTACAGGAGATAATGCTGCCCACTTCTTATTTACAATGTCACCAGAAAGTGAGAACAGGCATTTGTATGGCACTTTTGTAACTGGCATTGCAAGATCTTTACATTCCAGATATGCTAAACATTCGTATGCCCCTTCATGCTTCGGCCACCATTCCAGAGGACATGCTTCCATATTGATGACGCTAGTTTAAAAAAAATGCATTAACTAAATTTGTGATTGAACTCTGGGGGAGAATTGTATGTCTCTGGCTCTATTTTACCTGCATTCTGCCATATATTTCCACATTATAGTAGTCTCAGATGATGACTCAGCACATGTTGTTCGTTTTTAAGAAAACTTTCACTGCAGATTTGACAAAACGCAAAGAAGGTACCAATGTGAGATTTCTAAAAATAGCTACAGCACTCGACCCAAGGTTTAAGAATCTGAAGTGCCTTCCAAAATCTAAGAGGGATAAGGCATGGAGCACGCTTTCAGAAGTCTTAAAAAAGCAACACTCTGATGTGGAAACTACAGAACCCAAACCACCAAAAAAGAAAATCAACCTTCTGCTGGTGGCATCTGACTCAGATGATGAAAATGAACATGCATCAGTCCGCACTGCTTTGGGTTGTTATGGAGCAGAATCCGTCATCAGCATGGATGCATGTCCTCTGGAATGGTGATTAAAGCATGAAGGGACATATGAATCTTTAGTGCATCTGGCACATAAATATCTTGTGACGCCAGCTACAACAGTGCCATGTGAACACCTGCTCTCTTTCAGGTGACATTGAGAACAAGAATTGGGCAGAATTATCTCCTGCAAATGTAAACAAACATGTTTGTTTGATTGGCTGAACAAGAAATAGGACTGAGTGGACTTGTAGGCTCTAAAGTTTTACACTGTTTTATTTTTGTATGCAGTTATTTTTTGGTACATAATTCTACATTTGTAAGTTCAACTTTCATGATAAAGAGATTGCACTATAGTACTTGTAGTAGGTGAATTGAAAAATACTGTTTTTTTGCAGTGCAAATATTTTTAATAAAAGAATAAAGTGAGCACTGTACACTTTGTATTCTGTTATAACTGAAATCAATATATTTGCAAATGTAGAAAACATCCAAAAATATTTAAATAAATGATATTCTATTATTGTTTAACAATGCGATTAATTGCGATCATTTTTTTAATCACTTGAAAGCAGTACTTATAATGTTATTAACTAACTAAATATAGTTTACTGCTCTTTGTTCCTCAGGTTGGTTCAGGCTGTGTAGAGATTTTTCCATTATGAGTAGGGTCAACTAGCCTTTTCAAACCATTGCCAATTCAACATGGAAGGCTCTCTAATACCATGGTGATAAGTGACACGTGAGAGAGAGAACCCATCCTGGGAAGTATCCTAGGCATATCCATGTCATATAGGAGAGAGGTGATAACATATTCCTGCAATTAGCGTTTGTAAATATTTGTTGCAAGTATAATTAATACATCCAGGATGTAAAGCCAAAATAAAACTAATGTGCAAGCACTTATTGGTACAAAAAATTCCACAATGACAAAAACCTGTGTCTGGGTGGGTATTTCTCCTCATATACAGCAAAACAAAAATTGGTGATCGTTTCACTATGACGTTACATTATACATAGTGTATAATACTACTTCATTCTGTTTTATTCCAATACCAGCGCTACACTGCTATGTATTTCCATCACAAAGACTAGATCTGTCCATTTTTGGTCCACAAAATTATTTGAATTCTCAGCTGTGCAAAAAATATAATTTTGACAAGTGTATTTGACCTTCAGTGAAATTGAGTACCTGCACTAAATCTCGGTCTTGAAAACAATGCATGTCATTTCAGGAGGGAAAAGGAAAAGTTTTGGAAGAAACCAATTCCAGTTCTATGGTATAGTGCCATGTTTACATTTAAAGTCACTTTAAAAATCTGTTTCTTCATTTTAATGTATTCTCAAACAAAGAGTATTGATGACATGTTAACAGCTGCATTGTTAACAGGAACACACTCTGTGTTTGGGAGGAAAAAGCCACTGCCTAGGTCTGGAAAGAGATTTTGAACATGACATTCAAGACTCTAGTTTCCATATTTTTCTGACACTTTTTTGCTGTCTGTACATTACACATGGAGATGAGACCAAAACAGAAAACTGGCTTTAAACCTTTCCTAGAGCTTTGGGAACCTTTGTGACTTGAGCCTACTTCAAAAATAGACTGCACTAGAATACTAGTTCCAAAGAACCTTGAATTCAACCATGTCACCCACCAGTGAATGCAGCCACTCCTGGGGTGGAATATGACCACTGCAGCACACCCATAGCCATGCAATGGTGTAGGGCAAGAAAGCTGCATCCAATTGAAACTACAATGATAATATAGGTGGAAAAAGCTAATTATATATTTAGATTTATATTAAAAGGTACAAAATATTTTAAAAGGTGCCTATATCACCCTAGGTGGCTTTAACATATTTAGAAAAAACAGTCCAGCTAAAATCTTTAACCCAATATGAAATTCAACCCCCTGCCAAAAATGTCCTCTCAAAAAACTGAACTTTAAACCTTCTTCAGACTCATCCTACCCAAATAGTAGAGTGAAGTCACCAGTCTTGGAGCATACACTGAGGCTCAGCAGTCCTGGTCTGTTTTGACTCTCAATGGTGGGAGTGCGTTCCTAAAAGTAAGGACCCTGGCAGAGAGGGCATTACCATTCACCCACTCTTCTAAATCAAACCCCTCTGCTCAGTGCAACTGTGCCGTATGGCATGGGGAGAGAGGAAGTCTCTTGGATTGGCTGATACAAAGACATTTAAACTTTTCTAGGTCAGCTTTTATATTCTCCCCAGAAATAGCGTGTATAGCTGCCCCTTACCAAACGGGCTGTCACCAACTTAAGTTTCCATCTTGATTTTTAAATTCCTGTGCCAATGTGATGTGCTTGCTGAAATGCACTCTACAAGGGGAAATCATGGTAGCCAGGTCCACACCTGAACAAAATAGTTGCAATCTCTTAGTAGGACACAGATGGGTCGGGGGGAAAAAGCATCCCTGGAGATGGACTTTAACCAAAGTAGCTGAAAAAAATCCCTGCTCTTAAGTACCATAGAATCTTCAATTGATTGCATAGGTTAGGATACCATTTTTACATCTTGTGTGAAAAATGGTGAGACTTGTAGCCTAATTTAGCAAACAGGCAATTTCAGTAACTACTTATCAAACCTCCAGGGTACACACACAAATGAAATGTTACATGGTGTATGTAATATATATGCATTATGTATAACACATCGCATATTTAGTTTATAATGTCATTTGTTGAAGATACCCCAGAAGAAGTTCATCCAGTTATTTTTTTAAAAATCCAAACCTGAATTATAGACTTGATGTAGTATGGCTCCCTTTATTACTAGACTATAAACGTTAGTTTTTCTCAATATTTATATCAGCCAAGGTCTAATTAATAGTACAAGAAATTGATTTTGTTTCTGAGAACATCAGTTAGTGCTTCTCTTGTTTTTGTGTTTTACATTTCCATAGCAAAGACAATTACTTTAAGAGATCAATAATGTTGCTGCTCTATGTTGCATAGCCTGTCTATAATTTACCATACTGGCTAATGTGCCATACCAGTTAATTTTAATCTTGTATTTGGCTATTTAGGGGTACAGTCTGAGACACACAAGAAGAATTCTTTCAAATACGATTTTGCTCTTTATTAATTTAATGTGGTAATTATTAAATTATTAATTTAATAGGGGGATGAGGCGAGGAACACATAAAATAAGTCTGTGTGTACTAAATAAATAAATTAAAAAAGCTAAGCCTTGATGTCATATGTTTCTGCTAATGTTGTGTAAAATACCCTATGCACTTTGCAGTGTGTGTGAAACCTGCACAAACTTTCCAATAAAGTTTAAAGCACTTGCAAAAATGTTGCACCTGGAGCAAGGGGGGAGTGAAGAGGTCAAAGGTCAGTATTAGGCATTAAGGCATTGACTAAACAGACTTCACACTCAGTGAAAAGTCCAGACAACCCCTGCAGTGTCATCTTACAACTCTGGTTTTCTTCTTTTCAAGACATAGTAATCCATAAATACACTCAAGTCACCAGCAGCTTCACTCTCCTTTTTTTTTTTTAAACTTCCATTTTTCCCACTTCTATGAAGATCTGAAATTTTAACCCTTATGTCTTTGGATAAACTTTGGGAACTGCTTATCTTCTCCCTTACTGTTGTCATTAACTATAATTCTCTTTTAAATGCTACCCTTTGCAAATTATCCTTCTGGAAAAAATAGTTTAAAATGATCTACAAATAATACTTGAAAGTTGAAGTTAAGCCTCAGCATATGGACAACATATCCTGGAAAATCACCAGATTTCTTAAATAACAATCATACAATCCTGCAAATAATTTAACTGCAATCTTCTTTTGAAGACCATTTTAAACAAAGGCTTCACACATTTCATGCAAAAAAATAGTTCCAAGATTATTTTCCTGGTTAAAATAAATTGATTTTAGCTAGAAGACTGCATGATGACTATTTTTTTTAAAGGTACAGAAGGAAATACTTCTACATGTTGAATAAAATTAAAGGTAAAACAAAAAGTGGTGCTTGTGCTTTCATCATACAATTAAATATTTCAGTTTTCACATCATAAAAGCAATATGTGCAAATCATGAGACAAAATGATTTTATTAATTTTATCCAATCCCATTATCCACATCCTACAGCTTAGGGGACTGGATAAACTGCTAATACAGTCTGGTGACTTGACAGTAAAAGTAGGCTGGTGAAACACATCCCATCAATAGCTCATAGCCTACACATTTTGCTTATTTCCCCTCTTAATCCTGTGCATTACATGAATCTGAAGTTCCACACAGGATATTTCACCTCAAGCTTCTTTCTCATCACCCCGCCCATTTTGAGAAGCAGAGGAGACATGGACACAGATCTGCTAAAGTTTCATTTTTCTAATGGGTTTTTATAACCTGAACAGAGCTGTCAAGACATTTGAAAGTATGTGTAAGTACTTTTCATATTCTGCATGAATATTGATTAATGCAAACACTCTATGGAGAGAATGAGTGTTTTCTTTGTTTGTGCAGAGCACCATCATAGTTGTACATAGACAAAAATAATTTTTTTCCAGTTCTATGCATGTGATTCAGACAGCAATTTCACTTCACCACAAAATGGCGGCCTGAAAGAAACCACTGTTAAGTCTCGTGCTCTGCAGGACTCTTTACTATGCTGTGATTTTAGAAATGCACACCCATGAATTTGTTATTTAGATTAATTAAGTAACAAAATCTATTACCATATAGAAAACAGAGTGGCTAAATACTTCTCTCAGCTTTACTCATCCAACCCTACTTCAGTATAACAGAGAGCAGAATCAGGTTAAGGACATGTAACTGTTCAAACTAGTGCAAGGGTTTTGTAGAACCAGTTTCTACAAGGTCTTTAAGCATGTGCTGAACTTTAAGCAAAGGAGTGATCCTACTGAAGTCAATGGGCTACTCATACGCTTTAAATTTAGCCATGTGCTTAAGTGCTTTGCTGAATCAGGGCCTAAATGCATCAATATCACAGGTAAAAATAAGGGGACCAGAGACTGACACCCTTGCTCACCTTGAGAAGCACCTTCTCAAGTCAAGCAAATGAAATGAGTGGGACAACTTACAGAGTAAGGTATTACACCACATTAGTAGGCTTCACAATCCAGCCCTACCTGACTATATTTTATACTGAAGATGAAACTATCTCACTCATCTTCTTAAATACTAATAACATTTTGCTAACAGCAAGCAAAATACTATATGCCCAAACAGATGAAATGTTTCAAGTAAATTGAATGAAAATGGAGTATTGTACCTAGCTAAAAGCACACACTTTCTACCTTTTCAGCTAAAGAAAGTAGATTTTTGTTTAATTATTAGGCCCAAGCATACAGACCTGGTGCAGATAAACATGGAAGTCAACGGGAATTTTGCCTTCATATTCTGTTCAGTGCTGCTTCTTATGCCCTCCTCTGTGGTATTTGAGCATAGGGCCTGCAACAATAATTACATGTCCAAAGCACTAATTAATCCTCTGTGATGTATATAGGTGAGTATTACGCTGTTACAAAGGAGGAAACTGAGGCAGAGGTTAAGTGAATTGTCCACAGCTACATAACTCATTGGGAGAGCTGGCATTAGAACCAAAATCTCCTGATTCTTAGTACCATGCTCATGCAGTACGAGACTGCAAATGTAGGAATTGCCCTAAGGTGTCTTTGCTCTATTTGATGTTTTCAGACACATCTACTATTTTGTTCATTCTTTCTGATACATTCCTAAATGGTGTATATATAGATATATTGGTTTAAAAAAACATGCCTGGTAATTTTCGTTCTGCTGTCTTTCCCCTTTTCCTCATTCACCTTACACCTGAGGAATGACTGAGGCGTTAATGAAACTTTCTTCAACTGAAGAAAAGAAGGCTATTTCACAGTGACATGTAAACATACTTTCATCAGTAAACCAGAGATTTATGGGGAAAAATCTCTTGATTCGGGTTCATAGTTGTGGGTGGCCAATTGGAGCATGATACTAGTCCAGGACTTGAATGATACAGAAATTTTACATTTAGTGGTCACAACAATAACCAATTTATAACCATCTTTGATATTTCTTTAACTGTTATATATGGCCCTATATTGGTTTCAGTCAGGCAATTTTTCCTCTCCTAAATTATCCATCCTATCCGCTTAGCTTGTCTGCAGATTAAGGGAATGTGTAGATTTCTGACTAACACGGCTACCCCTCTGATACTGATCTATTATGTGTTTCTTAAATACAATAATTGTTAAATCTCAATAAATGTATATCCACCGTACATTTCTTACTAAACCCAAACAAAATTGTAAATGGTGGACATTGTGGTACAATTTGTGTCAATTTTATCGTGTGTGTGTGTGTGTGTGTACGTACACATTCTCACACACACCAGCTACAGAAGATATAATTTTGACACAGTTTACATTGCAATCTATAATTCAGTTTAGGGGAGTATATATAACACACGTAGACAAGCTGCTAATGATTACATGTTTTAGATACTAGGTTGGTGTGCACAGTTATAAAAACTTAAGTAGTTTGAAATAATATTTTGCTGGTAATATTTTAATATTTGATTTTCTTTTCATTTGAAAAGCCCCACCTCCCTTGCATCTTCCAACTTCAAGAGACAATGGAAAGAAATCCATCATTCCATAATTCACTTGTTCCTTCCCTTAACGGTAATGAGCGTTTGTTTAGGTTTTTGTATATTGGACAAAGAATAAATGGAGAGAACCTGTTTGCCTGGAGAGTGAAACAGAACTTTTTTCTTGTGCTTCCAATAGAGAGAGGAACTTGCAGTGATTTTGCCTGAACACTTCTAACATTGCAGTTTTGTATAACTAATATAAATTAAATATTCTTAATTATTTCAGCTCTGGCTGGAAAGGATACAAGACAAAGAGGAGATTGATGCAGCGTGCCTCACAATGGCTCTACTGATTTCTCTACTGGCCCTTCCTCTGCACATGGTCAATTGGAATTGAAAATTCTGTTCTGATTTCATTTGCTGGAATTTTAAAGCAGGTCAGGAAGAAAGATGTTATTGAAAAGAAAATTCTCATCTAAATAAGAAAAGAACATGTGGCCATCTGGTCTAACTATACCATGCCGAAAGTCATTTAAACTCAGTTGTAGTCTTGATCTTGCAACAGTTTACCAAAAAATCAAACGGAAATCTGTTTACATTAAAATACCCTAAATGTTTTTATCTATAAATATGCAATGCACAGTTCATTTCCTATCTGTGATGCATGAGCTCATTTGACCCCACTGCCTTACTGAGCTGGACTGCATTTCTGGCAGGCAAGGTTTCAGTTGCTCTCAGCCTACTTTTGCTACGTAAAAATACCAAAAGAGCAACCCAATTTTTGAAAGTTTTGTGTGATCCCAAGTAGTTTCTACTCATGCGTGATGTTTGTATTTACACGTAAAGGAGGCATTCAGAGGCGATATAATTTTTTTTTAAAGTCATTAGAACTGGAAGTTTCTATGCATTGTGCTGTAGTGTTTATACAACCAATTACAGTGCACAGACTAGCAGACCATGTGGAATAGATTTCAAACTCCTCATTTTGTTTGGACTAGAGTCATAAATATGTGTGAATTTTCATGCCCTCTTTGTTTCAGCATCAGCAGCTATTTACAAGTTTAGAGAAAAAGTGAGTTAGCAAAAAACATAGGCCAAAATTTTCAAATTTAGACTCTTTGGTTACAAAATTAGTCTCCTAGATTCATATTTAGGTGCTTCAATATAAATGGCTTTATTTTCAAAGGTGCTGTGAATCTACAGTTTACACTGATTTTGGCAGAGTTTGCTGAGAGCTTATGAAAATGGAGTCACTTTTGTTTAGGCACTTAAATATGTACCTCAGGCCTAACTGTAAATACCCAGAAATGAAAATTTTGGCTTATAGTTCTTTTGATTAAAAAATGAACTTTTCCAGTTAAGCACATTCTGTACATCAATATTAATTTGCTAGCTGGAAAAAAATCCACTCCAGTTTAAAGCTCATGTGTAATCCATACCTTACGTTTGGTAGGAGAATTGATTCTTTTGTAGTATTTTAGAACATGGGAAATGGAAAAAACCCACTAATTATAATTATTACCTTTAGAAAATACACATCAGCACTTTAGTCTATAGCTAACAAAATGATTTTTAATTATACATGTGAAATATTAATGTAAGGTTTTATTTTCAAGGATAATACCAGAAAAAGGAAAAAAAAAGATTAGCAAATAAAGAAATTGTGGGGAATGCGTGTTGTGTGTGTATATTTTTCACGGATATATCCATCAGTGTAGCTACTGATATATTATGCCTTTTCAAATAAGATGTATTAAATTATTCTTTCAGGAAACTGTTTAATTATTTGTATGAGACTTTGGATTTATATAGTTAGAAAACTTGATTGATGTAGCCAATCTTTTATTTCTTCGAATTATGCTCTAGAAGCCTGTAGTCCTATTTGAGATACTGGATGCTGTTGTCATTATGTGCAACTTACTCTTATTTTCTCTCTTTTCCTCTTTAAGCAACTTTCTAGTAAGTTTTATAAACTGCTCAGCTCACCCAAAATAATCAACATATGGGATACCCATACTGGGATCCTGTTTTCAAGTCTAAATCTAGTATACTATTTGCTGGGGGGAGTGTGAGTGTGTGTTGATGACAACTATAATACCAATAAAAGAAAATCACTAAAGTAATTTATCTTTTTCCTAAAAGCCAGCTGATATTTTGAGTAAACCATACTTTCTTAAACCTTGTCAGGTGATGGGGTTTGTTTTTTTTTAAAGTATGCACTATATGTAAGTATTTTAAAGTTTTACTCAAAGTAATTTGATTAAAAAACCCTCCTTTTCCAAAACCCTATACCATGTAGCCAGTGACAATGAAATGCATGAATTTCAAAGAATAAAATTTCTAGTGTATACATTTAAAAATTAAATGGGAAATGGTTCAAAGAATAAAAGAATCTTCCTTTCCTCCGGGTATCTGTGCTAACCCCACCCCCAGCCACACCAAACTAATGTGCGTGACTATTTTTGGGAGTACTGTGTTCAAAAGACAAACTTTCTGGAAGTAATGAGACACAGCCAATCAGTGTTTCTCCAGGGAGTGCAGTAACTGCTTGACAATTGGAAAGCCAGATTCCCATAGTCAGACTGACTACCTCAACTAACCCCCCTCAATTTGGACATGGTTTGCCCACTGGTATTCGAATACCACTAGGTTTGAAGGTGCTCAAAATAATCTGAGAGAGTTGTTAATCTCTCTAAAACCTAATCTATTACTAAAGATTCACATTTTCAAAAACAGGGTCCCTGAATTACTAATATATCATATATACATACATAGTATCTTGTATATGCATATAGTACAGTGTTTCTACATAAGTGTATGTGATCTATCTGAACAACATACTGTATGCAATAAAGATACACCATATACAGGAGTATACTGTTTGTAAAAATCAAGATATAGGATGTACAGTGCATGCACAGAGATATAGTCCACCATGCTATAGAATTATTTGTGTGTGCATATATATATACACACATATACACACATTATACACATACCTGTTTATAAATGATTTTTCATATATTATTTAAAATAATATACAACTTAAAACTGAGATTGCCCAGAGTAAGACAAAAAAGGGATATTTTTGTCTTCAATGTTTCTGCAGTATGGGTAAGACTTCTGTGCCTAGTCTACACATAGCAGAGAAATAGGCTTGCCGTGCATTGCGTGCAGGCTCCTTGATTGTAGAGGGGAAAAAATCTGGCTGGAATCCAGACAGGCTAGCATAGCGCTCTGTTGATCATTATGTCTAGCCTTCAGGTGTCTCAGCTCACAGTGGGCGGCAGTTGGGGGAGGTGTAGATAACAGGAGAGCAGACAAAGAAAAAAATGGTGTACTTAAAAAAGATTATATGAAAATTCATGTCAAGTTCTCCTTTTAAAAAAATAAATTCTTTGGGTTCCTCGCTGCACAATGGGAGCACGTGAACATCTGCCCAGGAAGATTTATTTAAGCCATACTTAGTAGTGGCTAAGCCTTTCAACAATCTTTCTTTATTGGAGGTTTTTTTGTTTTTTGTTTTTTTTAAAGAATAAGTATGAAAATCTTTCACTCAAACTGTTTTCATCTCCATGTTTTTGTACAGAGCCAGACTAACTAGGTCTGAATCAGGTTCCCATTGTCTTTTCTCTTTTTTTTTCTGTTAGTCCTGTGAAAATACTTTCAGAATGTAACTTTTTAAAAGAAGATTTGGACTATTCAAGGATTTCTTAATTTAAATACAGAAGGATAAATCAGTGTGCTATTATCTATTTGGGTTCAATTTTGTTTCTAGGGAATGCGGGGGGGGGGGGGAAGAGAACCACCTCTGCTTTGTCTGTTGCTTCTGTTTGAGAACTCTTGTAAATCTTACACAGAAAGCAACTTAGATCTGCCGAGATCTCCTGGCGAGCAAAGATCTTGGTAAGCTATCAAAATGCATCTCATTATGAATGTGTTGTTATTTCTCCCCCCACCCCCGCCTTCTGACATTATGCTGTGAAGAGTCTCATACCCCTTCCCAACCCATCAGGAATCTGAGTGAATTCTTTCTAAATGGAAGGCAGGATTCAGAAATGTTTAAAGCAGCCTGTCCAAGCCCCTCCTCACACTGAACGATTCCAGATTGAATATTTATTACCTGCTTTTTTTTAAATGCAACCATAAACCTTTCTCTCTGTCTCCCACCCCCACCCCACCCCAACAAGAACACTGAAAGGGGTGGGATGGGAAGTTTGCTTGATTTCATTGTTCAGAACATAAGAGCTATTTGCCCCATAGTCTCTTTGCTGTCTTTCAGAGCTAATTATAATAACTGTCAGATGTCTGCAAAGTCTGGACTGTCCTTGCCAGCAGAGACAGCAAAGTTTGCCTTTATTTTTTCCCCGTTGGGGACAGATCAGGCCTGAGTAAACACAGAGCGGAAATAAAAGTGAACAACATACATGTGGGGGGCTTTTTTGCCTTCATTTTTCTTTATGAACAAAGCAGCACACTGGCTATGTTAGGAAGCAGTGTGGCATGCAGCTCTTATGCAGACACTGCCCTGAGGGATAACTGATTTTTTTCCCCTTCTTCTTTTACTGAAGCATGCAGGAAATATCCCTGAAAGATTCTCAATAGTCTTAGATAATTTTCAGTCTTCATAGCCAGGGAAAAATAATAGAGCATATTTTAAAGATATGGTGCATACAACACGTAAACAGCATTACACTGCGCACTTTAAGGGTGAAAATAAAAATCGATACTCACAGTTTCATACTGTTAAGCTGTGGTAATCACTGTTTACTTCAGTAGAGATGAGTGTGGTGGGTGAATGTCAAGGATGCAGATCCCAATTTAATGCAGAAGGAAAGTACAAAAGTGCTTCATAAAGTCACTCGGAAGTCAGCCACTTGTGCTCAGACATCCCATTGCTGCTGTGCAAGCTGTACTATCTGCAGTTCTGAATTGAACTAAATACTGCCCATGTGAAAGACAGGAGAAATGCTGTCATGTGGGACACACAAATCCACCCTATTGGCTCGGAAGGCATAACTTAGGCATCCTTGTTTTTCCACCATTGGTTAATAGTTAAAACTGAAACACTAGGTCTTCCTAGTGAGTCCCTTTCCCCTCTGTGCATGGAAGAATGAGTGTAGGATTTTACAGTGACAGGATTAGTTAAGAAAGGGACTGAAGTCATCCTTTGACTGATTCTGGTGGGTGGGGATTGGAGGCTGAGCTTTGTGTGTGTGTGTGTATCCTTCTACAGTCTTGCTTGGGCTTTGCATGTCGGAAATACTTGCAATTAACTTTGGAGTTGAAACTAAAAGTTATTTGGGGTTAAGCAAGGGTTTTTGTTTTTAGATTAAGGTTTAATATTGCAGAGTGCAGTATGGTTTTAGTGGATTCAGTACCATGTTCTATCTGATTTAACAGATTATTTATTATCACTTTTCATCGATTCACAGATTTTAAGCCCGGAAGGGACCACTATGATCATCTAGTCTGATCCCCTGCCTAATTCATCCAAGTGATTCCTATATTTTGCACAATAAACTTGTGGTTGAACTAGAGCATAACTTTTACAAAGCTGTCCAATTGCACAGAACTATTATTATGCTAACATTATTACATCTAGTAAGCAATGAAATTTCATAAACTTCATTATTGCCAAGATGTGGTAATTGCAAGAATAATCAAGAAATTATTAGAATTGAGCAGGAGGGAAGAAGATCAACTCTTCTCTATTTAAATGTTCTGCCCCTTTGCCTGATTTAGTTATGCAGACATCAGCAGTAATTTGAAACAGTAGTCAGTCATGTGTGACATACTACTCCAATTAACCCTTATTAAAAAGACCTTTCTGAAATCCAGCATGCACACAATCACAGAAATTAGATATAGGAGAGATCTATCAGAGTTACATAGCCCATCCTCCTGTCAGTTCAAGATTGTTCCCTCTTCTACATTTCAAGGGCTTTCATCCAGTCTAGTTCTAAATATCCTAAACAATGGCACTTCTGTCAATTCTGTGGGAGAGCATTCGTGAGCGTAAAGGCTCAATTCAGCAATCAAATAGCTTGTCCACACTTGGAAGTTTATCAACATGGCTATTCCAGAACTTCCATTTTGGTACGTTTCCAAGTGTAGACAAACCCACAATCAATTGGAGCTTCTCCTACCTAGGTCCTATGCAGCATCCCTTACTCAGATCTTGGTGTCTGGAAATTTTACTGCTATCTAGCCTAACCAGAAGCCTTTTATTTCTTTCCTCATTTCTGCTACTTACATTCTATTGGGCCACCTTTGAACAATTCCCTTCGCTGCTTAGTGTTTACATTATTCAACTATCTATAGGCATTTCTCATATCTACCCTTGTCATTACTTAGCTCAATACAGTATTCCAGGTGTAATGGCAGAAAAGCCATAGAGTGTGGGGCTGTTCTCGCCTTAGTCTGTGGTGTATACATGATGCCTCAACGACAAATTGTTTTTCACGTTACAAATACAGTAAATATAAAAATAAGTCTCCTATCCATTCAACAAGCCAGATTTAATGGAAAAAATACGTACACTGGAGGTTGTTATATCATGATTTCTCTCTCAATCAGAGAATGAAGCAGAAACCAAATGAATGAATGTATCAAATGCAGCTTTTCATCTCTCTGCTGTATTAAAATTGCCATCTTGTCTCAGTAAATTTGTTGATGGCATGCTTCATCAATAGTGAACTGTACAGAAACTACAGGATTAACTACAGTCTCTTTACCCACCAATAGATTGCTATTTAATATGAGAGGAAGGATATAGATGCAGGCATGCATTAGATGGCACAATGGATGGTATCTTTGGAGCAGGGATCATGTCTTCCTGTATTTTTATACATCTTCAAGTACGCTGGGGCCCAGTCCTGATTGAGGCCTATGGATATTACAGCTGTACAAGTAATTAATACTAATAAGTGCTTGCAACACTATGGTACACCATTCATTCTTCCCATCATCTTCACCCCAAATCCGATTGGGTTTTAGTCATTCAGGTCCAGATTTTTCAGTCATTTACATGAAGGCAAGCCTGGGTTGTTTTGGGGGAATTGTAGTGGTGTAAATGTCACCAGAATTTGGCATTAGATCATAAGGGAAAGTGATCTACAAGGAAAATGAAAATGTGTCTTTTTGAATGTTTTCGTGTTACAAAATCAAGTGGTCTCTGCTCTGTTTTTCCTAGAGGTCTCTATGGATGACTAAAGAACTATTAGGATTATGATATCATAAGTACCAAGAAAGTGAAATCTGAATCTTCAAGAAGGGATAGGGGGTTTTTATACAGACTTTTAATTTTTTTTAAAATATGTATTTAAGGCAAATTCTGGAACAAAAGACAGGATTAAAATCTTTCCCAGCCCTTTCAGTTAAGGGCTGAAAGCCTCCATCCTAGCCCTATGGTTCTACAGCAAAACCTGGGAAGACAAGACTTGATATTCCTGGTATATCTGAAACATAATACAAGAAGAATAGAGATGACAGTTTTTGAGCCTTTTGCTTATGAACAAAGAAATCCCAGGTCATTTTATCTTCTCTGTGTAGGTCCCCTTTAAAAATACTAAGTAATAGTTGACAATAAAATAGCAGAAAAACACAATTTCTGCAACTTTAACAAGTTGAAGTATAATAGTCCTCATAAGGACAGGTACCTGTTTGGTTTCAATAAAATGATGCTAGAGCAGTAGCATCAAATCTTTCTCTCCTCCTTCCAACAATGTGTTCATCTCCAATAAGCCCGTCACATCTGGACTCCAGAACACTGAGGGGGCAGAGTTACAAACCCTGGGAGACTTTTTTCTTTTTTTTCTTCTTCTTTTTTACAGTGCTGGTGGTCTTTGTAATTTTGGGTACTTTTAAAAATTCAATTAAAGTGGGAATAAATATTAATAAAATAAACCTTACTCCAGAGAGCAGTAAACTCTTGGGCTTTAAGCCTTTATACATGGTCTTGTCTTAAATATATTTTGAGCACTGATGTCAGCTTTGGTTTTAAAATGTTTGTGTGTGTGTGGGGGGGGGTGTTATTTCAAGAGAGCAAATAAACATCTGACTCCATTTAGCATTGTTTTGCTCTTTCCTCAAACATCAAGGTTGAATGGCACCATTTTCAGGGAAATGTAGGAAATCTAAAGAAGTGGTAATCCACATGTACTTCTCAAGTCACATCCAGGTCTTGGAAGAGTCATGTGTGCATCTAGCACAGGCCACAGATCTGACTGGTGCGTCAGCATGAAAGGAGAGAAGAGAAACCATTGCATGACACACATGCAGATATTATTCAGATTTTTTTAATTTCCAAGAACTCTTCTGAAGAGTCTAGAAGCAGACATTCTGTTCTCAGAGTTGCTAATCATCGTAATAAATTAATACTGAATTCTGATATAGCCTGCAGAGACAACACATATATGCTAGTATACGTAAACACACTGTGTCCTCATGGGGCTCTTACCTGTGTTCATTCCATTAGTTCATAGAATCATAGGACTGCAAGGGATCTCGAGAGGTCTCCTAGTCCAGTCCCCTACACTCAAGACAGGGCTAAGTATTATCTAGACCATCCCTGACAGGTGTTCGTCTAACCTGCTCTTAAAAATTTCCAATGATGGCGATTCCACAACTTCCCTAAACAGTTTATTCCAGTGCTTAACTACCCTGGCAGTTGGGAAGTTTTTCCTAATGTCCAATCTAAACCCCCCTTTCTGCAATTTAAGCCCATTGCTTCTTGTCCTATCTTCCAAAGGTTAAGGAGAACAAGTTTTCTCCCTCCTTCTTGTAATAACCTTTATGTATTTGAAAACTGTTATCATGTTCCCTCTCAGTCTTCTCTTCTGCACACTAAGCAAACCCAGTTTTTTCAATCTTCCCTCATAGGTTATGTTTTCTAGACTTTTAATCATCTTTGTTGCTCTTCTCTTGACTTTCTCTAATTTGTTTATGTTTCCTGAAGTGTGTTGCCCAGAACTGGACACAATACTTCAGTTGAGGCCTAATGAGCTTGGAGTAGAGTGGAAGTATTACTACTTGTATTGCTTACAATACTCCTGCTAATACATCCCAGCATGGTTTGCCTTTTTTTTTTGGCAACAGTGTTATACTATGGACTCATATTTAGCTTGTGATCTACTCTGACCCCTAGATCTCTTTCCACAGTACTCCTTCCTAGGCAGTCATTTCCCATTTTGTATGTATGAAACTGATTGTTCCTTCCGAAGTGGAGTACTTTGCATTTGTCCTTACTGAATTTCATCCTATTTGTCAGACCATTTCTCCAGTTTGTCCAGATCATTTTTGAATTTTAATCCAATTCTCCAAAGCACTTGTAACCCCTCCCAGCTTGAGTATTGTCCATAAACTTTACAATTGTACTCTCGATGCCATTATCTAAATCATTGATGAAGATACTGAACATAACCAGACTCAGAACTGATCCCTGTTGGACCCTCGCTTGATATGCCCTTCCCGCTTGATTGTGAACCACTGATAACTACTCTCTGGGAACAGTTTTCCAACAAGTTATGCACCCACCTTATTGTAGCGCCATTTAGGTTGTATTTCCCTAGTTTGTTTATGAGACAGTCAGGTGAGACAGTATCAAAAGCCTTACTAAAGTCAAGATATGCTACAACTACCACTTGCCCCTATCCACAAGGCTTGTAACCCTGTCAAAGAAAGTTATTAGGTTGGTTTGACATTATTTGTTCTTGACAAATCCATGCTGACTGTTACTTATCACCTTATTATCTTCTAGGTGTTTACAAATTGATTGCTTAATTATTTGCTCCATTATCTTTCTGGGTACTGTAGTTAAACTGACTGGTCTGTAATTCCCAGGGTTGTCCTTATTCCCCTTTTTTATAGATTGGCACTATATTAGCTCTTTTCCAGTCCTCTGGAATCTCTCCCATCTTCCATGACTTTTCAAAGATAATGACTAATGGTTCAGATATCTCCTCGAGTATTCTAGGATGTATTTCATCAGACCCTGATGAAGGCCTCTTGAAGACGTCTAACTTGTCGAAGTAATTTGTCACTTGTTCTTTCATATTTTAGCCTCAGATCCTTCTGTAATTTCACTGGCATTCCCTGTGTTAGATGTCCAATCGCTACTAAACTTTTTGGTGAAAGCTGAAACAAAAAAGTCATTTACCCATTAATTTATTTTGCAACTACAATATTTTCTTTTAGACTGCAAGTACATTTTTATTTTGTGTGCATAACACTCTCTTCTTCTTCTTCTTTTCTACCTCTCCGTCCTGGTTGCTGAGAAAAGATGCATGTTTGAGAACGCCAAATAGAATCAGAGAACCACAGAATTATCATAGTCTGTTAACATGGCACCACTTTGCAAAAATGTTTTTATCCTGATGATGCTTAGACATGATGGTACTGAGTCACGATGACAACATGTCATAGTATGAATATAGTGATATACTATACATATGGTACCTAATTTTTCCTTCCACCACTGTACATAATTATGTGCATAATATATTGAAGGACAAGATCAAGGACTTAAATAACATTCCTTCAGATATATGTAGAATAAATGCAGAGTTGGAACTGGCATGTTGGGGTGCTGTACTGCCTGAAGCAATTGGTCTGAAAATATTTTACATTCTTAATTAGAAAATCAAATGTATTTCAATAGTGTGTGTGGTGTTAGGTTTCATTTTGTCCAATACATCTGACTATTTTAATCATTAAATCTTGCTACAATAAAATAATTGACCATTATTATATAGATTGTAAACTTGTAAATTAGCTTGCAACTTAATGAGTGGTGTCTGCTAAAGTTTAAATCAGTGTACCTCTTAGCCACTGATACTAAAGTCCTCCTCTGTGCTGGCAATGCGTTGCAGAAGAAGGAAGCCATTACAGAGAACAGGAGCTAAGCAGGAGTCTGGAAAGAGATCGCAGAGCAAAAACCATAGCCACTAGAAGTCCTTGTATGGGAGGGAAGGCGGCAGAAGGAGTAAGTAACGCATCATGGAGTCAGTGCAGCAGCGAAGGACTAGCACAGACTGGAAGCATAGGCCACATTAGATATAGCTTATTTGTGTTTCTGTCAAAAGCTGTTTTATCCCTTGGCTAAGAAGAGTCCTGAGTTAATTTGAAAAGAGCTTGAGTTACAATAAGATATGGAAGGATTTAAAAAAAATGCAGAGCAGGCATTCTTTATTGAAATGGCTGTTAATTGTCAAAATGCCTTCTGATCTGATAAACCACCCTATGGAGTATCAAGGATATGTGGAATGAGTGGTCAGGTTGTAGAGTTTCCATTTAGTTAAATAAAATTGTTAATGTGCTTATTAATGCTACAATTATTATTTTGTGTAGGTTTTGAGAGTGACGGTGTTTTTTTTAATACCTAATTTAAACAATGGATGAAGTTGAATGTGTAATTTTGGGGCAATTGGGAGGTTTTTTCAAAGGCCAAAAGAGTAGTTGGTGCCCAACGCCCATTAAAAATAATGGATGTTGGGTCCTAGCTTCTTTTTGTACCAACTGAAAATCTTTTCCCTCACTGTACACATTGACCAATTCCTGCTGTAAAATTTAGCCAGCCCTTATGTGGATAATGATGTTTTAGTCCAGAAGTGCCTTGGAATTCAATGGACCATGACTACATATGCTGAAATTCATATTTGTGCCATTTCTAATACCAAACATCCGTGTCTAATTGATATTGTTACTTCACATTTTCCAAGCATGATTCTGGTTACAGGATATTTGAATAAATTCAAATATCTGATGTCGCTATACATTAGGAAAAATCTGGGGAGATCCAATCAATCTATTATAAAATATTGTCAGTTTCTGTTCAAAACATTTTACAAATTGTGTGTAGGTGGGAGAACTAGAATCAGCTAAAAACAACTACACCTGAGGAGAAACTTTCCCAATACCGGAGTGGAGATTGTCTTATATGGATTTTAGTCAGGTGGATTTGAATGAAATAATACTTGGATTTGAGTATTTTTCTACAGCTTCAATGAGCTGTTTATCTCCACTTCAAGCTTTGGTCAGCAATTCAGTGATTAGTGATGCTCTAAAGCATCACTAAACTCAGACTTACATTTTATATTTGCCGCTATTTTTGAAAGTATATCAGAAGTAAAAGACATTGAAATGCTTTCTTAATTCCAAATAGTGGAGAATCTTTTGTTAAGCTTACCTGAATTTTTGACAGTCTTCCTACTTTATCCCTCTTCTCCAATTCATTCCTTTCCCTTACTCCTTTCATCCTAAACATATTCTTGTCCTTGCCCCATCACACAGTGCCTTCTCTCCATCCCTCAAAGGGCCCCTAATTCCCCAGTCCCACTCCCTGACCATCAGCAGACCCCTGTTTCCTCAATTCTTTGATCTAAACCCCTAAATGGTCCCTGATTCTAAACCAGTTCTTTGATCTCAACAGACCTGACTTTCTCCCCATCTCTAACCTACACTGTCTCTCCCTGGAGATTTCAGGGTTGGTACTTTCCATGATAAACAAACTATCTGTTGTAAATTGCTCTAGTGTTTCCTAGGCATGAGGCACAGCAGAATGAATTTCCTCTTTTCTGACCAAGGAGAAGTTCTGACAGTTACTGTTGTGGATTTGAAGATGGCAGATATCTAGTTTGGGTTACTAAGCCAAATAAGATCTTGAGAGCTGCGGGAGTACGTTAAGGGCTAGGGAGAAGGAGTGGGATATATATTTTTTCAATACTAAAAGAGAAAAAAGAGAGAAGTGGGACTGGTTTAATTTTTAGACTGAAACTTGGTCCAGTTCTTAATCTCTCTGAGCTGGTTTCCAGTCTTCACTCAGGATGAATCCTTTCTCTTTTCACAAAAGAAACAGACAAATAATAAAAAGTGTTTTTCAAATTATTTTTAAACAAAAGTAAATGAGACCCCTATCTACAGTTTTCCACCCTCAGCTGCAGTCTCTGCTAGAAAGGTGCTACGTAAATGGTGTGATCCACAGCAAGGACACAGATCAGTAAACATACTGTGGTTTCTTATTCAGTAATGCAAAGCTGTTAAAATGTTCAATAGTTCATTATATATTGGTGCCCAATATGGTAAGGTCTGGACTTGGAGTTTATTTCTGTTCGGTTCTGGATGAACCAGGCAGTCTAATTAAGATCTCCTATATCAGGTTTGTTAGTCTCTTCTGGCGTCTCAGTGTGTTGGAGATGGGTCTAGGTAGTTTGTCCCAGTTATTGTTCCAGTTTTTGGGTGGTCTCAAATTGGAATAGTTATTTAAAATTCCTTTTGAAACCATCTGCCTTGCACATTTTCCCCCTTTAATGAATTAAATTATTTCATGCTTTACTTAAGGGAAGCTAATACCCCAAAGAGGCAATACCAATACCATAGTTTTCATTGCGAGAAACCAAGCCCAATACTTGTCTACAGAAATGCATTTTCTTTGGTGTCTTATGAAAATTTAAATTAAATGGATTTAATAATTTAAGCAGAGTAGTGAAATACTAGGACACTTAGACATTATAGTTGGATTTTCTGCTGCTTTTTAAGGAATCTACCCTTGCTAGTTGCACAGATACTATTGGGATAGGATGTTATAAGAAATAGCATAGCATAGAATATAGTAAAATAGGATTGCTAACTACCAAGGAATTTCTAGATTCTTATACAGAAACAAAGAACTCCTTCTCCAAGCTAATGCCATGGTTGAGTAAAGAATGGGGGGGGAAGGGTGTGGGGGTGGGAAGGGGGAGGAAGCTGAACATATAGCTCTTGGGGAGGGGGGAACCCACAAACTGAAACATGTTCACATAACTACTATTATGTGAAATATGTTCACACAATTTCCTACAAGAAGTTTAGAAAACAAAAGCAAAACTGCCCTCCAAGCCCTAAGAATATACTTACGCCTTTACTGAGTGCTGTGTGATCTCCCTAGCTATCAATTTTCTACAGAGTCAACCACAGTAGTATCTACACATCCTTATTTTTGTAACTTTTGTCCTACTTCTCCTTTTCTTCCCTATTGTTTGATGGTTGGCCTCATTTGTGTCAAATATAGATTGTAGGTTTTGTCACTGCAGAGAGCTTGGTTGAAATCCTGGCCCTGATGGAGCCAACAGGAGTTTTCCCATTAACTTCAATGAAGCCAGAACTTCTTTTTCCAGTATGCTTCTGATCACTAAAAAAAACCAACCGAAAATGAAACAAAAAAGCAAACTACTACTACTAAGACTAAAGCGTTTGAAAAATTTCAACCAATGAACCAATTTTTACAAAGTGAAATTTTGAAGAAAATTCAGACAGTGAAAAAAGGGCTAAATCTGTAATTTATTCACAATGAATAGTTCATCCAGCTCTACTTTAGACAGAGGGAAAGCTGCAGTGGCATCAAAGTCTCTACTCTTATGAGGCTATTCTCTGATGCAGATTTCAAATGACAAGTCAACATAAGGTGAACAGATGAGTCTTCTTCCCTGCCTTACTCAGCTGGAGAGATCGCAAAGGGTGGCCAGACAGACTCCAAATGATACTGTTCAGGCATCCTTTAATTGTGAAGGATAAAACTGGCCAAGCGGTAATTTATATAATTCCTTAAATCTGTTTTGCCGATATTACAAAATATTGGGAGACATTTCCATTATACCACAGCACGGAAAAAAGAAATTAAAGGGAATGAGGGCTGCTCAATGCTGTCTTCTCTTGGGATGGAAGGAGACCTATAGGTTAACAGCCAAATTCTCTGCTGTTAAAAATGGATGAGCATTGTATTCAATAGGATTTTGTCCATTTTACACTAGCAGAGAATTTGGCTCTAAAGCTCTTGTTGGACTTCAGTGGGCTCCATTGGAGCTATATTAGGATTGGACTACAATGATGAGAACTGCTGCATGATCAAATAAATTGTCCAATTTCAGTTATGGTCAGGATGTTCCATCGGCTCAAGATTTTGGAAACTGATATTAAAATATCTAAGCATCCGACAAAGTGGGTATTCACCCATGAAAGCTCATGCTCCAATAAGTCTGTTAGTCTATAAGGTGCCACAGGACTCTTTGCTGCTTTTACAGATCCAGACTAACACGGCTACCCCTCTGATACTTTATAAATGATGTCATTCTCCCCAAAGTGCTGCCATTTATGCGTTGTATTCCAAAACACAAGGGGTATGTCTAAGTCATTATACCTCCTGGGGCTACTCCTGGTTTGGTGAAGATTACATACCACCTGCTTTTCAGGGCAGTGCTAAAAGAACCAATCTGACCCTTAGCCCATTCTATTTGTCATGTAGAGTTCAGGCAGGGAAAACCCAATAACTTGGGCCATGGACCCTGTAAAATTCTCTGGCTCGGTAATGTTTAGTCTTTTGGGGAAGAACCCATCCTCATTCGTAAGATTCATTGCCCAAATTGGGACTTTGGGTAACCATCCGAGTATACTCGGTGAGTGAATCAGTGTGATTTCAATAGAGCCATATATGGTAATTTGGTAAGGTGGAGTCACAGACTCTTCTAGAAAAAGGAAAGCAGTGGCACTTTAGTTCTGTTTTCTGTAGCTGCTGGAGAACAGAGTGTTTTCACCAGTCAAATAAGAGATGCCTTTTGTAGCTATGGAGCCTAAGTCATTCAAAAATAAGAACAAACATAAGAACAGCCATACTGGGTCAGACAAAAAGTCCATCTAGCCCAGTATCCTGGCTTTCCGACAGTGGTGCCCCAGCGGGGATGAACAGAACAGGTAAATCACCAAGTGATCCATCCCCTGTCTCCCATTCCCAGCTTCTGGCAAACAGAGGTTAGGGATACCATCCGTACCCATGGGCCAGCAATAGTGAGGGCTAATTTTGCCTAAATTTGGGTCCTACAGGTTTGAACAGAAAACCTGTGTTTTGATAACAAAATGGACCTTTTATATAAAGTGTACCATTTGGTAGCTTGTTCTTTAAAAATAAAAACAAAAAAAAACTTGACAAGTTATTTCTGCATTTTGCCTTTTATTTTTCTACAATTCTCCTTGTTTACACTTATCTTTTTACTGTATATAACATTTGAAGGCACAATTTTTGGAATCAATGTAACTTTTAAACACAATTTTTAAATTCTTTTGATGCTTCAGATGCCTATTGAAATTCTGTACAATGAGGTCAAATTGCAATTTACAGTCTTTTGTGCATATTGAAAAAGCTTACTTTTTCTGTGATATGTTTTCAATAGAATAGTAATACCAGTTATCTTAGGTTGGTCTAAATTAAATTTTAGTAGCTTTTTATATATGGCATTCCAGCTTGCTAGAATTTCTGGAAATGCTTCTCTCTCAAAGAAGCAGAGTTCTACTGAGGATGCATTTTTATCCTACTGTTAAAAACTGTATATCATGGACAACAATTCATGGAGAAATATGTGTTTGTTCCTTTGAGAGAGGTGAACTGATAAACTGTCCAAGGTACAAGGAAATAGAGCATGTATAATGCTGATTTGAAATATTCTGCTGCTTAAGTGATGCATTAAATCAATATTCTGCAAAGCCTTTTTCTTGTTATTTACTTGGCTGCTGTCACAATTCACCATTTAGGTCATCATCTTTTTAAAGCATTTTTTTTCTTTCTCCTGGCCTAATTTAACTTTACTTAAGGAAAGCAAGAATTTATATAATGAAATTGCTTCAGATATTCTAATTTAGGACCATTTTAAAATTTAATTTTTGTATCAAATTCAATCACTTGGCTACTAGAAGAAAGCAATATTTGACTTTCAAGTAAATTATTGGTTTACTGTAACCATACCTAAATTATCACCCATAATAATACTAGCAATAGGAGATGATGGTGATAATCTGGTAGTACATCTTTAGAAATGCTTCATTAAAGTTATGAAAACTGGGTATTTCCAAAGAGAAATTATATATTCTTTCATCCATGTACTATTTTGATTTGAGAGTACATTTGCATAAATTAGAATTCAAGTATCCCCTTTACTGAACAGTCAAAATAACCCATTCAAAAATAATTATGGGGATAATCAACATCTTATTTTAACTGGAGTTGAAGGTGTGCTCTCTGTAACAATGCAGTGATCCCTCAGGGAAACCTTCATCTTGCCATCACTAAATGGCTGAGATGTGAAGTAAGTGCCATGGAACTTCAGCACCCTGGAGGTACTTTAGTTTGTCAAAATATGTAGACGTCTCCTTGATCAAGAATCACCTCTGCTGTGCTAGGATTTTACTGAGCTCAAGATAACAAAATCAGTTTAAAACATGCAATTTATACAATTAATTTTTTCCTTTAATCAAGACTTAAAAGGATTAGATCACTCACTTCCTATTGTAAACTGTGTTATGGTCTCTCATCTATGCAGTACTGTCTGTGAGATACCATTCACATACTGTGTAATTAATCACAGTGCCTACAAATGCACGTTGCCAAATCTGCATTTAAACTTCAGAAGTTTCCTTTAAAATAATTGTTGAGACATTTTTAATTACAAATGGCAGCCAAAGGGGGATTTGGGTTAAAAATAGTCCATTTTAACTTTCAATTGGACTTGGAAATCTTATTTTCTGAGTGAGATTTTAGTTTAGATTTATTACATGCAACAGAATCACTAAAACTACACTTATTCTTCAGGGATTGTAAAAGTCCCAAACCAAACATAAATATCTTATTTTAAAATTAATTCTAACTAAATGCTTAAAGAAAGGTGATTTAAAGAAAGTCATAAATTGGACAATTTTATTTTAAATGTAGGACATGGTACAGAAAAGGGCATGGACCTGACTACATGAACACTAGCTAAATATCCTTATGGAAATTTTGTGCACTGTAGAGGCTCCAGGAAACTCCTGAGAGAACATGGCATGCGGCAGTGTTAAATGAGAGAGAGTCCTTGTCTAATCCTTTTCTGTTAACTAGGTGGAGTATTCTCCCATCAGGAAGTGAGGAGATAGATTTAAATTTGAAAATTCTTTCCCATTCCATAAGAAATTTCTTGGACTGTCAAAATTTTTCAGATGAACAAATTTTTTTTCATTAAAAATGTCCTTATTTCAAAAATGAAAATTTTCAAACAATGCTTTTCTTTGTCACTGAAAGAAAAGGATTTTAGAAAAATCAGGATTTTTATCCTCCTCCAGCCCATCCTCTTACTCTTTTTTCGCCCATGGGCAAAATGGAAAAGGGGATGAAAAAGGGGGGTAAATGAAAAATAAAATATCAATAATTTCAATTTAGTTTTTGTTAACCTGCAGAAAAAATATTCTGTTATTTTAAAAGTGTTTACAATTCTTTTACCACCTCTAATCAAATTTAACGTAAGTTTTAGGTAGAGGTAGGTGTGTGTGTGTGTTGAAATTTAGTTCTTATGAAAAATACCAATTTTGATAGACTGGGAGAATAGCATACCAGGAAACAGTGCATACTACCAATCCACATACCTCTTCTTAAACATGAACTTTAGGTGTGCAAGCATAGCTCCACTGAAGCTTTCCCATCGCTGCTAAGATTGCCAATAGGATTGTCCGCTGTGGCAGTGGTCTTGTGATTGTAAGCCCTGTCCACTAGGAAATGAACTGAGACCACAAGCTCATTTCCGATAGGCCACCAAACAACCATCAGAAAGTAGTGGTGATGACTTTATCACTCCCAGTCTGGACTAGATTAGAATCCGTGACCTGCGGCTCGATATTCCATTTACAATCCCGTCTCACTTCCGGTGCTAATGTAGCCTCCGTTCTGAAGCCTTGCTCTTATCCTGATTTTTAATCAATCAGACTGCTACCCCCTGCAGGTGAAAAGTGAGCGAAAATTATTTTGGAAAATTCAATCATTTAATGTAAAGCTCTTCTACTGTAGTTCAATCCCTGCTAGTGTTGCTTTTAAACAGAGTGCACTTGTAGTGTTGTAGTGACAATGTATTATTCATATAAGTTATTTAAGCAACTTTGATGTTTCCAGTTTTTATATTATAACAACACTGAAAGTAATATTTTACTCCTTCCCTTGAAATACTTAGTGTATTCAATATCAAGAGCAATCATGTACATGAAGATTTTACTCATCCCATGTACTCCACAAAGAGATAAAATATCAATTCTAATGCTATTTTAAGTGTGTGTGTGTGTGTGTGTGTGTATATATATATATATATATATGAAATCAAATTTATAATAATTTTAAATTAGGTTTGGTTACAAGTGGCTCCAATAAAAATGCTTTGCCAAATGAACATCGACAGAGTCTGACTCTGTTCGGTCTATATTCCATATATTGTTTGTGTCTACTCTGTCTTGCATGTCCCTGAACTAAATTGTTAGTGCTTTTCAGGTTAAATCCTGTCCCCTTTGAAGCCAATAGGAGTTTGTCATTATCTTTATGGGGACAGGATTTAACCTTGTGTCTTTATCTTTTCATAAGGTACCTAATACAGTGAACTATTGGTTCTGGGAAAATAATAATGTTTGTTTTAACTATAGAAAACAGAAGAGACTAATTCTAAATGAATATTTTAACAAGGATTTATATAAGTTCGTTCATTTATTTCCTCTCCTCTGTTTGAATCTGGCAGAGTATCCATGTAAAATTTTCCATGTGATTTTAATTATGCCAGTGGATAGAAACTAACTTGGTAAAATGTGCAGGGATTTTAAATACCTCAACAGTAAAAGGAATTTTGCCATCATTATTGAGAACTTGATATTACTTATGGTATGGCATATTCTTATTAGTGATTTGAAGTAGGAATAGCAATCAGATAGCAGTATTTTTTAAAGGTGTATGTGCTGAGAATATGCCAGAGAGAAAAACTGGGGTTAGTAATAGATAAGTCGAGCTGAATGAATAATTACAGCAAATCATTTAATCAACTTATTATTCCTGTGTTTCTGTTTGCAGAATATGAGCATGATTATTTCCTCAGATGTATTTTGTTGAATGATTATTGTGTGGTTTTTAATCTAATTCTGCAACATAATTATGAACAGTTGCTGCAAGTGCTCAGTAGCAGATATTGAAATTTGAGCTAGTTTGGTTGGTTGTGGTTGGTCACATGGTATTGCCTCTGTTCCCTAATTTGATAAGTATAACTCTTTATTATTAGGAGATCTTGAAGAAGTTACTGGGGCCCTCAGAAAGAGGCAGCAGATAGTAAGCCTTAGGAATTGTTGACTTTTTGCTTTCTGCACCACATAACTGTTGCCCAGGACATAAGTCACAGAAAAACTAGGCTACTGTAAGATTTATTGGAGATGGGGGAAAACACTGTGTGTGGGAGCACAATCAGACCCTTTGTTAGGGGTATTCCAGTAAAGAAAAGTCAATCGTTTCACCTAGGAGGTAGATTCTATTTCAGCATGTAGACCAGAGAGAATTGTGAAGAACTCAGAGAAACCTAAACAAACTAGGTCAATGGGCAACAGGGTGGCAAATGAAATTTAGTGTTGATAAATGTAAAATAATGCACACTGGAGGGGGGAATAAAATTATTCATACACCTTACAAGATTCTAAATTAAAATATCAAATCCAGAAAGAACCCTAGGTATCACTGTAAACAGCTCAGTGAAGACATGGGAAAATTCTCTCATGAAGGGAGATTTAAAAGACTTGGTTTGCTCACCTTAGAAAGGAGATGAATAAAAGGGGACATAAGAGTATTTAAAATAATGAATGGTCTAGAGAAGTCCACTCAGGAACTATTGTTCTCCCTGTACAACACAAGAACACAGGGACATTTCAATGAAATTAAAGGTGGCTAATTCAAAACTGACAAAAGGAAATACTTTTTCACACAGTGTGATAAAGCTGTGGAACTCTTTGCCACAGGAAGTCATTGAGGCCAAGAACTTAGAAAGAAAGTTAGATTTAGAAAGAGATTCAACATTTATATAGATAATGAGAATATCCAGAATGATCAGAATTAATGATAGTACAAATTTTGGAAGGGATATTAAACCTTAAGGCTTTAATCAATCTGAACTATTAGAGATCATGAAACCAATTTCGGGGGCAGATTATCCACTTCTGCCTACTGTGGGGTTTTTACATCTTTCTCTGAAGTCTCTGGTACTGGGCTGGATAGATCTCAGGTCTGATCCAGTATGGCAATTCTTATGTGCCTCTCTCTGCTCATTGGTGAGGGAGGAGCCAGGAGTGCCTTTGCAGGTTTCTTTAATTCTTGCCTCCCTAAAGTTCTTCTCTTTGCCCCTCTGAATGTATTTTCTTTCCTTCTGTCTCCCCTCTGAAGCACCTGAGTCCCCACCCCAACCATATCTGCCCTCTTCAGCGAGGCTTCTTTTCAATTGTTTCCCCCTCTTCCCTCCCTCCCCATCCCCGATCCAGCCATGTATCCTCTAGCCTGGTTTTGCTACCTACAAATATTGCTGAAGTCTACATCCTTAATTTGTTTCCTCTATTTCCCTTCTCTCCATTTTACCCCTCTCTAGTTTACCTTCCAACTTGGCTTCCTCTTTGGGCTGATTTGATGCCCCACTATCTTTCTCTGATTCAAGAGATCATCCCAGCTGCTGAAAATATACAGAGCACAGTGGTGCTTTTCCCCACATGCCTGCCTTCTACACATCCCTTGTGCCTGGGGTTTCAATGGTGAAGGCTTGATTATGCTGGCCCTATGCCACCTGAGATTACTCCATGCCAGGGATATTCCCTGGTGGGATTATCTGACATCTTTACAACCTCTTGTCTCCATGAGAACATTAGAGAAGGGACCATATTTGATCCACTTCCTGTTTCTTTCCCTATTGTTTCTTCTCTTCCTTTCACAACCTTCATTTGTGGCTTAAGTTTCAAAGGCAGAAAAGAGAAAGCTACGGGCTAAGTAGTTTGTTGAGCTGGCAGAGGCTTCCTCTCTGGTCAGTCACTCATCTCCCTTGAGTGTCTTTGTCTGCCTCCTCACCTCCAATGAGTAAAATACAAAAGGAAGTAGGGGAGGAGCTAAAGGGAGGGAGTGTGTGTAGAGTGACTAACCAGGCAATTGGAGGAAGGGAGGGTCAGCCTTCAACTCCATCCCAAGATGAAGACACTGCTGATCCTCCAGGGAGCAATGGGCCATGTTTCATACCAACTTGTAGAGAGTCACTGTTGCATCTGAATTATTGAAGGTGATTGCTCAAGTGGCAGCTCTCTGATTATTCTTCATGCTAGTGTTCAGGAAGGAAAGGTATGCCTTTTATTAAAAACCAGAATTGTTAGAACCTCAGTCTGCCATCGCCCAGGCAGATGGCCTTGTAGAGCAGTACATCTAGACCCTTAAAGTATAGTTCTACTCTTGAAAAAAAAATTGCCTCTAAAATGGTATAAGAACATAATAAGAATGGCCATACTGGGTAAGACCAATAGTCCATGTAGCCCAGTATCTTCCTTCTTAACAGGGCTTCTTCCTGTGTGTATTCAGAATCCTATCTGCCTGCAAAACTAACCAATACAGGTCAAATTCCATCTATCGGATATCAACAAGCTATGGACACAATTTTTTTTAATAAGAATTATTTGGTAAGAAATTTCAAATAAACTATTGTATGAGAAGATTATATGCCTTTTGCAGACAATTCAAAAAACCCAAAACGAGACTATTAATTTGAAAAAATTATTCACTATGAATTATTTATTATACAGTTTAAATTATTCTACCATTATTCTTTACATTAAGCACAGATTGGAGCAAAAAGTTATATTGAAGATTGAAATTTAAATCTGGAATTGCAAAAAAAAAATGTTATTCATAAAGCAAAACCTGGATCAAAGGGGACCTGTGATTCTAAATTATTTCTTCTTTATCTGAATAAATAGTACCTATCCATTTACTGCAGATTTACAACGAGAGAGACTCCTAAATATTATTTATCAGGGCTTTATTGAAAAAGTTATGAGTAGATGTTTTCAGACCTGAGTACAAAGTGCAAATTCATTGCTCTCACCCATCATCACAATGGATACCCAGTTATGCAGAATTTTCAGGAGTTCATTTCAAAACACTCCCAGTTTTTTCTAAATATTGTCCATAGTCACTAAGATACTATATTATTATAACAGTGTCTAAGGAACAATATTTTAGAAGAATCAAGCTATCTTGTTTTAAATATTCCCAGATAACAGAACATATGTTATGATAGAGTTAAAGCAGAGAGTGTGTATCAGTAACTGTCCTGTAATTTTTTCCCTTATGTTGTAATTATTTCCTCCCACCAGTCTCCCCCTCCAAATTTACAAACTCAGAAAATTAAGGTTAAATTTAAGACATTCACACATGATAAACAACCTTTAAACCTGATCTATAGTGATGACATACAATAGCCATGCAATTGGGATTAATGCATTTTAGCATGTGGTCCTAGATTAACTGAATCTAAGTCAATTAGTTTTTGTTTTTTTTCAGATGTTTCCCTTCATGGTGACCAACACCTCTGTAGTCCTTTTATTTAATGGTTTGAAATATGCTTGTATTCTAATGTGAATCATGATACAGTAAAAGTAATGCCTCTGTAACTGACTGGTATTCTTGCCAGATCAATGCACCAACAACGTGCTCCTGCTGCTCATGTCACTTATGAGGGTATTGTCAAATCAGAAATATCAAAACTGCAAAATGTTCAGTTTAGGCTCAGCAGAGGAGTAAAGGGGCAAAGGCATTTTCATAAAGAGTGGAAAAAAATATTTGAGGTGCCTAGATATTATGGTGATGGGGCTGTGTAAATGTAGGCCACCACAACAGCATGTTCTGAGCAGGGCAGAATCAATAGTTTAGAGACCTGGAAAAAGAAGTCAGTGTGGGGAAAAATAGTTAGTCCTTGCACAGTCAAAATTCCAGCTGGCTCGGCCCAATTCAGCAACGCACTTAAGTAGTCCCACTGAGGTAGAGTAAACTGAAGTCGTTAGGTGGTAGTCGTGTTTAAAGTTAAGTATGTGCTTAAATATGCGGGTGTATTGGGGCCTTACATGACTTTTGAGTGAATTTTGGGAGGGCAAGGAATGCAGGTTTAAACCTTTTAATGCAAAACTTGATTAAAATAGTTTAAAAACAAAAAAGTCAAATTTTTGCTATTTGAAGCTCTATTTAATGTGTGTTCGAAAGTAAGGCAAATGGACCTGTGCTATAATAGCTGTTGTGGAAAGTGCTGTGTAGGGGGATTTTTTGTAATGGTTCCATATACAGTATAGATATAGCATGTATTTCCTCCTGTAGCTGGGAGAATAAAAGCTGTTATATTATGTACGGTGTTTTTCATTGAGCATACCACACTGTCCTTCACATTATTATATTGCATCAAACATAATTGTTTCCTCTCTGCATTTTTCTCTGTATGAAAACTGAACACAGTAAAACACTTGTCCTCTTTATATGTTTGTAAGGTGCAAAGGACATACAGTAGTGGCTGGTAAATTTATAAGGAAATACACAGAGATCGGGTGGCAAGGGTGAAACTAAGCACAATTCTGAAAGTTTATTGGACAGTCATTTAACACAAAGTGTAGCTTGCTGAAATGCAGTGAACTGTCTCATTAATTCTGCTTAAGTAGGAACACTTGCAGATTGTATCCATTTCCCAAAGAAAGCAACCATTATGTTTATCCTTAATATCAGGAACAGAGAGAAGAAAGACATAATAAAAGATACAAACAGACTAATGCTTGGCATCTGATTAATGGAATTTCAACTGTGTCAAAAATACATCTTGCATATGAGACTGTGAAGACAGATAGTACAATTGCACTCAGCACAGGCACTGTTGCAACAAAAAATGAAAACTGTCTCAGACTAATGAGGCTAAGTGGGTTTTCAAATTACGAGGCAGTGAGGAATTATTTATATACATTCTTGATGGAATAAAAATCCCAAGAAAGGGAAACAAAATACAAATGGTGTCCTTTAAAAAGCAGGGTTTCCATCAATAGCTAAAATTATGCTCTTTGTCCTGTCCTGGGACTCAGTTATCTATAAATGATTTTGCATACTGATTGCATTCTATGTATATTGTGAAATACTGTACAAAGTGAACCCTGTGGTATAATTATCTAACATCCCAGGCATTAAGAATGCAAAATCAGCTTCCAGTTTGGCAAACTATCTAAATAGCCAGAAGGCAACAGCCAACGCCATAAAGGCAGCTGTACAGTGTACAGCACAGACACTCTACAGTACAAAAGCAAAATGGATCATTCCCCAAATGAAAAGCAGGCAGATTAAGAGAGGGAATGCCAGTGTTCAGGGAGAACAAAGCACACCAAGGAAAAATGATAGAATAGCTGAACTGATGATAACAAGGAGTTCCAATGAACCAAATTCACCAGATCCAAAAATGTAAGGTATTGACCTCTTTTGACCTCAGCAAGATGTTAATTACTAGAGGATTAACACCCTTTTCATGTGACAGTGAGCACAGCCAATCAATAGAAAATAATGTGCATGCAATCAAAGAACTTTAGGGCCTAACAAAGGATTATACACAAAGATTCGAAGGATTATAAAAAAGGAACGGTCTGACTCTAGCAGATGGACACATTATACCTTCTAATTTTCAGTTTTGGACAAGGTTTAGGACAAATGTCCAACATCTGGAAGACAAAAAAAAAATAGTACGGTGGGAAGATCAGTTGAAATGGAAATATATTCCTATTAAAAGTCTGGGTTTCTACCTCCTTAATTTCAAAACTCAGCATATCTAATATTAGCATTTTGCAGCAATAATTAATAGGGAAAATTTTGGGTCAGACAGGTGTTTGTATATTTTGAGAAATTACTGATCTGCTATAATACAGAGGATCAAGAAATATTCAGAACAGTTTTAAAAACATAAGTCCCCCCAAACCCTTAAGTATATTTAGTTTATATCTTCCACAGCTGTGGGCACAAGGCAACTAATTCCTCTGTATAAGAGGCATGATTTGGTACTAAAACTGAAATTGGTGCAAAAATTAATTTAAAAAAACCACCTCACTCTCCTCTTCCTGTTATGGATCTGGTATTGATATTCAAAAGTCTGACCAAGAGCTCAGTGGTGGTTTTACCACATGTCCAGAGTAAGGACCAGCATGCTGTTGTGCTTCTCCAGGAGCATCTTGGGAGGCAGATTTTTTTTTAAACCAACTAAACTTTTGATTTAAACTGATATCTTATGGCAGTGAGTTCCACAAGCCAGTTATGCACTAAAGATGTATTTCATCTTATCACTTTTAAGTTTTTACTTTCATGATGTCCCCTGTTCTTGTATTATAACACGGTAAGTACCTTATTTATACATTTCATCTTTTTTGTTTGCCTCAATCATGTCCTGTTTTATTCATTTCCTTTCTAAATTAAATATCTTCTATCCCTTTCCTGTGCATCATAGCAATTTGATTGTTTTTAAACCACTACAGTAGATTAAACAGAGATTCTAGTAATTTAGACCCAGAAATATGTATAAATAATTCCATTGTTCTTTCCAATGTGCATTATGCTGCATTTAATGTTACACAAGCTGGAAAGAATCCAGTTTGACTTTCAGATTTGAAGCTAAGATGTTTCTTGTAAACTAAGTGGATATGATCTGGGAGTCACTGAAAGACAGTAAACATGCACAATGTCACGTTTAGAGTCACTTCTCAGAAGAGAGCCATACTTAAAGTAAATAAAAGCACCTAGAGTAGGACATTCCTATATAATTATGAAAAACACCACATAGTTCTAGACCATATTTTATATTTTTCAAAGTGCTATAACAATATGAAATATTTATAGGTGTGCCTGAGCTGGAAAACTCTATGTGAATTCACATTTTAATCTAAGTTCTAGAATATTTAAATCCAACCATTCTTAGTTTGGTCCATTTTAGACAGTAGAGGTGGTCTGAAAAGTCTGGATCTAAAGATTTGTTTAGGAACCATCTCTATAGGCAGGGGCGGCTCTAGCGATTTCACTGCCCCAAGCACGGCAGCAAGCCGCGTGGGGCTCTCTGCCGGTCGCCGGTCCCGCGGCTCCGGTGGACCTCCCGCAGACGTGTCTGCGGAGGGTCCGCTGGTCCCACGGCTCCGGTGGACCTCCCGCGGGCACGCCTGCAGATGCTCCACCGAAGCCGCGGGACCAGCGGACCCTCCGCAGGCACGCCGGCGGGAGGTCCGCCGGAGCCGCGTACCGCCCTCCCGCAGCAGAGCGCCCCCCGCGGCATGCCGCCCCAAGCACGCGCTTGGCGTGCTGGGGTCTGGAGCCGGCCCTGTCTATAGGTAATGAATCATGACCTAATTTTGGCTTATGTATGTAGAAATGCAAGACAAGAATGTTAGTTTGTGTCTGATTCCCCAAACTTCTAAAAATAACCTGAGATTTGGCATATGAAATGCCAACATTTAGTATTTAAAAAGCAATACCACAAATAAATCACCATCCGTCCCTCACCCCCACAATACATAGGAAAATATCCTGACCAATCACAATGGACCCTAGTCATCCACAGCCATATATGCAAAAGACTATTGGTAATCCTAGTAACCACTAGGGTGGATTCAGATTTAGCTCCCTTTTTCAGATGGGAGAAACCTCAACACATATCAACCAAAAGTATCATTCTCATTTCATTCAAGAGTTCTGTACAAGATTTACTTCAGCATTCTGGTGAAATTCTTCTTGCCAGCTGTTTCTCTTCCTTACCTGGATGGGTGCACAGCACTTCTGTTGAAATTCTTGCAAGTGCAGATTTGAACTTTTAAGTTCTATTTCCATTAATACCCACATATGCAACTCTGAAATTTACTTTCTGCAAATGTTTTGCCAGCAAAACTCAATCATTCACATGTAGCTGGAAAGCAAACCCAAAAAAATGCAAAGAAAATAAAATGAATATTGATGGAAAGTTTTTGCATTGCCCATCTAGTTCTTTAAAAGCAACAAAGAATCCTGTGGCACCTTATAGACTAACAGACGTTTTGCAGCATGAGCTTTCGTGGGTGAATACCCACTTCTTCAGATGCAAGTGGGTATTCACCCACGAAAGCTCATGCTGCAAAACGTCTGTTAGTCTATAAGGTGCCACAGGATTCTTTGTTGCTTTTACAGATCCAGACTAACACGGCTACCCCTCTGATACTTGACATCTAGTTCTTGTATATAAACCCTGCAAAATATACTGGGCCAGCTCCTCGACTGGCTGGCATGAATTAACATAGTTCCATTGAAGCCAGTACTAAGTCAGACCAAATGTAGATTTGGCTCATCTCCTCTAATTTATACTGAAATAAGAAAATATAAACACCGCCTCATTTATGTAGTATTTCTTATCTTGCCACTTCAAGCCTTAACAGCAAGATTAACGTGTAACCAGAGCTTAAATACTGCTGTCAAGCCTCTGTATTATTAGGCAGGATTATTTTCATGATCAGGGTATATAAATAGCATCTTACAGTGAAACCTTGTGTTATTGATGATTGAATTCCAGAAGTAACATCCAAACATATCTGAAGCCAAAGCATGAATTTTGGAAAGCTTTAAATTTCTGACAAGCACTCACTCAAAATACCCACATGAGTATTTACTGTTCATTTTAATTATTCTCTGTCAACAGACTCACAGGATGTATGCAACAGTAACTGAGGTAGTGTTTGTAGATACTGAGATATGTACTTCTGACGTTATTTAAAATAAAGCCTAGAGTTTGGACACAGACTTTAAAGTAATTTACTCTATTGGAATGGGTTTTACTCCTGGATGTTTGATTAGTGAACTTGAGGGGCAGTTGTCTGAAACAGCACACGCAGAAAGAATAAAAAATGGTTCCAATCTGTAATGAGAACAAGAAAAGTAAAATGTCAGTGACTTGATGACACTCTACTTTTGTCTTGTGAAAATGTATGGAAGGGTTCAGTAGTGAGGTGACTATGAAATATGGAATTCAGTTCAGTTGGGAATCTAAGTGCACCAGTCCCAGCTTTTGCTAGGAACTGGCTTTAGTAATTAAGCATACGTCTTCCACATGCAGGAGCCTGGAAGAAGCCAAAGAGCAGGTTTCTGCATCTTTTGAACACTTATTCATCCAAAACTCAGTTAATCAGTAGAGGACTCCCACAGAGAGAAAAGAGTGGGTGGAGAGTTAATTATGATGACTATCCTCCCACTGCTCCACCTAATTCTAAATTTGCCCCATGCTTATCTTATTACTAGTTATCTCACTAAGAACTATTTCTTTTATTATTTTTCATTACCGTTAATCATGTTCAAAGATAGTTTTGCAGTGCATATCCCCTTAATCACAGGCATTAAAAACTGAGGATGGAAAGACATATGGTGATCAAGCCTGGGAATTAAACTTTCACACTTAATGCACATCTATGATCTTATGGCTACTTGGTGCCCATCTGTTAGGATGTCATCAGACCCATTTCTAAGTAGCCCAGACTGTTCCCCTAAAGCATAGGTGCCAAACAATGACTAAGCTTCAATGCACAGCATCATGGAAAGCCATAGTTTCTGCTAGAAGTCTCTCTCTTACACCAACATTATGGAATTATCACATACCTCCTTACACTTGGTCATAACTCTTAGCACTTTCATGCTTAGAAAAATGTGAAAATGAAAATATGGTGCTCAATGACCTCTTTTGTCCCTGATAAGACAGATTGTGCTGAAATCAGTGTACAGAAACCCATCAAGAACTCCCAAGAAGCAAAAAATATGTAACCAGATGGAATGGTGAGCATCCTGTGTACAGAGAATTTCATCTCAGACAAGATATCCGAGAATAAACTAAGACAAATAGGTATTCACCAAAACTCCAGGTACAAATTATACATATTCTTCAAGAAATTGGCAACCAGCTTAAGTAGAAACAATTGTTCAAAGCCCTTCTCATTGTCCTCCATGTTTTGATAACACAGGAGACTTCTCTTTGTTTTACTTAATTCAGCCTCAGAAACATTCTGTACCTCATTATAGAGCTAGGGAATTAACATTATCACAGAAAAAATACACTGTTGCTTCCCAAAGTGTTTTCAGTCTAAGAAAGATAAAAATGGGCAATGAAAGCAATAGACAAAGGGATGGATGGAGAGGGAAGGGTCAAACAAAACTGAAAAAAATAAAATGAGCCATATTATGTGGCTCTACTCAGGTTACCAGTTAGGCCTCAGCTGGAGCACTGTGTCCAGTTCTGGTCACCACTGTATAGAAAGGATGTAAAGCAACTGGAAAGGATCCAGAACCAGGCAACAAAGATGATCAAAGGGATGGAATGCAGCCATATGAGCAAAGGCTGAAGAAACTGGATATGTTTAGACTGGAAAAGAGGAGATTAAGGGAAGACATGATAATGGTCTTCAAATACCTGAAAGGCTGCCCAAAAAAAATGGAGGAAAATTGTTCTCTCTTGCCACAGAAGGAAGGACAAGAGGCAATGGGCTCAAAGTACAGCACACCAGATTTAGATTAAATCTCAGGGAACATTTTCTAACTGTAAGAACAGAAGGACAATGGAATAAATTGCTAGGGAAGGCATGGAAGCTCCTTCACTAGAAGTTTTCAAAAAGATGCTGGATAGCGATCTGTCTTGGGTGGTTTAGGCACAACAAATCCTGCATCTTGGCAGAGGATTGTATTAGATGGCTCCTGTGGTCCCTTCTAACCCTGTGATTCAATGATATAGCAGGTGAATCTCACAAGTTTTCATATTTTAAAAGAGAGATGAAGGTCAGGCAGGAGGTGGGGAGGATTAGACAGCACAGGAATGAATGAAAACAATGAGAAACAAGGAGGGGAAATAACAGGGCTTGGGAAGGAAATCAGACAGTAAGGATGCTTCATGTTGAGGAAGAGAAATTTCATTTCATTCACAGCATGGGAGAAAACAGGTGAACATGGGAAGAGGAGAAAAAGAAGCACCAGTGTGGGAAAGGTAGAATGAGTACAAAGAATAAGCTGGGGGGAGATGAGAAGTAGGCAGGAGAAATCACCACCCACCACTACTCTTCGCTGATTTGAGTTGCGCAACTATTATGAATCAGAGCCTGCAGATTACGCCTCTACCCTGATATAACGCGACCCGATATAAGACAAATTTGGATATAACGTGCTAAAGCAGTGCTCTGGGGGTGCGGGGCTGCGCACTCCGGCAGATCAAAGCAAGTTTGATATAACGTGGTTTCACCTATAACGCGGTAAGATTTTTTTGGCTCCCGAGGACAGCGTTATTTCGGGGTAGAGGTGTATTTGTCAGCAAGGCAAAGGAGGAAATATTTCTGTCAGTCATTTTCTGAGCATCTTCTCCGTGGCTGACTATCTCTGTTCTCTCTAACATGCCCATTGAGTCAATTTAATGGATGTGTTGCTTTGACCACACTACTTTCTATATCTGTGCATATTGTGGTTTGGCTGGCAGAGCTCCAAACCTGATTTTCTTGATAGCAGAAATGAGTGCATAATGGTTCTAGAATGCGGGGTGGCCTCTGTGGAACCCAAGTGGGAAAACATGTTGAGGATCTGTGGTCAAAACAGCTAAGTAATAACTTCAAAGAGAGAGCCACATTTTGCTGTGAAGTCTTAATTGTCTTCTTGACTGTGTCCAGTTTCATATCAGAAACCATTCTCCTGCCATACTAGTCTTCTAAGGAAATGGCACAATATGAAGATTTAAAATCGAGTCTGATCATTTCTTGGCTCTGATTATAAACAGACTTGTGCTTTCATTTCTTAAATAAATATTTCATAAAATGATCACGCAAAGCTCTCTTTGTATTACGTGCTCTTGAAAGTTTGGTCAAACATGCTGAATATTCAGCACTAATGGAATCACTGATGTAAAATGGTAATCTTGCCTGGAGTCATATTTTCATAGCAAAGGGTCATTATGTAAATGTTTCCTTGTTTTTACACTAGCCTTACTTCATTTTGTAGCAATCATTTAGGGAGGGTAAATACGTTAAAACATGAGGGCTCCCATTATATAGCATACCTTGTTTTGGCTTCATAAGATTTTGTTGAACAGAAATTATTTAGATCCACATTGAACTCATTGGAGATTTTCTTTGAGAGAGACAGAAAATGTGAACCTAATTTTGAGTTTGGCTGAACATCTGAGAGAAAGCATGGGAAAACCGAAAAGTATGCACTTCATACTGGAACCTGAACTATAGCCCCAAATCTTTTATCATCTCAGATCTCTGAAATAATGGAAATATAGTATCTGTTAATAACCAGATGGAATTTAAGCAAAATAGTTTAACAGATGGATCTTTCAAAACCACTGATATAAAATTGAACAGTTTATTTTGACTTTTTTTCCTGGAGGGACAGTAATTTATGTAATAATCTTAGCCCTTATTTGCATATTTTGTCTTAGTTGTTTCACAACTACATAAATTTAGAAGAAAATACTATATTGCTGGACATGGCATTTCAGTTTCTGAATGAACTAGGACATGAGCTTCAGACAAGTACATTAATTTGGTCTGTGTATAAATCAGTAATATTATAGGTGCTCCACACTCTCCCATTAAAAATAAAATTTTGAATATTTTTGCATTTGGGAAAGGGAAAAAGTAACTGTTTGCCAGGGGACCCTTTGCTGGGGGAATATTTTGTTGTCTTCCCCATTACTTATCCACCAATAGACACTGTATATTTTTAAGAGTTGGTACAACAATAGTCTTTCTGTGGCCTTGGATTTGGATCCCAGGGGATAGCAATGATCTTCTGGAGTTGGAGATTTTGAATTTCTATCCCTGAAGTATGTTTAGAATTGAGAAATATACAGCCTGCAATGATGATTCAAAATGGCAGATCAGCGAATCAGTGTATAACTCTGAGGAGAGGACATTATTGCATAATTTTGTGATTCATAGCTTTTGAGGCCAGCCGGGAACCTCCTGTATGGTACAAACCATATCATTTCAACCAGTAATTCCTGCCTTGAATCCAATACTTGCATTTGAACTGTAGACTACATTTTAGAAAGTCATCCATCTTTGATACAAAGCTTTTAAAAGAGGAAGAATCTGCCACATCCCTTGACTGGTTGTTTCAAAGCTGAATTGCGCTTACTGTTAAAAATATGTGCCTTATTTTCCATTTGAATTTCTCTAGTTCCAACCTCCAACCATTAGATTTGTTCTATTTTTTGGTAGATTGGAGCTCTCTAGTATCAGATGTTTTCTTGAGCACTACCTCAAAGGAACTCTGATGAAACACATCATGTAGTGGTAATCAGCATTATGTTGCTATTAAGCTTAAAATGTCATGCAAATATGTGCAATGTCACTTCCGTATGATAATTAGATCCCAAAAATGTTTACTAAAGTACAGGAAAATGTTGCATGAGCTCAACTCAATCCCTATAGTGAAAGTTTTATACCTGCATACTACATTCCAATTTACTAAAATTGTGACACATAATTTGCCAAAAAAAAACCTTGGATCTCATGTTTAGTTTCCTCAGGCATTCTGGGAGGTGCACTGTTAAATCTAAGCATGTCTTTAACAGACTGTCTTGATTAACCGTACATGAGACCTACAATCCCCTGGGATGCTGCAACTTAAACTGGAAGTCTGATGTAGCTCCTAAAATGATCTTCTCTGTGAGAAGATTGACTCCATCGTATCTGTAATTCAGTACAGCTGAGAGAGAAGGAAACAATCGTTCTAAGTCATCCTAACCCTAAGCCACCTTTCCGTGCTCCTGATTTTGAGGTAGCCAGAGGAGATGACTCCAGAGCATAATTTAGACCAGCCTAAGGGACGCTGTAAGGCATGCCAGTCTTATAGAGAATGCTTATCTGCCAAGGATCAGGCAGAGCATCATGGAACGTTACCCTGCCTCTATCTTCTCCTGGCATGCCCTCTTCTGTATGCTAGATGCCTCCTCAGGATTTTTCCATTTCGGAGGGGTGGGAGAATTCTGGCTGTCCCATTCTGAGCAGATTTCTGGCTGTCTAGTTGGAAGTGGAGCCAAGGATTCTGCCCTACACTTGTAGGAAAGGGATTTTCTTACAGAACTGTAAGGTGACATTGAGATAGGTTTGTTACCATTAGTGCATATGAGAAACTGAAGAACTGCTTTTGGCAGTTCTTCAGAGATTAAATTCTTAGTATATAGTTTTGGATGTGGCACAAGATGGGTACCAGGAATTTTTGGAAATGCCATTCTTAGTGAGTTTGTGCTTAATATATGCTCTACTCTTATCCTCTTCCTGCCATTTGCTGTCACTGGAGTACATCAGCCCAGCCTTACATAAGCATCAATAACCCTCCTAAAATGAAGGCATCTCTTCCAGAGCCACCTTACAGAGCAGTGATGTCATGTTCACAATTACTTTTCATTTCCATTCCGTTGGTTCACCCATGCTTTGGAGCAGTTTGACTTTCCTACTAGTTCAGTGATTCTGGGCTTGGTTCCAACAAAGCATGAATATATTGACCTTCAGGGCATGCAGTAAGGCACAGTTATTCTCCTAGGCTTTCCGTGGGAGGGTGAAGTGAGTAGGAGATGAAGGGAGAATGTAATTTTTGCTGAAGGTGTTCTAGTCTGGGCACTGGCCATATTTTTGGAAATGTTTTGTATGTACAGCTTTACATTTTTTTTCTGTTTATCCTTAATCACAGGCAAACTTGTCCAAAAACATCCATCCTGGTAACAAAAGGAAAATAAAAAGCAATTACCCATATTGATTTTTTAAGAAAACTATAATTTACAAACATGATGATGAGAAACCAAGAGCAGTGGAGACTTGTTTAGGTTTATCTAGCATTTGTGTTCCATGTTGTACCCTCACTTATACCTGTGGAATCTGAGGACTGGTCTGTACTAGAAAATTATATTGACCCAGCTACATCACTCAGGGGTGTGAAAAATCCACACCTCTGAGCAATGAAGTTAAATTGACCTAAGTCCTTGTGTAAACAGCGCTAGGGTCAACTGAAGAATTCTTCTTAGAATAAATGTCCTTAGGGGGGCTCCTCTTCAGCTGCACATGCGCCTCTCGAGCCTTGGATCAGAGACTTTCTGTTAGCAGTGTCTGTTTGGCCTGTGTACATTCTCTGTCCAACCTCATGCCACATACGAAGGGTATATTGGGGTTGTGTGGGAAAACTGCCTTCAGTTCCTTTGCTACTGCCTAGGCCAGAGACAGAGGTTTAGTGTGTCTGCCTTATTAGTGCCTCAGTATGTTTTGCTGTTGTTCTGTAGTTAGTGGTGGTGACAGTATAGAATTAGTTGGATAGTATTGAGAGGTTTGAATTTTTTTTCCTCTCCCTCCCCCCATCCCCCCTTTTTTTTTCTGGGAGTTTATCTGACCTCATTGGGCACTCCTGGCTTGCCAGGTTTCAAATGGTTACCTCTCTTGTCAGGAGCCTATTCCAGTCAGGAATGGCTATTGTAAGTGTATCCATAGCTTAGGAGAATCCCATATCTCCCAACAGAGTAATTTTTCCTGGTTCTCAAATCTAGAGCACAGAAGAATTAGGAGACCAAATCAAATCTTCTGATGACAGAACACTTCCTTTGATTCACTTCCGAGTCTGATCAGAAGACCTGCCCACCCCTGGTACATCCATCTCTGGACAGATCCAGTTCCCTTTTGACCGTGGCTAAGGTCTCCCCTAACTGGGCGGGGGAGGGGGGGAAGAATTTGGAGGGCTATGGGGGAAGGCTCTGAAGAAAAGGAACTCAATCTCTCAACATAAGGAGCCACGTCCCAAAAGGCTCCAATCTCCTGCTAAGTCTATGGTTTCAGAGGCCTCTCAACTTAGTACTGGGGAGATGAAAGACTCTTCCTCTGGTATGGGTGAGGAGGGGAGATCCAGTGCACTTCAGAGAAGTTTGGCTCCAGCATACCCCCCAGTACCATCTCTGAAGGACAAAATGACCCAGGACGTACTCTAGTCTAGAACAGCACCATCTAAGGTAGACTTATGAACAGTGCCTTCACACTCTGTTCTATCGGTACCAGCAAAATTGAAACACCAAACACCTTTGGCCTGGTGTCTGCACACTCCAGATCAATGTACTGTCCACCTCAACTGTTGCATTGGTACCAACCCACTTGCTACAGCAAGAATTCTTCTGCCCCGGGAGCCTGTCAGTGTTAGATGAGTCAGAGACGCCTAATGTCTAACCTAAATCTCCCTTGCTGCAATTTAAGCCATTACTTTTTGTCCTATTCTCAGTGGATAACTAAAACACTTTATCACCCTCCTCTTTATAACCACCTTTTATGTTCTTGAAGACTATCAGCCATCTCTTCTCCAGACTAAACAAACCCAATTTTTTCAATCTTCCCTCATACATCATGTTTTCTGGACCTTTAATAATTTTTGTTGCTCTCCTCTGGGCTTTCTCCAATTTGTCCACATCATTCCCAAAGTGAGTTGCCCAGAACTGGACACAGTATTCCAGTTGAGGCCTTATCAGTGCTGAGTAGAGTGAAAGAATTACTTCTTGTGTCTTGCTTACAGCATTCCTGATAATAAATCCAAGATGATGTTTGCTTGTTTTGCTACACTATTGCATTGTTGATTCATATTTACTTTGTGATCCACTATGACACCCAGAACCTTTTTTTGCTGTAATCCTTGCTAGGCAGTCATTTTCCATTTTGTATTTGTGCAATTTACTTTTTTCTTTCTAAGTGTAATACTTTGCATTTGGCCTTATTCAGTTTCATCCTATTTATTTCAGACCATTTCTTCAGTTTGTCAAGATCATGTTGATGTCTAATTCTATTCTTCAAAGTGATTGCAACCCCTCCCAGATTGGTATTGTCCATAAACTTTATAAGTGTACTCTCTATGCCATTATCCAAATCATTTATGAACATATTGAATAGAACTAGACCCAGGACTGATCCCTGTGTGACCCCACTCAATATATCCTTCCAACTTGATTGTGGACCATTGATAACTACTCTCTGAGTGTGCTTTTTCCAACTAGTTGTGCGCCCACCTCATCGTAGGCTATATTTCTCTAGTTTGTTTATGAGATGGTTATGTGGGACAGCATCAAAAGATTTACTAAAGTTGTGATATATCACATCTAGTGCTTCCCCACAATCCATAAGACTTGTTACCTTCTCAAAGAAGGATATTAGGTAAGTTGACATGACTTGTTCTTGACAAATCCATGCTGACCATTAATTATCACCTTATTTTCTTCTAGCTGATTACAAATTGATTTTGATTGTTTGGTCTATTATCTTTCCAGGTACCAAGTTAAGTTTACTGGTCTATAATTCCTTGGGTTATCCTTATTCCCCTTTTTATAGATGGGTAATATAGTTGCCCTTTTTCAGTCCTCTGGGATCTCTCCCTTCCTTCATGAGTTCTCAAAGATAATCGCTAATGGCTCAGAGATCTCTTCAGCCAGTTCCTTAAGTTTTCTAAGATGTGTTTCATTAGGTCCTTCTGACCTGAAGGCATCTAACTTACCTAAGTAATTCTTAACTTTGTTCTTTTCATATTTGAGGCTTAGAACTTAACCCATTTACACTGATGTTCTCTGTTAGCTGTCCAATCACATCTAACTTTTTCAGTGAAAATTGAAACAAAGGCATTGTCATGTTTTCTTTTATTGTCTTTCTTCCTCAGCCTACCCTGTCCTTGGTCTTTCTTTTGCTTCTAAATGCCTCCATTTCACCAGGGACTAGGATCATTTTCAATACCAAGCATTGCCCTTTGGTCCCAAGGGCGTTCTCAAAAGCTTTTAGTGGTAGCAGCTGCTTACCTTCTGTGAGAAGCAATTTTAGTCTTCCTGTGTTTTGATGACTGGCTACTCAAGGGCCAATCTTATGAAGCAGTACTACCTTCTACCCAGACAGCACTCGCTCTCTCTTTTTTTCCAGGAATTGGGTCTCCACATTAACCCCTGTACCGAGAATACAATTCATGGGGGCATATTTGGATTCATTGGCAACTGGGGCCTTCCTTTCCACAGACAGATTTGTAACTTGGGCAAATCTGGTCTGAACAATTCAAGAAATCCCCTGGTTCATATGGAATATGCTCATATGGTGCAGCTCCTGGGTCATATGGCAGCTTGCACCTTTGTGACCAAGGAAGCAAGATTATGCCTCCACTGCTTTCAGGGCTGGTTCAGAGGGGTTTATTTGTCAATCAAAGATATTTGTGACAAACAGGTCACAGCTCTCCTCCAGGTGAAGAACTCCCTAGATTGGTGGAAAAATCAACTCAATGTCTGCATGGGCATCACTTTCATCTGTCTGGCTTCAACAGTATCTGTGACAATGGATGCATCACTGCCAGGGTGTGGAGCACACATTAATGCCCTCAAAACACAGGACTGATGGTCACCTCAGGAAGCCAGTCTCTGTATCAACCAGTTGGAACTCAGGGCAGTCAGAAGCACCAGCCTTCAGTTCCAATCCCTTATCAGGAGCATGATGGGCAATGTGGTTTGCATGTTTTATATCAACAAACAGGGAGAAGCACTATCCTTCTCCCTGTGTGCGGAAGCTGTGAAGTTGTTGAACTGGTATATACTCTATTAAATTCAGATCTCAGTCCACCTTCTGGGACTCCAGAATATCACAGCCAATATGTTCAACACACAGTTCTCCCGGAACTATGAATGGGAGTTGGACTCATAAATTCTTCATGGGATATTCCAGAAGTGGACGTATTTTCTTCATTCAGCAACAATACATGCTCCTTATTCTGCTCAAGAGGATGTGTAGGTCACAGTCTTTGGGAGACACATTTCTTCGTCCCTGGATGAAGGGCCAGTTCTGTGCATTTCCTCCAACATCACTAATTCTAACAATGATGAACAAGATGAGATAGGACAAAACCAGGATTATCTTTATAGTACCAACATGGCCGAGGTAAGCTTGGTATCGTTACCCGCTTCACCTCTGGGTCCAGCCAGCATTCAAGCGTCCAACCTCCATTTATGGTATATTTCAAGGACAAGGTCTCCTTATGGCTGCACCCAAAATTCTTTACTGACTTCTTTGCTGTCAGATTTCCATCTTAACCAGTGTATTCATCTACTGGCACTTGTCTCTAAACCACATAAATCTCAGCATGGACCTCCTTTCATGCATTAGATGTGGTCTTTTATCTGGATAAGACCAGGCAATTTTGGAAATGACCTAAACAGTTTGTATCCATCGCAGAAAGACCCAGAGGATCCAAAATTTCTTCATAGAGACTTTTGAGGAGGATCTCTCACTGTATTATTGCTTTCTACAAAATATCTGGTGCTTTAAGTCTCCAAGGATAATAGCACTCTGCCAGATCTCAGGCAACTTTCACAGCTTTACTCAAAAATATCCCAGTATCTGAGATATGCAGAGCTGCTACGTTGGCTTCAGTGCATACCCTTTCTAAATACTATGTCTTGGTCCATGACATCAGATCTGATGCAGCACATAGTTCTGCAGTACTATGTTCAGTCTTGGACTTGATTCCAAAGCTCCCTCCTCCCTGTGGGGCTACTGCTCAGGAATCACTTGAAGTAGAGCACATACAGGGACACTGAGGGCGATTTGCCTGCAAACCTCTATAGCCTTGGTGTCCAGCATGAGGAGGCATAGCATGCATGCATGAGCTGAACGGAAACTGCTAATGGAAAATCTCCAATCAAGGGCTCAAGAGGTGCATGCGCACTGAAGTGGAGCACCCATAAGAAAATACATCCCAAAGGCCCACAGTTACCTCATAAGGCGAGAACTCCTCCCTTTGGTGTAGGTAGAGTCTACCCTTGAAGTGCTACAGCTATGCAATAGTAGCTTTTCAAGTGTAGACAAGCCCTGAGTGAAGGTAATGAGGTTACATCAGTTTAACTGAGGACAAAGTGTGGTCTGGTAGTTTCAAATTATCGCATGGGAGCCCATAGAGAACATTCAACCACACTCTAAGAAGCTAATTCAGCTCTGCTTATGCAATGGCTCAATAAGGCCCATTCACTTTAGTCATTAATTTTTTTTTTGACTCATAACACACTGTTAAATAGAGAGATCTGATTACTGTATTACTGTGTAATGTCTCTTTAAACAAAAGCTCACTGGTGTAATGATTGTTTTGTTTCTGATATTTACATGGCAAGGATCTGTAAACCTGTTAATACTTCCTAAATAAATAAATAATTAAACAAAAACAAACTGATCCCAACTGCTTGATATTTTTTCATTGCTGAATAAATAATGGACAAATCTATTCTGTTAACTATCATGAAAAAATTGGCAATTTCTGGTTTCATACATAGACTCTCCAGATTTTTTTTAAACCTTAGAAGTTGAAACATTTTGAAGGAGCCTTTATCACTGTAATTCTGAACAAACAGTATTTAAAGGGAGGGGGAAACAGACCTCTGCATTTATTTTGCAGCTCTTTTCTCTTGCCTGGGTTTTGCTAATTCTCAAGTGTTGTTCGTGAAGCCAGGAAAGCAGTAAAGTCTTTGAAAGGCATGAAATAAATTCTGTTCAGTGAGTGGGTAATTGTTCAAGGTCATCTGTTCGTTGTCTTTGTCTTGATTGTTTGAATTAGTAGCTAATAATGGGGCTGAACGGTGAATGAATTATTATCCATGGGGCATATTTTGGGGAGTGTCAGGAAATATTACAGGGTAATTAAGGTTATCCAATAGCAAAGCTGTGTTACCAGCAGATGTCTAGTAATTACTGTGTTTAAAAAGTGTGGGTCTTAAACTAAGATTATAGCTTTTATATTGTCTGCCTTTGCAAGTCATATTTGGAATTTATTCAGTTTTTTTCTGCAGCCCTTTTCCTTTGTTCTGATTCTGTCACTTACATTCTGACTTAAACATAGGCCTTTCCTGGGGAATTAAAATAAACATCAGCAGATGGTATGCAGTGTATGTGTATATAAAATAGGAATGCTGTTAGTGAGGACTTTAAAGATGACTGCATTGATAAATACCCACTGCTACTATTTATTTGTTAACCAATCCTGATTCCATTCTAGGGCTTGTACATCAGCTGCTTAAGTCTCAAAATAGTTCCTAGATGAGTTCTTGGAAAGATTCTCCATCAGCTTAATCATATTTAATAGAGACAGAATGACTCATTTTGATCAATTGTGAGTTAATTTTAATTTGTTGGGTTGATCAGTTCCTGACAGGACCAAATATTCTGAGTTCAAAGTTCTGTTGTTGTCACTGACCCTAAGCTGTCTGGATTCTTTCAGGGGAAGGGTAGGGAGGGTTTGAGTACCAATTCACTTAGTCCTTATCCAGCAAATTTGATTTTAGCAGCTGTGCCGAAGGGAGACAATGCAATGGACAAGTATCTGTGGCATCTGGAATGTATGGAATTAGCACAGTTGACTGGCATTGAGGGCTAGTTGTTGGAAGGCAATATATGCAAGTAGTGAGGTGTAAAGGTAATGGGAATGCCATTGAGTGGAAAAAGGAGAAGCTAGACTAGAGATCTGAGAGTCTATAGCAATTACAGGAAGAAAATTGGGAGGCTGGAAAAATAGAGGGAAAGGAAGAGATGTACCCCAAAAGGGTAGAGAGGGAGAACAGAGGAACAGAAAGAAAATTGAGGGGAAAGATTGTGAGCAAGCAATCTAACCTAGAGTGATCTGTCTAGGCTTTAGAGCTGAATCCATGTGGCTCAAGATGTGTGTGGGGTTGGCTGGTTGGTTTGTTCTGACTTATTTTTTTAAAGGAAAGAGTTAATTTTTGAAATGCAAACAAATCAAGTAACATTTAAAAAGGTGGATCACATTTTAAGTAACTTCCCATGAACAAAGTTTTATTTTGGAAAGTTCTAAAACATTCTCAGATTGGCTATCCATCTCCCTGCACCATATGCAATCATTTACACCAGTACACAGAGGTCCTAAAATGCTACCAACGCAGAATAGTAACATTTTGCCTTACTTTATGTTGGTGTAGATGATTACAGTGTGCAGGTCAGTGGAGAATCAGGACCTTTTTGGAACAAATACACTTTGGCATTTTAGAGCCCCTAGTTTCTTCTTGTTGGTTTTCCCACCCCGCCACTTATAAATAGTGAGAAAAAATATGTGATGGTCATTGTACTAACATTAAGCACTGTAAGGTGCTAGGTTTTTGTTTTTTTTCCAGACTGCTGGTACCATAAATGCGGATTACATAATCACTAATGCAAAAGCATTTATGGTTGGGAAACTTTATGGCTGACCTGGAACAACGCTTCCTCAGCTCTCGTTAACTCATGCCCCTTCTCTACCTACGCTACACTGATGGCATCTTCATCATCTGAACCCATGGGAAGGAGACTCTGGAAGAATTCCACCACAATTTCAACAGCTTCCACCCCACCATCAACCTCAGCCTGGACCAATCTACATGGGAGGTCCACTTCCTAGACACCACAGTACAAATAAGTGACGGTCACGTTAATACCACCCTATACCGAAAACCCACTGACTGCTATGCCTACCTTCATGCCCCCAGATTCCATCCCAGACACACTGCACGATCCATCGTCTACAGCCAAGCGCTGAGGTACAACTACATTTGCTCCAACCCCTCAGACAGAGAAAAACACCTACAAGATCTTCACCAAGCATTCTCAAAATTATCATCCTTGCAACACGAAGAAATAAGGAAACAAATCAACAGAGCCAGACGTGTACCCAGAAGCCTCCTGTTGCAAGACAAGCCCAAGAAAGAAATCAACAGAACTCCACTGGCCATCACCTACAGTCCTCAGCTTAAACCTCTCCAACACATCATCAGTGATCTGCAACCCATCCTGGACAATGATCCCTCACTTTCACAGACCTTGGGAGGCAGGCCAGTCCTTGTCCACAGACAACCCGCCAGCCATAAGCATATTCTCACCAGCAACCACACACCACACCATAGTAACTCTAACTCAGGAACCAATCCATGCAACAAACCTCGATGCCAACTCTGCCCACATATCTACATCAGTGACACCATCACAGGACCTAACCAAATCAGCTACAACATCACCGGTTCATTCACCTGCACATCCACCAATGTTATATATGCCGTCATGTGCCAGCAATGCCCCTCTGCTATATACATCAGCCAAATTGGACAGTCCCTACATAAAAGGATAAATGGACACAAGGCAGATATTAGGAATGGCATTATACAAAAACCTGTAGGAGAACACTTCAACCTCCCTGGCCACACAATAGCAGATTTAAAGGTAGCTATCCTACAGCAAAAAAAACTTCAGGACCAGACTTCAAAGAGAAACTGCTGAGCTTCAGTTCATTTGCAATTTTGACACCATCAGCTCAGGATTAAACAAAGACTGTGAATGGCTAGCCAACTACAAAAGCAGTTTCTCCTCCCTTGGTGTTTATACCTCAACTGCTAGAAGAGGGCCTCATCCTCCCTGATTGAACTAACCTCGTTTTCTCTAGACTGATTCTTGCCTTCATATTTATACCTGCCTCTGGAAATTTCCATTACATGCATCTGATGAAGTGGGTATTCACCCACAAAAGCTTATGCTCCAATACATCTGTTAGTCTGTAAGGTGCGACACGACTCTTTGTTGCTTTTTACAGATCCAGACTAACACAGCTACCCCTCTGATCTTGCTACTAGTATTAGTGATTTTATTGGTATGTGGCTAGCAGCATTTAAGGCTGAGGGCCTGACTTATCACATAGGAAGTGCCAGTGTGGACTTCTGCTTACTCTAGCTATCTACTGTATCCATTTCATGTCAAGCACCCAATACCTGTTAATACACTTTACATAATTCTAGAAAAGATTTTAGCAAAATCAACAGACATGTCATTAGGGCTGAGTACAAAGCTGCTTTTGAATTATAAGCAAAATGTGTTGAATGTACACTGTTTATAGCCAGCACATCTCTAATTATAAAATACTTGTATCCATGGGCAGAGAGCAATGACCTGAGGTGACTTAACATGTCAGTTATCCATTCTGACTTAACTTGCTCATATGGTTCCTGGATCAAACACTATGACCCCAGTCCAGCAAAGTGTATATGTATTTGCTTAACTTTAAACACGAGTAGTTCAATTAAAGTCAATGGGATATTCATGTGCTAAAGTTAAGCACTGTTTTAAGTGTTTTGTTGGATCAGACTCTATTTCTGAGGCAGGTTTCCTTGCAGAATTGTCACTGGAGGAGCCTTGAAATGCTGCTAGTATTCTAACCGCTAACTTCACTCTAAACGATTATCAGATATGCTTGCCATGCAACAGATTAGGTTTCAGTGCAAAGTTAATGGTAAGACTACAGCCGCAGCCCCCAGGCTTTCCAAGTGAGTACTAATATGTAAGGGGGGGGAGAATTTCTGCACCTGAAACTGTATTGATTTTAATATTCTGTATTTATAAACACAACTTGCAATTGGGCTTTAAATGTTTGGGTTCTCTGAGTTTAAAAATGTGGCGTGTCTCCAAATCAAATCAGTTGAGAGCTTCAATTCCCCTGCAATTAATTTAGCAATGGAACCATTTAGTGCTCATTTCTTGCATGCACCATTGCATCCCCAATCCTTGGGCGTCTTCGTTACTGTTGAGCCATTCCAGTATTAATTCCAAAGTGCTACCAGTTTTATTGAACACATCTATTCTGGCTAGACATCTACCTATCACCAGCTAAGGGCCTGGTCCAAAGTCTGTTGAAGCCAATGGGAGTATTTCCACTGACTTCAGTGGGCTCAGGATCAGGCTCTAACACTCCCAAAGTCCTGTTCTAGCCTGTCATGAGTTTTTGTGTAGTAAAACCAAGGCTGAAGACTAGTACTTATAGGAGCATTGGAGGGGATGATGGGGGAGCGTCAGGGAAGTTGGTTCCAAGAGACTGCAATTATTTTCCTCTTCTTTCAAGTAATACAGTTCTCCCACCTTTTGATATGACTGTAAATCAGCAGCCACCGCATTAATGAAGATGGCTGCAATTTTTATAGCACCATTTTTTCCTGGTTAGAAAAAACTTAATGGACAAGCTATATTTTACTGTAATGCTTCCCTTTCACTTCACTTCATAATAAAATAAGGGGCAATTACATTTTTTCCATGGATGGCTGAATTTAGTGTTTAATGATAATTGAAAAAAACTCTACACTACCAAATACAAGATATGCAAATCAATTGTTTAATTATATCGGACATCCCCTTACTCCCCGTATGGACTACCTATGTTGTGGGTCAGCACAAGGATAGCAGCTTCCACAGGACGCCCCACGTAGGCGGGTGGGGAATGGTGGAACCATGCGTCACAGGGCTCTTTATCCAGAAAAAGGAACGTCCTGCACCCAATTTCCAGTGTTATATTTAATGTATCTGAGATTATTCAAAGAAATCAAAAACAAAAAGAAAACTCCTTTTCTGTGACTAGGGATCTTTGTCAACTCAGACACTGGTCCTTGAAATTAATGGCAGTTTTACCATTGACTTCAGTGGACATTTGGCTCAGATCTAGCATGACCGTACTTCCCATTTTGGCTAGGACAGTCCCTTTTTTAAGCCCTGTCGCAGCCATCCCAACTTTTTTGACAAAAGTGGGAATTTGATGGATCCTTTAGCTTGTGTGTTGCATTTGAAGTTCCCCTTACAAAAAATAAAATGTTTAAACTGACAGGAACATTTATGTTTGTGGAGCGCTTTGAGAATGTAAAGTGCTAAGTAAGATTAGATCTGATTTTAGAGGGTGTCAAACTCTCCCATCCCCCCCCATGGTGGAATGTGGGGGGGAGCAAGTGGCATTGCCAGTCCCACAGGTTGGGGGAGTAAGACTTGGGTAGGGGGAAAGCGGGGTGGAGGACTCGGGCAAGCAGCTCTTGCCAGTCCCACAGGAGGGAGGAGGATGGGCTCAGACAAGCAGCTTGGGCTGGCCCCACACCGGGGATGGCGGAGGGCTTTGCCCAGCCCTGCACAGTGTCCAATTTTCCCTTTTGGAAATATGGTCACCCTACTCAGGCCCTTAATAAACGTGACTGAACAGAACATTTTTAGTAAAGACTTGGGCTTTTTGTTGTGCATATTTAAAGGAGGCCTGATGTTAAGTGGCAGATGGACAGGTACATGTAGACTATGAACTGTTTCAATGAAGCAAAACCTTATTTATAGAATTACATCCCCATGAACCATATGAGAAATGGGAATAAACATCCCCATGAACCATATGAGAAATGTTCTCCATTTCCCAGGGAAGTCATTTAAATAGTAGTTAGTGCCACAAAACCAGTTCATGTGATTGTGTTCCCATGAAAGGGAGTCGAGATGCTGAGTTTATACTTGCAGAGTTTCCTTGTATTTTGGGTTGGAAAGCAGCAGAGTATTAGGCCCTCTAAACCCAGGCACACTCTGAGAGCCAGGAGCCCAGCAAGGGAGTCAGGTAGCCCAGAAGCTGGGGGACTGGCTCCCTGGAAAGCCAGGGAACTGGCCAGTCCAATGAGTCTGGTAGCCTGCCAGAGTAACTTTTGAAAATGAGACTTACGTTTTTAAGACACTTTTAGGCACTTTAGAACATTTTACCTTAAGTCTGGAATCATCCAGTTCTTGCAACCTGCATTTCCTTTCACCACAAACCCTAAGTACATTCTGACTGGTACTGAATATTCCTCTTTCAAATACTCTTTTGCAATTTATGATGTGTTTCCTTCAGCCTCAAATTGCATGGAAAATGCCATTCAATTAAGTTACAGCTCAAATTATACTTTTAAAAAAAGTATATTTAAATAGAGAACTAAAACCCACATAATTTTAGGTTAACTAATGTATATGAAACTGTCTGAACTGCATAAACTTAGTTACATTTTCAGTAACTCAGTGCAAAACTACTGTCATGCCGTCTAGTGATGTTGAGTGATGTACGTTATGGCCAACCTTCCAAGATCTTTTGCAGTAACTCTGAGACAGTTCATAGCCCCTAGATCTATATTTGGAAGGCGTGCACAGAGAAAAGAGATCAGACACCTTATGTCTCTGGACCTGGAGACAGCTCCCTTTATGTCTAAGGGCCTGCAAGCACTTGGCAATGGGAAATGGTAGGGCTGGAGGGAGATGGGTACCACTGGTAAAGTCATCAAATACTTAATAGCCCCAATCCATTTTGGAGAACACTGGTTTAAAGGAAGCCACACTGGTCAGTTGCCTTGAGGCAGAGGTTGAATACAAGTGGAAAGATTTCTTCTGAGATAATGCAGAGGCACAGGGCATCCATATGGATTGCCTCCATAGGATTTCCAGGCAGATATTGGGGCAGGGGATCCACAAGGCTTAGGGGTGAAAACCCTTTTCGCTCTACAGAGAGGACAGGTAAACCTCCTCTTCCAACCCACTTTGTTTTTTGTTAATAAAGAATGTGTGTACTAACAGAATATCTTAAAAATAGGAGAAATGGGTCACTGTATCTCCTATATAGTCATACAAAAAGGTCTTTCTCTTATCACGTATTGTTTTAAAAGAAAAAGAATCTATAGATAGATAAAATTTAGACTGAAGTTGTTGCACATGGGAGATAAACAATAATTTTGCTCTGTCGGTCTTTGATCATACATTACATCCTCATCTGATTCTGGGCTTTAGCAAAGAGAGTGGCTAGTGATTATTTTTAACATCTTAAATCAGAAAGGAAACAAGAATACCCATTTCTTGAAACATGATTTGTTGAATTCTCAAGGAAAGGTAGTTTACCAGGGTATCCTGTGACAGGAAAATACATGCTGCATTCACCAGAGCACAGGCGGTGCTCTGGTGGTTGGATCAGTATGCAAATGTTGACTTAAGACAGAGATACTTACACAGAAAAAGCAACAACTTTGTAGAAGTCACCAGACAGTCTGAGGATTTGGGAGGAGGCAGGGAGGGGTTCAGTGCTACATTTAAAAAGGCCCGAGTCATCAGACTTTAAAAATAGCATGTGTGGCCTCATTTAGCAAAAATATAGAGTAATGTGACTATAAAAAGCAAGGCAAACTACCAGTTGACTGACTCTTTTATGCCATACACATCTTTTAAATTTAAATTTGTTATTTTAGAAAAATATATGGTAGGCTGAGAAGAAAGCCCACACTGTTTGGCCGTTACTGTTTATTATGTGAAATCAAGGGCCTCCTTGCCTTGAAGATGCTTAAACCCTTGTATTTAATGTACAGTAGTTGTGTTAATAAACACAAATTTGACACCCTCTAAAATTAGATGTAAATCCTACTTAGCACTTTACATTCTTAAAGCGCTCCACAGACATAAATGTTCCTGTCAGTTTAAACATTTTATTTTTTTGTAAGAGGAACTTCAAATGCAACACACTAGCTAAAGGATCCATCTTCTCATACTGAGCTACTGTTTAGTTGTTGAAATCAGACTCAGTATAGTGCACCAAAGTGCACTTTATTCATCTGCTTTTCAATTAAATGCCAAGTTTCTTTTCTGCTTGTTAACACTTGTCAGTTATAAACAGAGTGCAAACTACTAGTGGCCCTATGCAGATTAGTACTTAGTTCCAGTATATACCTTTATAACATTGAGTCACATTGAAAATGACAATTTTGTTTAAAATCTCCTGTTAAAAAGTGACTTAGGGAAGTGGAAGTTGCCACTTTATACACCTAATATGTACAGTAGTACGTGTAAGGGCAGGCAAGTCTCAAAGGGTTCTGAATTCTGGTTCAGCTGGGCTATATTTGTTTTTGTAATGCTCGCCCAAACTACCTGAACTTCCTGAAACAACATTTAAATAGTAATATCACAAGTACGGACTCTTCAGCTCTTCCTGCTTCTATCCTTGATCCACAGACATTATCACAAAAGCAGTCTCCTTCACAGTATTTTAGCACCCACTGGAGTTGAGAAGTGCATAAATTAGAAAGAAATTGAAAAAAAAAACCAAGTACATAGGAATCCCAGGAATGGATTGGCTGGAGTTTAGAAATGCACAAGATTCAGAAGAGTTCTAGGAGGTGGGTTTTTTGTTTGGTTGGTTTGGTGTTTAAAAGAACTAGTTTGCCTGTCCCTAATTTAAGTTACACAGGAACATTTGTTCTAACTTTGGCTTTTGACTATGAATGACAGATAATCTGAAGTACATCTATTAATTTATTTGCAATTATCGGTATAAGCAGTTCCTACAGTTTCTTTTTTCATACTGACAACATTGGAAACTGTCAGCTTTCAGAAATCTACTGGTTACCCTTTTGTTAATCTTTCACACCTACCGTTCGCTAGCAGGTGTAATAGTCTTTTCCTTGGAAGGCCAGTAACATGAAGTTAGCCTGTAATCTATGTGATTGATTTACATTTGGCTGGCTTTAGAAAGGGGAGTGTGTTGTTATAGCTACCATTCTTGTGTACATGTTAAAGTTTTATGTTTAAAACCATAGTTGAACCCTGCTTTCATAAGCAATTGGATGCTGTCACCGGGCTCCCCCTTTGTATGACCCTTCTCCTCTTTGCAGGATAGTGCATGATGCTGTAACAGTGCTTTCTGTTAGTTTTCCATCAGCTTTACTCCTCTGTCTCAGCCATGGCACAGCTACAAGAAAACCTTCACCTAATATTGTAGCATTATTATCCCTCCTACCCAAGCAGTGGCAACATGAGGATTTTCAAATGCATGCTGTAGAACTACACATAGGAGCCCATCTTCATGTTACGTAGATGTGCAAATAATTTGCATGAAACAATGTATCTGAAGTTAGCCCTCACGCTTTTCTATTTATTTTTTTCCTTGCCTTTGAGTTGATCATTATTTACCAGGATATAGCCATTATTTTGATGTATCAAACATTTGTTTTTCTTGGAATTTTTTATTTCTGTGAATTGATCACAAAACAATTCTCTGCAAATATTTGATATTCACTGTTGGAGTTGGGATGATCAGTTTGATGAAGGGTGACCATATGTCCCGATTTTACAGGGACAGTTCTGATATTTGGGGCTTTGTCTTATATACGCACCTATTAACCCCCACCCTGATTTTTCACACGTGCTGTCTGGTCACCCTAGCTTGTTTAGTCAGATAAGCCAGATGGTGGAGCTTGTCTTCCCCAGTTGGATGAAATTGTAAGTATTTCTCTTGAAAATGCCTGTGCATGCAAATCTCAAATTTGAATTACTTGAATACTACAACATGTGCCTTTGAAAGTTGCTTTCATTTATGCCAGTAAAACTTTCTCACACATTTATGGGAAGGTGATCAGTAAAGGGGGATGTGAAAATGTCCTAAGTTAGTTAATTTAAAAATTCAAGCAGAAATTCATAGAAAATATCTTGTTGTATTCACTCATCTCAAGTGTTCACCCTCAAACTGGCAAAGGAAGGATGATTAATGTTAATTCTATAAATAAGGGCAGTGAGTTGGTGTTTTGTTTTTTGCAATAGTCTTTACTGAAAATATATTCACATGCATGGGATGTTATACTGTTTGCAGCTTAATTTTTCTTCCTCCCCCCACCCCCCCGAATCATGATTTTTGTATGCCTGGAAGTATTTCACTTCATTGTCAGAAGAAATAAATTGACACAACTCCAAACCGAAAGAGCTAATCTTAATGGGAAATAAGAGTTTTGAATGATTTAATAAATGTATATTTTTGCAATGCAATTGAGTCAGTGCCATGGCATTACTATGATCTTACATTATAAATTCCATTATAAAGTTGAAAAGTTAATCAATTGTTTTCATAATTTACAAACATTACTTAATTGAGAAAAGAAGATGGATCTGTTCTAATAAAGAATCTGATTTTTATTGTGTTATTTTCTGGTTATGTTACTATAATATACTTTACTTTCTGGTCTATAGAAAGAGTGAAGTTTAAAAATGTTGTCTTATTGATGTTTTTGTCAAAGAACTTGCAGTACACAAAATAAAGAATGTAGCCCAGAACAGTGAGAAATAATATGGAAAGTGCTCTTGAGAACCAGAAGAGATGGTTCCTTGGGTGTATGTAGCTCTGAGGAACTTGGCACTCCCAAGACCATTTGAATGTTGGTACAGATCAATGCAGCTTCATAATATACATGGCTCACAGCTGGGAAGAACTGTATTTGTCTACCTTATTACATTATAGTATCTGCCTTATTACTCCAATTCAATTATGTTACATGCCTTAGCAAGCTGGGAGATGATGTATAGGTGTGCTCCCCCGCACATACACTCCTAAGCAAGCATATTTTTTACATAAGGACCAAAAATACCAAAGTCATGTGTATTTGGCTATGGTGCTTAGTCTCAGTGCTCCAGCAAGTGGTAGAGCGAGTCATCTTTTAAATTTTGTAGGCCTGGTTTGAATCTGCTTCTCTTTGATCTGGCACACAAAGGTGGAGACACAGAATGAGATACATAGAATACTTAAATATGGCTGCTAAAAACACCACAAGCCAATATGAGGATTTCAAAGAAGAAAATCCCATATATTTATTTTTACTTGATAAGTTCTGTGGTCCATTGAACATGTTATGAATATTGAGTCAGAGAGCATTTGTATGTTTCAGCGTCGTACCACCCATAAAGGCTCATCTGAAATCAGGAGATATAAAATACCCTTATTCTAACAATAGAATGTCCTTTCTGGCTTTTAATTCAGCCTTATTTATGCAATATGCCTTCCCTTAAAGACTCAGTAAGATGGTATCAGCCAGCAGCAATAACATCAAAGGCACTTTACTGTGCATGATCAAGGAACCATCCAATGTCAATACAAGGGGTGGGGGTTTTTTTTGTTTTTTTTTTGCAGCTGGTTGGCAACCAGCCAGGCACCAGACAGTTATGGAGCTCCTTAATGTTGAAGTGGCTTCAAGAGGGTTATGAAAAAGATTGATGGAAGACCTGCTTTTCTAGATTATGCCGAGAAGGGACCACTTATATAATACAAAGGTAATTTTTTTGGTTTGTGCTTTATTTTCTTTTTTTTAAAGATGTCCACACATTTTGTCAGCTGTGCATGCTAACTTGGTAACTCAAATAAATTTGTTAGTCTCTAAGGTGCCACAAGTACTCTTGTTCTTTTTGCAGATACAGATTAACATGGCTGCTACTCTGATGGCTTGGTAACTGGTGTGTATTACAGTTAATAGAAACATTACTGGTGGCCTCTTGTCTTGCCAAACATTAATAAATTGTTCGATCTAAAATTTTAATGTAAAATATACAGTAATGTAGTAAAAAAATACTGTGATCCTCCTTAGTAGAGATTACTTGTCTCTGGATTTGAGGGTTTGTGATTTGATGCAGAAAGTTAATTTATGGTGTTAGCAACAGGCAGTAATATATCCCAACTCTGTCCTGGCTTCCTTCATTGAGTGTGAGTTGAGAGTTGCATATGCCAGCTTGCATGGCCAAAGGTTCTGTTGCTTGTCTGCTAGTTGTGCTTTCAAAAGGCTTTTACTGTTCGGAATTGTATTTAACCTATAATACGAGTGTGTAGTGGGGGCTGGCCTCATTGCACATGTTATGCACCTTCACGTGGGGCAGGGAGCACCTTCTTGAGGAACCTCCCCAGTGCATGGTTTGGCTGAGAGTCTGAAAGTCACGTTCATACTGACAAGCACGTCATAGTGGTTTTGGAGATCTGGAGCCACCTTCAGGTTGTGTAGTGCAAGCAATTGGATGATGAAGATTAGGTTATTGTCCCATTTTCCTCAGTGACCTCTTTGCCACTGAAGTTTCTGTACAGTGCTGGAACAAAGACAGGTTACCAGCCTGATCACAAGCCATTCCCTATTGGAGGTCCAGGCACAGATGAAGGCATGAATCCCAGGGGAGTTTGTGCTGCAATCAGCTCAGTGTGAAAAGGAGCTTTTATAGTGCCAAGTTATTAGGTGAATTACTTGGGATATGGGAGAGACAAGGTGGGTGGGGTAATATCTTTTTCTTGGACCAAGAGACAAGCTCTCAGGCTGCGCAGAATTCTTCTTCAGGCCTGGGAAAGGTACTCAGAGCATCACAGCTAAATACAAGATTGGTTTCACCATCTATAACCATCTGACCGCTACATACAACTCCAAATGAACTTGAATTTAGCTGTGATGCTCTGAGTACAGAGGCCTGCAGAAGCGCTCTGTGTAATTAAAAAGCTTGTCTCTCTCACCAACTGACGTTATTCCAGTGAAAGATATTATCTCACTCACCTTGTCTCTCTAATATCCTGGGACCAACACAGCTACAACACTGCATACAGCATTAAGATATGAGACCATTTATATATATTAAGTTTTTTCAATTTCCGAAATGCATCTTTCACCTCTAGGCACAGGCATGTGATCATTGGAAGCACATACCATAAAATATATCAAGATTGTTTCAATCTCACTTGTACAGAGCAACAAAAGAAAGCAGAAGCTGAAAATTCAAATCCAAGAATCCTTTCAGCTCACTTCTTTAGCCAAAAAAGAAGAGTAACAGATCAAGCTTGCAAACTGTCCCAAGTGTCGACAAACTAAGATTGTATTGGTCCAATAGGTTATCAGACTGATGTTATTTATCCCAATATAATGTAGGTATACAATGCTTATACAGTGTGTAGGGAAATAGTTTTTCTGGGCCTAATTCACAATCAGCAAGAGCTTCTAACCTGGCCACAGTTGTTGTGATGGAACAATAGGGAAGGTGGTGAGATGCATTCCTGAAATCTTTACATCTATATATAATGTTAAAGAAACAAATTGTGTTAATAAAATATTTAGATTGCACATCAAGTTCTATAAATGCATAACTGAGGCTAAATGATGAGCTTCAACTGTGTGTTCTTGAACATGTGCATAAGAGTAAATTACATAGTTTCATACTGTTTCTCTGATAATATACATTTTAATGTACATTTTTTTCTCTACAATGCTTGATATACATGTGGGCCTGATTCTCCACATCATTGCAACTCTGTAGTACCAACAGTGGCTACAATCAAATTTGATTCTAACTGTGCACTATTGCTAACTTTCAATTGGTTCTAATTTATAAAAATTGAACGGAAAGACACAAAGTGACTATTCCTCATTGAGGTCTAGCCACATGCTAAGATTTTTATGTTTATTAAAATTCAGCCATTTGGAGCTTTTTGTGAGCAAAAAGTCTTTAAAATATTTTTAAAGTTGCACAGTTTCTCACCTAGTTCAAAAATGTAGACTAGCACAGGAAATTTTCACACAAAAAGCAGAGGATTTAAGAAAGGTGAGTGGGTGAAAGCACAGTTCAAAACTGAAGTTGACTTCAAGTCTCAGCTATAAGTTTGGCTAATGTGACGCTAAGGATAATAGTGAACTAGCCAACCCTGCCACTGTATATTGGAGAAATATTGGAGAACAGATTACACATTTTTGAGGATGAAAGTTTCACTAATATTTTTAGTATACCATTCAATTTGAGAATTTTGTGCATAAGAATAATGAGTTAGCCCCTTCAGGTAGTAGACAAAAGATTATTTTTTGTTAAAAGAAAACAAAACTTAACCCTTAAGATTACTTTATGGAGGTCAGATGCCATAGCAGTGGGTGTAGTACACGAATCTAGACAGATAAAAAGTAGGGCTGGTCAGAAAATTTTCATTGAAAAATATTTTGTTGGAAAAAGCTGTTTCAATTAAATCAAATTTTTTTTCATGAAATTTGAAATTCTATTGATTTTAACAATTTCCTGGAAAAGGAAAAAAAATTAATGAATTTTTTCAGATTTTCCATTTTGTAGGAAATTAAATATATATATTTATTTTAATTTATATCCAGATAAAAACAAATTTTAAAACATCAAAATTAAAATGCTGAGTTTCAACCAGCTCTGTAAACAAAGAGGTAGAAATAATACATCATATTAAGCAAGGATTCAATGGAAGTAGGAGTAAAAGCCATTTTTATTGAGAGTTGGGCAAAAGGTCACTAGCAAGTGTTTTTGGATTATTAGATACTGTTTTATTTGAAAAATATGAACCTAAGATGATCATAGAATCATAGAATCATGGAATCTCAGGGTTGGAAGGGACCTCAGGAGGTCATCTAGTCCAAACCCCTGCTCAAAGCAGGACCAAAGCCAACTAAATCATCCCAGCCAGGACTTTGTCAAGCCTGACCTTAAAAACCTCTAAGGAAGAAGATTCCACCACCTCCCTAGGTAACCCATTCCAGTTCTTCACCACCCTACTAGTGAAAAAGTTTTTCCTAATATCCAACCTAAACCTCCCCCTCTGCAACTTGAGACCATTACTCCTTGTTCTGTCATCTTCTACCACTGAGAACAGTCTAGATCCATCCTCTTTGGAACCCCCTTTCAGGTAGTTGAAAGCAGCTATCAAATCCCCCCTCATTCTTCTCTTCTGCAGGCTAAACAATCCCAGTTCCCTCAGCCTCTCCTCATAAGTCATGTGTTCCAGCCCCCTAATCATTTTTGTTGTCCTCCGCTGGACTCTCTCCAATTTATCCACATCCTTCTTGTAGTGTGGGGCCCAAAACTGGACACAGTACTCCAGATGAGGCCTCACCAGTGCTGAATAGAGGGGAATGATCACATCCCTCGATCTGCTGGAAATGCCCCTACTTATACAACCCAAAATGCCATTAGCCTTCTTGGCAACAAGGGCACACTGTTGACTCATATTCAGCTTTTCGTCCACTGTAACCCCTAGGTCCTTTTCTGCAGAACTGCTGCCAAGCCATTCGGTCCCTAGTCTGTAGCAGTGCATGGGATTCTTCCGTCCTAAGTGCAGGACTCTGCACTTGTCCTTGTTGAACCTCATCATATTTCTTTTGGCCCAATCCTCTAATTTGATAACTGTACAGTTTCAGCACTGGACAAGTTTGTAACCTCCCAGGGAAATATAAATACTGATAATCTTAACTACTACTGTTGCCTACTGACCATCTCTGACCTTTTAGCAAAAGATGGTTGGGAATATTTTATGGACATTTGTTAGAGCTGTTCTTCTCTTCTGCTCCTGCAGTGAGTTTATTATCCCTTTATCTCTTCTTAGCACTTCCCTGTCAAGATCCACACCACTATGTCGGCCTGTCATAGTGACTACCACCTGAATAGTCCCTGTTATCTTTGGCCCATGTTGTTTTTCTCCCAACAGAAACGCCTTCCAAGATTAAAATTAAATTGGGGGATTTTCAGTTAGCTTGATGAATGTTCTAAATCTTTCTTTCTACCCTCCTGTCTTTTGGGCATGATTGCAAGTCCTATTCCTCTGCAACTTCTTTTCCTGGCCTCTGCCTAGTTTCCCTGTTGTATGTGAGGACTGCTAAGTCTGTGGGTTTATGAGTATGACAGCAAGTGACGCAGCTGGATTAATCTGAACTTTCATCTTCCTCCTCTCCTTGCCATGGTACATTACTTTTAAACCATCATTCTGTTTTTCACACAAGTAAAGTTGTGAAACAACACTAGGTAAACAACCTTGTATAGCTAGCGGAGGGGTTGGGAAGGGGGAAATGGAGAAATTTAGACAGCTCTGCTTTAGCAGTGACACAAGTATTCAGTAACCATGGGATGATGATAAAACTGAACTGTTTTGTTGACGAGACACTGCAGTAATCCTCTCTTGGCTTTATTCATTTAAAATGATCTGCCCCCTTCAACTCTGCAAAGGCTTCAGAAGGTTGCACGTCTTGGCTCTGCACCTGCTTAACTTACTCACAGAAGCCAAGGGTCTGGGTTGTGGAAATCTTTTTATTTGTGAGCATTGGGCCATATAGGCAACCCAAAGTGGAGTCTTTGCTTAAATGTGTCTCTCCAAATCCTAGTCAGCTTGCTGCCTCCCTCATGAATGCCCACAAACTGACCCTTCTGGATAACAAGACCTTTTAAAAAAGGAAACAAACTGAAATTAATGCACTTCTCTGTATGATTAATTTGATTAAGTGGGATACTATTTCCACCTAGCAAAATGTTGTAAAATATGTTTGCAATTAAAGGGAAAAAACAATTTACAACAATATGCCTGTTGGTCAATAGATACTCTTTAATCTCTCTTTGGTAATGGGGAAGCTCCTTTAAGACTGTTTTCTTAGTGATAGAACTATCATTCTCCCAATGAAGATATCAACAAACACCATGCTTACTGGCGTATCAACGGGATGTCAGAAATGGCTGTATATCATATGGCCAGGATTTTTGGAGTTGACCAGTGATTTTTTTGGGTGCACATTATGAGAAACCTTAAAGGAACTTGATTTTTCAGAATGTTGGGTGTTCGTCACCTTCTGACAATTAGGATTCAAGTCCCTTTAAGTTGTTTCCAGAGACAGCCAGGCAAAATCCATCGGTTCTGAAAATCTTGGTCTCCTTTAGAAACCTGTAGAATGTATCTGGTTGTATCTGAGACCATTTTGCTGCAGCTGGTCCCTTTTTCTCCCTTTGTTTGGTTGGACAGAATAAAACACAAATAAATGTTAAGTATGAATCTGTAAAATATACATATTAAAATAGATGCTTTTGCAACCTTTGAAATGTGGTTATTGGATCAACTAGGCAAGCACACTACAAACTAAATATGCTTTCAGAATACATGAGTTTAAACATTTGAAAATGTCTGTTCAAAGAAACTTGTGTAACTTTTGGTCAGACAAACTTTTAATGTTGTAAGTTATATAATTTTTGTTCACATAGAGGCAATAATGTTGTAAGTGTGTGTGTGTGTATATATATCATTTTTGTTTTGTGTAGAAGCAGTTTTGGCAGTTTTAAAGTATTGTATTTAAGTTGTTGATGTTAAATCTATAGGAGATCTTTGAAAATGAAACACACGTTTTAAAGCTCCCATTGTGTGAGTGTATGTATATGTGTGTGTAGATTTATGGATATTGGCTGGAAAATCCTAGTTTTACTGCTGTACTCCCTCATAAAAACAGTTCTAGATTTTTTATAATGTAAAAAAAAAAGAGTACACCATCATTTAGAACAATATTTTGTGTGTGTAATTACATAAGATTTTATTATTATGTTTCTTGGAAAAGAAACATTTCTAGTTTTGCTGTAGTAAAATGTGCAATAATGACCTACTTCATTATAGATTTCATATGCAAAAATTCACTTTATATACTAATCTTGCTGGTCACATCTGCTGGCTGCACATGTTCAAGAATTGTTTTTTCAGACCTTATTGTACACCTAATTTTAAGTCCCTTGAGATGTTATCTCCCTCAACAGCTTGGTGAACAAATATTTGTAAACCTCCTTCCAAATGAAGTGTTTTTCAGAAAGGTGGAAGTGGTAAGAAACCGTTAAAACAGTGGTTAAGAAGGTAGGTGTCTGTGGGTATTGATGGGAAATAGTCGTTAGGGGAAAGCTGCAGCGCCACACAGGAAGCAGCATAAAACTCTTGAAAGCATTTTCTCCAGCTGTGGCGGAAGAACAATTTACACAGTAGAACTTGAAAGTCACAGATCTTATACTTCATTTCTAGCTGAGAGCGTCCTTCCAGAAAAAGGGCTGACTAGCTGCCGTCATTTAACAGCTCTCAGAAAGGCACATAGTGTCTTCACGGAAAAGACTGGTTTAAGAACATGGAAACAGTAAGTGATGTGTATGTATGCACTTCTGATAAACTGGATGGGCTTCATGTTTTGCAATAAAATGTTACAAACCTTCAGATAAAAAATAGGGGCATTTCAATTTAGTTTTATAGTAGAACACACTGCATCAGCATATTATTAACCCCCTTGCCAAAAAGTAACAGCAACTCAAATCTCCACAGAATAGCTATTGAAAATCCTTTGTGACCACTAAGTAAATTTTCTTCCTCCTTGCTTTAACTCTCTCTTTCAGGGTTTTAGCTACCATGTTATTGGCTGAGGACTGGACAAGATTCTCCTTTGATCTTTGAGTCACTCTATTGTCTGGAAGGGTTGTGGTTGAGTGACTTATGACACTTCATTCCCAGACCCGTGAGTTGATCATGCTTTCAATCTCTGCCAGCTAAGGAGCTAAAAAGACTGGCTTTCCCATGCAACTATCCAGAGTTTCCACTAAGCCTACCCCTGGAGTAACACTTATATCACATAACATGCTTTTGGTAGCTGCCCCACCCGGGGCTTTCACAGTCTGCCAGTAGGACCTTTGAGTGAATGCTTGTGTTTTTTTTCTCTGAAGTATGTAATTAGAGAGAAGGCAAATCAGCAAATAATTTAAGCAAGTAACTACTATATTTCAAAATGATTAAATTGCATGTTTTAAGCTTGAGATTTAGGGGACCCAGTGTGGCATTGTGTATGGGGCACTGGGCTGAGAGTCAGTAGATGAAGATTCTAATCCCTGTTCTGTTACTAACATGATCTATTACCTTAGGCAAGACACGTACCTCTGTATGCCTCTGTTATCCTTCCCAGGTTTTGTCTATCTTGTCATTAGACTAGAAGATCTTTGGGACAGGGACTGTCTCTTTCTTTGTGTCTCTACAGTGCTAGCACATTGGAACCCAAATCTCAGTTAGATCGCTAGGCTCTACCGCAATACAAATCTTTGATTATAGCTTTCTTTATATTTACCACAGTATAGAGACCGAAGTGGCTTTTATAAAAGTAAACCGCGAAACAAATGGTAAAAATATGCCACAGTAGTTCATACCATATTCCTGGAAAATAAAAATGATGGAAAACATGTGAAGGATTAATTTCTATAAACTGTAGAAGTAATAAGTAGAAAGAGTTTAAAATGAAAATCCTGATTTGTAGTGAAAGACAATGACAACCTGTTACTTTTTGTATGCATGTCTTGTAACAATATTTAATACACTATGTTTTCTTTGAATCTCTGTTGATGGATAGTTCTGTATTCTTCCTCTCTAGCAGAAGAAACTTTACAATTTGGAGCTGCTAGTCTGGTCTCTCTCTTTCTGTACACACAAACAGAGAGACAGACTAATAGCCCCAAATTTTTAACTATTGTTCTGCAGATTTTAAAGTTTCTCCTGCCACTGAAGCTGAAGAATAGTTTTCTTCTTTTACAGAGAATTCCACAAAGAATTGCCATTTTCCAAAATGGCTTCTATCGCCCGTTCTTCTCAATGAGACTGAGAACACAGATTGCTCTCAGGAATGATGGGGGCCTCCTCTTTCAAAATTGTCGTCTCCTCCCATTGTGAAGTTGAGCTGACCACAGGGACAGTAGCAGCATGCCTGTAGTGACACCATGAGAGGAAACTGTTCATAACTGCATGGTTATTTCATGACCACTTCAGGACACAGTTTAGGTTTTATGGATCCATTAATTGTGTATTTGCATAGCTGAACACATTTGAATTTATTTTAAAGTTAACTTTAACTTTAAATTTCCAGGGTTTGTAATGGTTGGTTTGGGGATAATTGCAACATCCTCTGCCCATATGCACTCTCAACGCAAACTCGCTTTAACATTATTTTTATCTAGGTGTAATCTATATAATAATTTCTGTATGCTAGAAGACAACAAAGGGGGTTGGGAGAGACATAACATTAATTCATATAGCTGAAGGGTACAAACACCAAAGATGGAAAAATCATTATTTTGCGCATACATAAGAGTATAACCAGGAGTTATGGCATGTAATTAAGAAAGGGAAAATTGAGGACTCTTTGACAGCGAAATGTATTAGGCTATGGAATGGTTTCTGAAAGATAAGTGGAGGGAGCCTTATAAGATTTTATTTGTTTAAAAAAAGTCTGTAGAACTTCTTTATACTACTGGGATATACAAAACACTAGAACAAGAATGATAGGGAACAATCCTTGGTTAACAAGGTGGGCAAAATGACTTCATAGCTATTTTCCATAATATCTAACTAGGAGCAAGCAACCTTCATCTAGTGCACTGGCATCAACACCAGTTGGATAATTTCAGACCACCAAAACTTTTACATGATGTATCTTTTTGATTGTTTATTTATCCAGTACCCAAGAAGACATGTTCCCTTTTTTAAGAGAGCATAACATAAAATTAAGTATAAAGCTTCTGGTACACTGGCTACAATTATCACTATTGCTGTTACTGCCTGTGCCAGCTGTGTTCCTTTTGTGGCAATCTCAGTTGCTAAGACCTTTCCTGCTAGTGACATTGATACTCTATGTCAGGGGTCGGCAATCTTTCAGAAGTGCTATGCTGAATCTTCATTTATTCTCTCTTATTTAATGTTGTGTGTGCCCTTAATACATTTTAACATTTTTAGAAGGTCTCTTTCTATAATTCTATAATATATAAATAAACTCTTGTTGTATGTAAAGTAAATAAGGTTTTCAAAATGTTTAAGACGCTTCATTTAAAATTAAATTAAAATGCAGAGCCCCCCGGACTGGTGGCCAGGACTCGGGCAGTGTGAGTGCCGCTGAAAATCAGCTCGTGTGCTGCCTTTGGCACACGTGCCGCAGGTTGCCTACCCCTGCTCTATGTGATAATCCTAGTGGGGAAAATTTTCAATGGCATTTAAATCCTATTTTCAAAAATAACATGGGTACTTTAGGAGTCTAAGGCTCATTAGAAGTCAATGAATGCCTAAGTAACTTTGAAAATGGGCCATAAGCTCCAAAGTCCCATGAGCACATTTGAAATTTTCCCCCTTGTCTGTAACTCCTCTTAGGCTGACTTAACATATCACAGAAGTGTATATATAACACAGACTCACTTCAGTAAAACTATGCATCCTAGTTTTAGTTAAACTACAAGTGCAGGAAGGGTAGCTATCACTTGAGAACAGATAGCTGGTCTAATGCTATTGTGTGAAATACATATAATGAGGACTAGTAGCTCCCTAAGTTTCATGTTTTTGAAAACTAATCATTTCACTGCATGCTGGTAGAGAATGCAGCAGTCAGAATGACTTCTGAGAGCAAATTACTTCATTTGGGGAAGGATAGCTCAGTGTTTTAAGCATTGGCCTGCTAAACCCAGGGTTGTGAATTCAATCCTTGAGGGGGCCATTTAGGGGATCTAGGGCAAAAAAAATAGTTGGGGATTGGTCCTGCTTTGACCTTCTGAGGTCCCTTCCAACCCTGATATTCTATGATATGCCTTAGTGGGTTAACACTGTGACAGCATAAATAACATATTAATATGTGTATCCATGTCAGTAACTTGCAGGGGGAATGATTGTTAGGGCAATGCAGCTAACAACTGCTATGGACAATGTTGATAACCTCACAGAGGAGGTGGCCCTGTGATAAGGACACTAGCCTTGGGACCCTGGAGATCCAGGTTCAATTTCCTGCTCCAGTACAGGCTTCCTATGTGATCTTGGGTGAATCATTTAGCCTCTTTATGTCTCATTTCCCCATCTGTAAAACTAGGGAGAAGAGCACTGCCCTACCTCTGGAACATGGAAGTGTTCTGAGGATAAATACATTAAAAGTTGTGAGGTGCTCATATAAATACCTACTCTCTACTGCAGGGATCGGCAACCTTTGGCACGTGGCCTGTCAGGGAAATCCTCTGGCAGGCAGGAACGGTTTGTTTACCTGCAGCGTTCGAATGTTCGGCCGATTGCAGCTCCCACTAGATGCAGTTTGCTGTTCCAGGCCAATGGGGAAAGTGGCGGCCAGCACATCCCTCAGCCCACGCCACTTCCCACAGCCCCATTGGCCTGGAACGGCAAACCGCATCCAGTGGGAACTGCAATCGGCTGCACCTGCGGACGCTGCAGGTAAACAAACCATCCTGGCCTGCCAGCAGATTTTCCAGATGGGCCGCTTGCCAAAGGTTGCCAATCCCTGCTCTACTGTGCAAGAGGGCACTGCACAGTCAGTATGATTGTGGAGAACAGAGGGTTCTGGAGTGCTGAGGAAATGCATTGGGTGGCTGTTGCTATACCATTTAGAAGGATGCTGCATGTGCTAACACTGCTCCCAAACTGCCAAATGATGCTGAAATTCGTCACCAGTACCATGCAACACTTCGTTTAGGGTGTCTTAATCCAGTGTTAGGAAATATAGGTGAATTATAGCACTTCTCAAACAGCACAGGATTCTTGCTTTCCTTTGCACAACAGTGGTGGGGCAAGGCCTGCTGGCAAAATTACCCTTGAACATCTGTGCCTTAGCCATAGAAAAGATGATACTGTAGAAATGTGCATCCTTATAAGGGGAAATTATATCAGTCCACAGTTCTGTCAGCCTGTAAAAGCAGGAAAACTTCTGAAACTCTTCCAAGAATAATGACTTGTATCCCAAGACAAACTTATTCAGGATGCAGGTTACCAGATGGATTTCTACATTCTCTGTGTTAGAGAAACTGGTTGAAAAAAGGCAGTCATTACATGCTATGTCATTCTGAAAATGAAATTGATGGATCATTCTCACTTCTGGAGCAGACACTAATGGAAAGCCTTATGAGTGTGCTGAGACCATTTGAACAGACCACTAGAGAGCTAAGTGCTGAAACAGTATGGGTGAGCCAAGTCACAGGCCCAGTTCCTGTTTTGTGGTGATTGATGGATGACTTCCAGCAAAAAAGAAGACATCCAAAAAAGAAATCTCATTTATTGCCAAAAAGTTTGGAGAAAAATCTTCACAGAAGACTTGATCTCATCTTTCAGGATTAAAAACACATCTTGCCATTTTGTTGGAACCTTGATTTAAAATTCCTAATCTTGCCCATGACCGTGGAAAAGTTCATATCGGACTTAGAACAAGACCTTCAAATAGCCAAAGAAGTATCTGAAAGGGCAGTAGGCCACTCTGTTCATCTTTCTGTGGCTACTGCTGTTTCAGCCACTGTACATGGAGGTATATGGACACATCTTTGTTTGCTAAAGCAAGAGCAAGAACAACATGTAGAGTTTCCTGCTGTTTTTTTGCTATCGTAACTGCATACTATATTGAACACATGTTGAATCGGAAATCTGATGCTCTTGTTTGTTGGCAATCCACACAAACCATCTTGCTAACTTATGTGGTAATTATCTTGAATTCCTTCTTGCTAATTTGTCATCTGGAAGGAAAGAAAAAGTAGTTGGAGCTTAATTTTATCAAACAGGTCATGCTTAGATTTAGATCTCAAAGTTAGCACAGTACTTTGTGTCTCATTCGGATGACTCAATTTCCACTATTGATAACCGTTTACTTCAAACGGTATCAGCAGTGCAGTTAGTCAAATAGTCATTGAACCAAAAAAAAAAAGATGTAAGTGTTTTTGGAGGGGTGTGGATTGGTCTGTGTCTTCTGCACATGTATTCCTTATTCATGATTTTTTGCTGAGTATATCAAGCAAATAGCTTTTAGCTTATGAGTTGTTTGTCAGCTGTTCATAAACTATTTGCTATTTTTGGAGTAAAATTGGTTACATGGATATTTTTTTTGCTCCTTGATTGGGTGGATGAAACAGGAGAATAACAAATGCTGAATAGTGAAAGTGAATGGCAAACAATGAATAACGTATTTCTAGCACAAATTTGTGAAGTTTTCAGAATTTGTGAATATTTTAATGATTAGTGATGGTTGCATGAATATTGGAGAATGACCCCATGAATACCAGTGGATCATATGTGAGTTACTTTTCTTGTGAATATATTAGTTAATCTTTATTTTCATTATTTGATCAGCTCTCCTCAGCTTTCATATTCCAAGGTCTTCCCAAAACAGCATTTGTTTAGGCTACATTGTTACTATGGCAGTTTAATCTATCCCACCAGATAATAAATTATCACTAGCTTTCAGCTCCATCCTCCACCTGCCTATTTTAATGGCCAGATTCTGATATTCATATTGAATAATACCTTACTCCACGGATGGTCATACTGAAATCATTGGGACCCTTTGTGGAATAAGGTGTTCTACAACATGAGTGTATGAGTAAGGAAATCAAATTATGACTGCCAAATTTTATAACTTGTGCACTTGTTAAAAAACAGTCCTTTTCAGGCTGTATTTCCAGTTAGTTCCTTCAGTCTATGGCATCTTTCCTCCAGTATGTACTGAAATCAGTACATCAGTCAATAGGAGACTGAGACTGTTAGATATAAATATATTAATTGTGTTGTTGTCCCACCTGAAAAATTACATAATTAATATAATACAATTACCATAGTTTATTACAATATGGAGTCTCTCTTGAATTAAAGCACCGTTGAATGTTCATAATCAGTAGGAATTGGGGGATGCAGGGAAGAATTTGGGAGTTCCACTAGAGCTTTATACAGTTTCCTTGAACTTCCACTCCCCTATATATAAAATATTAGGAAATCACTTGCTGGTGAATCTTGCTTAGTTAACTGGCAACTAGTAACTTTTCTTTACTTTAAAGTACTTCACTGAATAGTTGATCAGTGGTCCAAAGATAGAAATTGACACTTGCAATAACAATGAAAATGGCATAAGCCTTTGCTTGAGGTTAAATGTTATTCACCCACACCATACTACTAGTCTTAAAAGTTGAGAGGATGGAGTGGCTACAGCAATGACGTTCTATGAGTATGTCTTCACTGCAGGCTATGGCCCAGGTATTGCCACTCGCCCCACTTCCATCCATATAGAAAAACCTCTAACAGGCTTGAGGGACCTTTAAGCCTGGGCTAGCAGACCCAGCTGAGGGCATAGCTATAAATTCAAATTTTTTTTTACCCCAGGCTGGCAACTTGCCTATTTTTCAGTGAGAACTTAGAATTGTGGGATTGAATTGGAAAATTAACAGCCTATCTGAACTGTATTTGCTTGTCCAGCCCGTCTCCCCGCTTCTTCTGCACTGGAAATCACCTGGCTCAGCATTTTAACCCCACATTTGCCTCCTGTATTTATGCTGAATTCCACACCATCTGAACAGAGATGCTGTCCAAGAAATCCTCTTCCTAGATCATTGCCATATGGCCAGAAGCTGACACTAATCGCTGGGCAAAGATGAGATCAGTAAGACTCATACTTTAGGGAAAGTACCCGAAATCAACATGTCTATGACAATATCTCTGAGAGGCTACCAGTGGAGGAGATTGGATGAACAGGATCTCAGAGCATGGAGCAAATCAGTTCTATAGGATATCCTGCTAGAAATCCATCCCAGTAAAGAAGCTAGTAAAGCACCATTGTGGATTCATCCTCACGGATATGACACCTGTAGGACTTTACAGTGGGGATGCTCCACCCAGTGCACTTAAGATATACCCAAGCCTTCAAGGTGCTAAAATTAAACAAAGCTCCCCCTTCATTTAAGTTAATGGATCTGAAGGTGTTTAGCACCTGGGAGAATCAGACACTCTGTAATTATTATTTTTTTTTTTACAGAAGATGGAATTTATTCTTTTTATTTTAACAACTGTGGCAAAAGGTGTGTATATATAGAGAGGTTTTAGTAAATATTAAAAATGGGTAATTATAAAATGAAAAATGTCTCAACCTGTTATTTTATAGATATAGATATGATCTTTGCTAATCTACTAAGAGGCTGGTTTTGAGTTTTTTAGAGCATGTAAGCAATATTTTTAATGGCCTATGCAAAGAAAATGTTCCTGTTTATACCAAAGCTAGCACCAACTTATTGGAAGATTTTCAATAACAAGGGTGAATATATTTTTTCCTTTTTGGTGGCTGATCCATATGCTAAGAAGGAGGATGAAAATCTCCTATATTTCTACATTAGGAGGAAAGCAGAATCATGGAAGATTCATGGTATGTTTCAAACAAATACAAAAAGGGGGGAGGGGTATCTATAGGGGAAATTAATGGTAAACCATTATACCCTAGATTAGCCACTTGAAAACCAGAAGGCTATCCCTCTTCAGCAAAGCACTTAAATATATGTTTATGTTCCAATGACTTCAATCAGACTTTAAATACAAGCTTAAAGTTAAGCTTGTGCTTACATGCTTTGCTGAAGAGGGATAGTTTACTGAATCAAGGCCTATATCAGCAATCTTATTCATCAATAAGGAAATGATCTATTTTTATAATAAAGCTGGCATGTCTTTTAATAATATAAGGAGATATATTTTATTGAAATCTCATTTATATTAATTACAAAAAATCCTATTGATGTCAATAGCACCATATAGTCAATAGCCCTAAATGACTAACATGCTACGGAGGTAAGATAGTAAGATAAAATGTCCTGTTTTACTGTATTTTTCAAAGGGGTTAAAAAATAATTTATCGAAAATGAAAAACACGCATGCTGTAAAAGCTTTGACAAAAATGAAGCACTGTACCATCCAATTTAAGGTGTGGTTTTTTTCCCTGAAAACTACCCAACTCTTTGCATTACAAGCAGACATTGATTTAGCAATTATACATTCTTCTACATAATCATTTAGAAAGATACACACTGGAAAACTACATGAAGTTCTACTTTATAGGCTCAGTATTCTATAGAGGGATAAGGGATAACTTGGGAATTATTTCCTTTTTATATAAACTGGATAAACAATCATGAGTCATAATAAAATCTATAATAAGAACCTATATTCCTCCCATCTTGTACATAGTTTGTAAACTATGTACTTGTAATGAGCCCTCTTCCTTCCCCTACATGCATCCCACTCCCAACCAAATCTTCAACAGGGATAAAGCACTGGACCTTCAACTCAAAAGCACAGATTTCTACCTCATGAGCTAAAGAAGTAATTCCATTATCTGATAGAAGTAGAAGGCTCTTATATATATAGACGATAGAAGGGGACACAACATAGTGAGCCAGTATGTTATACAATCAACCTATCCGGAAGCGGCTTCTGAGGTCCCTAGGAGTTCAAATCCCCTGGAGATTTTGTGTTTGAGATGTATATTCCAGAGTAGCCCAATCCAAGGGTATTTCTGCAAACACTCACTCCCAGGCGGGCAACAAAATCCCCAGCAAGGACCAATGTGTCTCCCTGAAGGAAGGAGGTGGAGCTATTGGGCTGGAAGAGCAGGGAACATCTGCTTAGACCAAAGCCACCCCTGCTCCCATTGGCTATGCTAGCTGATGAGGTGCCTGGGTTCAGTATTTGGGGTGATATTCACCTGTTTTGTGGTGCTGACTCTCTAGTGGTAACTGCATCTGGTATATTTCATTAGTGGTGTTGAAGCACTGTGCCTTCAGTTCTCAAGGGATGTGTACACAACGGGTGTTGCCCTTTCACGGGGAACAGTTTCAATATACACAGCGCTCTAAGGAGTCAAAGAAGCAGTTGGGATTCAAGCAGTAAGAACTCCTAGTGTTGCTCTCTGAGGGGAAGAAGTTTACTGGTGAGAGAACAAAAGCATCAAGGCTATACTTAGTAAAACAAATGAATAAGTAATCAGTACCACCTACATCACAGGCCATCCTTCCCCATAGTACCTGAGGTCTCATGTGACCCTAGCAATCTTATTATTAGAACATGCATGTATGACTAACGATTGAGAGCTTGACTTTCCTTTGGGCTAATCCTGGCAGATGTCTGTGGCTGGAAGGTGGAATCAGTAGGATATCAGTCTTAATTTAAAAAAATAGACAAACCCAAATAAAATGGTAACACTAAGCTGGGTATTCTTCTAATTATGGACTCTTAAGAGGAAACCCTCTGTGGATGTCTTTGAGGTTTGTTCAAAGCAAAGTCCAGAGCACAGGCTCTGTCTCCTCTGCAAATTCTCTGGACCTAATTACAGTGGTTACAAGGGCATCCCATGGGGTGGTCACAGTACAGATACAGGACAGCTGGGTGTATCAGGAACAGGAGAATGCTGGCCAGACCACAGCCGAGCAGTGCACATCAACCTTCTCATAGGAATTAACAATGCTCATTGTCTGAGCAATGAATCCATCTCTCAATAAACCTAGCAATGCTTCTGTGGACTTGGTGTGTTGTTCCCTTTCAGGGCATTGCAGGTAGCTTGTGCTGCAGAACCCATCACCACCTTGGCTTTCTTTCCCAGGAGAGAGTGTGCTGGCTGGCAGGCTAGGAGGACAAAGGGCTCATTGCCTCTCTCAGTTCGCTCCAAAATATGAACTGCTCTTTCGTTCATCACTGCTGAAAGGGCTGGGCTGCAAGAGCAAATATCTCCACTTGAACTGACGTGAAGAAAATTTCACTCCTTAAATAAGCACTGATCATGCAGTGCCTCTTGGGAGTAAATATTTTTCATAGGACCCAAGACCAGCATGATCATATGCCATGATGAGAAAAAACGTAGAGGTGTAATGAAACAGTGACTTGGAATTTAGCAGCATTATGTGATCTACAATAAAAATGGTATGAACTTTTACACAGGTCACAGTTTCTGGTCCAATGGAATGCTACCTGTGGACTTAGAAAGAGAAAGTTATCCTGCTAGGCTAGCCAAGGTTTCCAAAAAAGAAAAAAGAGAGAGAGAGAGAACTTTTCAGAGTGGCAGCCGTGTTAGTCTGTATCAGCAAAAAGAACGAGGAGTACTTGTGGCACCTTAGAGACTAACAAATTTATTTGGGCATAAGCTTTCATGGGCTAAAACCCATTTCAGTGGATGCATGCAGTGGAAAATAAAGTAGGAAGATATATATACACAGAGAACATGAAAAAATGGGTGTTGCCATACCAACTATAACAAGACTTATCAATTAAGGTGGGGTATTATCAGCAGGAGAAAAAAAAACTTTTGTAGTGATAATCAGGATGGCCCATTTCCAACAGTTGACAAGATGGTGTGAGTAACAGTAGGGAAAAAATTAGCATGGGGAAATAGTTTTTATTTATTTATTTTTGTAGTGATAATTAGGATGGCCCATTTCCAACTTTAGCAGTTTAATACAATATTTACAAATACTTGCTTCAGTCTTGTATGATGAATCTTCAACACTTTGCATATTTTCCTTTGCAACATGAATCTTGGGGAGGAGACATTCCTCCCCAAAACATGGATCGCTTTGGATTTTTATGCGTATTTGTGTCTGGATCTATTTAAACCATTATTTTGACACTAAGGAATGAATGGCCTTTTCAAATAAAAGGATAATTTATAGTATTAGATTATCAAAGTGGAATCAAAATATATAATGGATTCAGCTTGAAAAGCTTTTCATGTAAAAATGTCATTTCCTTTTAGCACTAGAACATAGATATAGCACATATGTTCTTTTGTTATGAAGAGATATGCTATAGCTTTAGCACAAAATAAATTAAAGTCCCTGTCATAACAATATAATATATACAATTCTAGCAGAATTGTTTGTCCAATGCAATTTTCTCTCTAGCCAGAAAACCTCTTTTCTGGCAAGGGAAGTTCTCTTGATCAGAGAGTTGAATCCCCGCAAGGGATTTTCTTTAGTCTCATTTGGTGACAAGTTTGTCTTACTCTATAAAACCAGTTCAGCATAGTAAATTTAGTCTCAGTTGAGCAAAGATTATATAGCATAGTTTGTTTTTCTGATAAAGCTTCATGTTTCATATGACTAGAGCCACATTTCCTAAAGAAATACATATAGAAAAGAGTAAATACCCATAGAATGCCAAACCTGAGTTGAGGGTTTATTCCCCCTTGTAAAATTGATGGATTTTTTTCAGTAATAGGTTTATGGAGGCTTACTGAAGATATTTGAGCTTGCTTACGCTAGCTGTGAATTAATTACAGTGGGAAGGTAATTAAAAACAAATCTGTTACTCGAGCTAACCTGTAACTTTCTGTAGTCTTCATGAGATTCTCTTCAGCAAATATTACCTTTGTTTCATGGCAACAATCATGAGAACAATCTGTGAAGGACACTAAATGCTACTATATAATCTAATATCATACTTATAGTTTCACTTATACTTTCCATACTGCAACCATAGAGTCTGGACAAATAGGGATAATTCACGGCACAATCACCCACTGTGAACCAGAGAAGAGCAAGATGGGGAAGGGAAGAGAGCACCTTTGGTTCCTGAGTGGGATGTATCGCTCCTGGGTAGGGGATAATGCTTACAGGGCTCTGGTCAATGACACTTGCTATACCAATAGAAAGGTGTATCCAGACCTCTACTACTGCTTTATCAACATGTGATGGGAGGGGAAGAGGGAATCAAGGACATGCTTGTGCTATACCCTGATTTGTACCTTCTTAGGCAATGTGCACTGGAGGGAGTGCTGCCTCTGCCCTAACCTTCTCAGGAAATGAGTCTATAAGGTGCTAATGCCCTTCAGCTCCTATTGATCCCAACTACGTAAATATTTGACCCTGGCTGCCTCCTGGTAGGAGAAGGGACCTCTTTTCACTGCCCTAGCACGTGTATGTTACAGTAGCCATTAATTAGGCCCAAGTACAGGAAATGATTTTCTTTCTAGTCCTTATATCGATTCTGCAAGGTGTGCTCCTCTTCACAGCAAGGGCCAGCCAAAAACTAGCCCTTCATTGTTATCCAGGAGAATCCTAAGTTTATATTGCTGTCCCCCAAATTTCTGGCCCAGTGGATCTGTGGTAGAATGCAATTGGCAAGAAAATCAGTGTAATGTGAAACTTGTAGTGTATCCCAATGGAAGAAGCCTAAAGGACATGCTTATTGAAATGTACAGCAGTCCTCCTTCAATCCTTCACACTCTACAAAGTCAATAACCCTTTCTCAGCCCTATCCACTATGTATGTTCCTCTGTATAGCTTATTTAGCCACATAGGCATGGCTGTTCACTTTATAAGCCTAGTTAAATGATTCTACTGCACATGCTCAGTATGTAATTTTAAAAAGCTTGTAACTCAGTCAAATCAAAACTATAATTTCTCTGCAGAAAGCAAAACACTTCTGCGTAATGTAGGCCTGGTTTGACATGAGTTATTGGATATGGGTGAAGCTTTATTTCTTGGGAGACAGGATTAGGGAGGTAAATGAATCAGCAGGCTGGAAACAGAATGTATGTACTGGCTAAGATAAGGGGGAACACACAGGGAACCATTTACAATAGACAAGATAAAAAGGGACAAGATATGTCAGCAACGTAAAGATGAGGTAATGAGTAAGTCGTGCATAGACAGAGCATGCTGTACAGGAGTTGGTTCCTACAAAGTGACAAAGCAGCTCCAAAATGTGTAATTCAAAGTATAGTAAATGCAACGTAATGTCCAAATGTATATAAAGGAAGAGGTTTGCTGTGTAACTTTTGGATGTGCGCCTTGACCTGTACCCACCCTCTATGGTTGAATCTGATCAACTCAGTGTGGCTTTGCCGTATGCCAGATAAAGGATCCTGGGTGGTGAGACTGGAGTCCAACTGAGTTCTTTAGGAAATGAGTGGAACAGGTCAACAAATGAGAGCTCTTTCTATACCATGTTTAAATTTCTGATGCTTAGCATGTTCAGATGTAGATACATTCAAAAATAACATAGGCTTCAATTTTTTTTAAAGGAATATATGTAGGATTTTTTATTTTCCTTGTATTTAAAAATATCTGCACTACTTTTGCTCTAAAAATCACCTTCATGCAGAGAACAAGCTTGGAAAACATAATCTAAAAGGTGAAATTGTGAACAATTGAAAGCAGGGATAGAATGAAAACCTTTATTCAACCTGCATTATTGTGTAATATTCATCACTCTTCCTGAAATAAATGTCTACTGTATGTTCTATTATCAATGGCATATGTACAGACATTAATTTGATCTATATAAGAATATACCCCTAAGTGATATTTTTCCATATGAAAGTGAATTATTCTTTATTCTTAGATTGCCAATTCTTAACAGTAGGAATGGACTCTTTACTATTTAACAATTGCAAAGGCTGCAGTTCAGGAGATTTTCGGAAAGGTTCTTATATATAAAATTTCATAGACCACTAACACAGCTGTTATTTAATCTTTTGTAATGGTGCTACACAAATTGAATTTATGTGGCTGCTATATTGCTCAGTACATGGTCATATAGTTTTATTATTCAAGTGAATTGATATTTGAATTTTATTAAGCAAATGATCTCTGCAATATAGTAATGTATGCATTGTAGAGACAGAACAAATGTGCTAGATTCATGTACAAAAGTGTTCAGTTAGCACTGAAATTTCAACTCAAAACAGGATCCTTTTTTATTGGTGAATATTGACATTTGCAATCTTAAAATGCTGGCAGTGACGGAAATATACAACACGAAAGTCCTCAATGGACAGAAGGTGGTTGAAATTGTATTTCTAAATATTTATCAACCACTTAGTCCACTTACAGAAAAAAACAGGAAACTGCAACTCCGGTCTACTGCTGATGTATGTCTTTTTATCACAAACAGGAAAGTTTGCAGTCTGCTTTGTGTTTTCCCATCTCCTGTAATAAGGTCATCTCTCTAAACTATTCCTCATTTTAGACCATGGTGCAATTCTGCCCCTACAAAACTAATGATATTTCACATACTGTACATTAGTGTCATTACCAAAGCAAAAAATCAGAATCCTGGTTATTGTTGGGACCAAAAACCACGTTTGAACAAAGAAAATCTTAGACTATATATGAGTGGAAAATGTACCAGTGACCTCTATCACATCGTGAAATCTCCCTGAGAAAGCAGTAAAAATAAATGTCATTTAAACCGAGACAAAACACCGAAGAACACATTGTAGGGGAACTGCATTGCCATAGTGATAGATTAGATAACCTCCTTTTCATAGCCATAGGAATAAGTCATCGTTTAAAGGGTCAAATTGATTAATTTTTTTTAATAAAGTTTCTGATAGGGCACCCTTTTAAATAGAATGACCTGAAAAATCTTTTCTAAAAAATCCTTTAAAAATGTGTTGAGGGTTTTTCTGTTCCTGTTGCTGTTTGAGTCTTTTCAGCAAGGGAGAAACTGACTACACAGGGGAAAAAGTGAACAGACTGTACACAAAGTGCTGTCGAATGCAAAAAGTATAAAAACCTGAGAACATGGAGAAAAATATTTTCCTACTAGCTTTTTTTTTCCAGATCTAGTAACCATGGTAGGTTCATAATTTTCAGAGAGAAGTGTGATTTACAAGTTGATGGTGTCCCTCTTGAAGCTCCCAGTTCTTTTATCTTCATAGAGTCCTTCCTTTGGGGTTTTACCCAGATTTGGATCATGCCTGGTTGACAGATACAAGGTCTAAGGGACTATATACATTGGAGTTAATACAGCCCATGGATGCCTCCATGGATGTTGAGGGTCCCCAGGCGGTGGGACTCAGCAAGGTTCTGCTTCACAAAGGTGTATATCTGGGGAAGAGACAATGTAGAACATACAATAGAGTTTACCCTTTGGGGTCCCCTCATGTGACAGCAAGCAGAGGATAAAAGAAGGCCTGGACACACTGGGGAGGAGAATAAAGTTGAAAGCAGCCTGGCTAAAATAGGCTTTGGTGAATTGCTCTGCATCCAGAGAAGAGGATTCCCAGCCTATGTAGCAGGACCAGGTGCTGCTGGACTCTGGATTTTGGCCATTGTGAATATGAAGCATGGGAACTGCAAAAGAGCTTAGAGCGAAGTGCACAAGTCCCTTGGGGGTGGTTTATTTTTTTTCATTGTAATGATAATTTCAATGAGTTTTAGCTGGGCATTCAGTGTGCCCTTTCCAGGAATAACCGCCCTGTATAAAGCCAAAAGGAAATGTTAACTACAATTCACAACTTTTGTTTTTAATTCACCTTTGTGGATTTTTTTAAAGGCAGCTTCTTTCCTAATAATAAGATTTGATAAAGCAGATAAAACTGATTTGAGTTGTTTCATAGGGTCCATTGTAGTATAACATTTATATTGAATGTAATAACTTTTAGCCTCTTTGGTCCAAGCAAAAACAAAAGTATGTTACATTTCAACTGATTTTCAACTCTCCCTCCTCAAAACTCAGACAGTTCTAACCTGCCCATAAAGTGAGTTGATAAACTTTGGGCCATGAAGTCTATTTGTTTATTAATTGATTTATGTTGGATGAATGTCTGTCTCTAGCTACCTATTCTCCATTGCTTCCAGTAACTAACCAGATTCTCTCCTATGGTCCAAAGAAGCTGCCATAGGCAGAAATAAGTTCAAAGCTGAATGTTCGTGCCTTGTTATTTTGCCTTGCAGTGACCCTCTTCCTTCACTGCCTCATTAAGATGTTGAGAGTGGCTTCTCCTCTTGTGCTGATTTTTCAGAATAATTTCAATTTTCAGTGGACATGTTATTCAGTCCCCTCAATTTCAACCTTCCCTGTAAACTACCAGGAACAGCATTGGTGTAACTTCTAATTAAAAGACCTGATGGACTTAAAAACTGTGTGTGAATTTTCCAGTCTGGAAACCTTAGAATAGTCTGATTTGTTAGACACAGTTGAATGTAACTAAAACAGTCCTTCACAGGCCCAGGACGTTGGTGTAATACACTGGCAAGGTGTGTGTTGCATTCATCTATATTGTGCTGTCCACTAGAGGACAACAGCCTACTATAACTGCCAGTTAAATGGAGATATTCATTAGGTTCAAGCAATATAGATCTGTGATGCAGCACTGAAGTTCCCAGGGTTCCAATCCTAGTGAACTCCAAAATTTGAGTTGTTACATAGCACAATGGTTTTATAATTAAACATGAAAATTTTCACCATCTCAAGCAATTAGTATTTTAATGGTGGTGGAGAAAAGAAAAATGGCACCATCATTTTGGAACTACTGTTAAATATAATTAGGCCCTGTCCATGTTAGCACACAAATTATGCAAACCCAATCCCCACAGTTCATCTCTGGATCCAAACTTCCTCATAGTATGTGAGGATGTTTGAGTTCAGTTTTTGGATCACCACATTATAGACAGGGGCCAGCTGCTAAGGGTAGATATGGGCTTTCCCAAAGTTTACAAGATGTTCGGACTGACACTGTAGTTCAAACTTACCGCAAGCTTGCATCTGTGTTCAGAACTAATTCTCAAGCATGAATCTCTCTGAATCATGATTGAAAACAATTGGATCTGGCATAATTGTAGTATGATTTGATAAATTATTATAGACCAAGATTTTTAAAACTGTCCTAAATGAAGCTATGCTATCCAAAAAACACACAAGCAACCACAAAAGAATTCTGTGGAATGGTTTGCTAATGCAGTTTGTAAAGGTGTTGAATGTGGTGCAAATCATATTGCACCTGTAAGTGTATTTAAGAACTGTTTAAAACATTGTTACAAAACATCGTACACACAGGAACTAAAGCCAAATTTTCAAAACTGCCAACCAATTGCGGATGCCTCGGTTCTCGTAAACTCAGCTTTGATACAGCTAGGTCTTAAATTACAAAAGCGCTGAGCAAGTCTGTTAAGAACGTAGGAATGGCCATACTTAGTCAGACTAATGGTCCATCTAGCCCAGTATCCTGTCTTCTGACAGTAGCCAGTGCAAGATGCTTCAGAAGTAATGATCAGAACAGAGCAATATATTGAGTGATCCATTCCTTGTTGTCAAGTTCCAGCTTCTAGCCGTCAGAGGTTTAGGAACACCCAGAGCTTGGGGTTGCGTCCCTGATTTGGCTAATATCCATTGATAAACCTATCCTCCATGAAATTATCTAATTCTTTTATGAACCCAGTTATACTTTTGGCCTACACAACATCCACTGGCAACGATTTCCATAAGTTGACTGTGCATTGTGCGAGAAAGTACTTCCTTTGATTTTAAATCTGCTACCTATTAATTTCATTGGGTGTTATGTGAAGTGGTAAAGAACACTTCCTTTGTCACTTTCTCCACACCTTGATTTTTATAGACCTCTGTCATATTCCCCCATAGTCATCTTTTTTCTAAGCTGAAGAGTTCCAGGTTTTTTAACCTCTTTGCATATGGAGGTTAAAATAACTTTTGTTGCCTTTCTCTGTATTTCTTGTCCAATTCTTATATATCCTTTCAGAGATGGGGCGCCCAGAACTGCACATGGTATTCAAGGTGTAGGTATACCATGGATTTATACAGTGGTATTATATTTTCTGTCTTATTATCTATCCCTTTCCTAATGGATAGATAATTTTGTTAGCTTTTTTTGACTGCCATTGCACATTAAGCAGATGTTTTCAGAGAACTATCCACAATGACTCCACAATCTTTTTCTTGAGTGGCAAAAGCTAATTTATGCCCCCCATCATTTTTGTATGCATAGCTGGGATTATGTTTTCCAATGTGCATTACTTTGCATTTATCAACATGGAATTTCACCTTCCATTTTGTTGTCCAATCACCCTGTTTTGTTCCAAAATCTCCTTTAACTCCTTAGTCTGTGACAGTTCTTCAGATTTATCACCTAAAAAGTATGGCTCAGGTGTGGGAATCCCCCTCACATCCTATGCAGTGAAGACAGATGCAAAGAATTCATTTAGCTTCTGTGCAACAGCCTTGCCTTCCTCAATAATCCAGCGGCCCCACTGCTTGTTTGGCAGGCTTCCTGCTTCTGATGTACTTTCAAAATGTTTCCTGTTAGTTTTTGTGTCTTTTGCTAGTTGCTCTTCAAATTCTTTTTTGGCTGCCTAATTATACTTGACTTGCCAGAGTTTATGCTCCTTTCTGTTTTCCTCAGTAGGATTTGACTTCCGGGTTCTAAAGGATTTCTTTTTGTCTCTAAACTCTTCATTTACTCTGGTGCTTAACCATGGTGGAGTGAGGTTTTGTTTTGTTTATGTCGGGTATTCATATTGTTTGTCTCTATTATGGTGATTTAAAAAGATTTCCCTTCAACTTGCAGGCATTTCACTCTTGTGAACATTCTTGATTTCTGTTTAACTACCCTCCTTATTTTTGTGTAGTTCCCCTTTTTTAAGTTATATGCTACTGATTTTAAAGGTAATTACATTATAGTTGCTATTATCAGGCAGTTCAACTATATTCACCTCTTGGACCAGATCTTGGACCAGTGCCCCTTAGGACTAAATCAAGAATCGCCTCTCACGCTGTGGGTTCCAGGACTAGCTCCTCCAAGAAGCAGCTATTAATGATGTCTAGAAATTTTATTTCTGCATCTCATCGTGAGGTGACATGTTCCCAGTCAATATTGGGATAGTTTAAATTCCTCATTATTGTTTGGTTTTCTGTTTTTTATAGCCTCTCTAATCTCCCTGGGCATTTTCCAATCACCATCACCATTCTGGTCAGTAGCATATTCCTACTGCTTTACTATTATTATTCAAGCATGGAATTTCTAGCCATAGAGATTCTATGGTGCTGTTTGATTTATTTAAGATTTTTACTATATTTGACTCTATGCTTTCTTTCACATATAGTGCCACTCCCCCACCAGCACACAACCTACACTGTCATTTCTATATATTTTGTACCCTGGCATTACTATGCCCCATTGATTATCATCATTCTACCAAGTTACTGTGATGCCTATTGTACCAATGTCCTCATTTAATACCAGGCACTCAAATTCACCCATCTTAGTATTTAGACTTCTAGCATTTTATATACAAGCACTTATAAAATTTGTCAATATTTGAGAGTTTATTGGTCTACCTTCATGAGATGTAATTGAATGGGACTCTTTTTCATTTGACTGTTTCTCTTCAGATCCTACATGTACTTTATCAACTGTTGTAGTTCTGAGTTCTCAGCATCTTTTAAAATCAAGCCTTAGGTATTTCAAATTGGGCACCCAAAATTAGTGGTCAGTTTTGAAAACTGCTGTTCCCGAAGTAGTATTTGAGCACAGAACTTGTGCTGTTCTGATGGAGATGCTAATGGCATTTTAATGGATATTCTTCAATAACAATGAATGTATGCAATTTCACATAGCCACAAAACAGCAGAGATGCTAGACACTCCATCTTTCCTTCAGATTTGACTGCTTATCTAGAAATAGGCAAGGCTTTTTCAATAGGCCATCACTCATTCTCTTGTATCATCCCATTATGTAATAATCTTTCACATCATTGAGATTTTTGTCTGCTTGTGACTAAAATCAGGCTTCTGTTTTCTTATCTAAGTTTACTCAGGTCATTTACAAACTAGGACCAAATTCACTCGTGGTATAACTTCACTGTGGACTGATTCTTCAAAAGTGGTAAAGCCAGCAATTTCAATTAAGTCAATAAGAGCTTCAGAAGCAACTGGGGTCAACTGAATGACAGCAGAAATTAATTTGCCCCTAGATTTTTTTTTTAATTGGAAAAAAAACGGAATCTCTATATATGGGAGTTTTTTTCATTCAGCATAATTGCTTAATTCTTGTGCTCTCCTTTCTTTGACCCTCCCTCTGATGCAGTTATCTTTTTTTTTTCAAACTGATGTTGTCTACTACCAAAATTCTACTTCAGAATAAAATCAGAATGCAGTAGCTAAATGGCAGACCACATTTGAAGAACCACTCTGAAACTCACATGGTGAGCATTACATTTTCCTAAGGGTGGAGGATCCAATTCTCGCAGTCCTCTCAGACTTTCATTTAGGTTGGATGCAGTTTGATGCATGTCTAGGAAATTCACTTTTTGTTCACCAGGGGATGATTCAAGTCTACAGCTGTCACAAACAGTACATAAGACTTAATTCATGAATTAACTGTCAGTTGCTGCATTCCCACAGTAAGAGTAAATTAGAGGTACAAAATAGAATTGGCATGAAACCAGGGGCGGCTCCAGGCCCCAGCACGCCAAGCGCGTGCTTGGGGCGGCAAGCCGCTGGGGGCGCTCTGCCTGTCGCTGGGAGGGCAGCAGGCAGGCAGGCCGCCTTCGGCGGCCTGTCTGCAGAGGGTCTGCTGGCCCGCAGCTCCGGTGGATCTCCCGCAGGCCTGCCTGCAGAGGGTCCGCTGGTCCCGCGGCTTCAGTGGAGGCGCGGGACTAGCGGACCCTCTGCAGACACGCCTGCGGGAGGTCCATCGGAGCCGCGGGACCAGCTACCAGCAGAGCGCCCCCCGCGGCTTGCCGCCGTGCTTGGCGTAGCAAAATGTCTAGAGCCGCCCCTGCATGAAACATAGGACCAGAGTCAAAAAAGCATATAATGTTGATATTATATCTGAATGAAAAGCCACTTAAAATACTTTATAAATTAGGATATCTGCTCCAGTCTCAATTTACTTTATTACAGTTAGCTTTCTGTACAGCAATTATACCTCACCAGTGAATATAAAATTACACAGATGAGCTATATTTTTTAAGTTTAATACATGAAATAATCCAGCTAAAGATCTAGGAAAATAGCTATAATGAGAATAGCATGCTATCACTTTCTCCATGCTGTTCTCTTAACAGTTATGTCCTCAATCTACCCAGGTCTACTATGCAATGGAAAAGTTCCTTAGTAACTAAAACCGCAATCCCTCAAGAGACAAAAAAAAACAACAATTCCTTTACCCAAATCTCTGATGTTATCTCTTAGGCTGGGGTGATAAAGTCAAACAGACCATGACCTTCCTTGAAGTTGTAGATTTATTTACTCTCCTCTGTACTGTACACTTTAGACCCTTATGGCTCTATTACGCTATTAGACATAGGAATAAACTTGTGGAAATAAATGTATTTAATAAGGTCATTCTGTGTTTGCTTTCTTTATATAAAGAGCAAATTATAATATGGGTGATTTGGAAAATGGGCTTGTGGGTAGAGTTATTTGAAAAGCCATTATGTGAACCTTTTAGATTATAATATCTGGGAAGTGAATATTATAGAATATACCACTCACCAAAATATAAATATGAATTTGTTCCTTTTTTGGCACTAAATGTGTATAATTAGCATAAAATACCTTGAATTCTTTACAGTAATATCAAAAAGTGACTATCAGATCATTTATTTAATATCTGCTGAAAATACGGAATAGAATTAGAGACCTGTATGTAACCAGAAGGGAGTAAGCAATGCAGTGATGGAAAAATAGCAAAAGGTATATTATTGTTTTGTATTAGACATTTCTTGTCTTGTTCTTCAGACTCTGTTATTGCAATATTGCCCCAAAGCAGACAAGAGAGCTTTAGATTGTGGCTATCTCACTACTGCACAAACTTCCCGCCCACTGCATGGTATTAGCACAGCCTGATACAGTCACAGGATATCAATCAATCATGACCTAAACAGGAAATACCAAAAATCTACTGCCTGGTTCAGGTTAGTAGGGCTCTACTCATAGCAAGCAGGAAAAGACATATAAAATGTTGTGCATTATTACTAGTCTGCTAGCAGTTATGCAGAAGCGCAATATTAAATGTAAAAGCACTTTATATACAGGTAACTGTCTGACTTTTCTGCTGCTGCCAACAGGGATACGAAGAAAAATTAGATACTTCTATCATAAATGGTTATAAACTCTCCAGAGAAATTCTTTTGACAAATGCTGTATTTCCTCAGTTTCTGACTAAAAATAAGGTGAATGCTTTTATTTTTAATAATTTTCTTTAAGTCTCTGGAGTACACTAACCTGTACGTCTCCTCTCCCAAAAGCCACACCTAACAGCTTGATCCAAAGCACTTTGAAGTGAAGGCAAAGACTCCCATTGATTACAATGGACTTTGGATCAGGCCCTCACCATGAAAATTGGCAGTCCTTTCTGATCTTGCTGAATCAGCTAGAGACATGGGGAAAGTTTGTACTTTTCTTTCCTGTTTATGAAAATATTACTAAATTGTATCAATTACACAGTGGATAATATCCACAAAAGCTTAATAATTAGAGGTAGAACTACAATACATATTTTTCTTTATTGCTCTTTATTAAAGAAAAGACTGAGTAATTTCATTCACTTTCAAGCAAACTTCTCAATTTGTATACAGTTAGGCTTCAGTGTTGCCATGCAAACACATTAATGATAAGATTCTTCTTTTATGATTGTACTGCCTGGTCATGGTCATCATCTAATGTGTTTTTACTTGTTTTCATTCATATAATGTGCATGTACATTTAGAGTGGTAGTTTCAAAGGAACCAAAGAGCATTAGACCCAAATCTCATTAAAATCCAGTGGGGATTTAGACATTTAGCTACTTACACACCTTTGAAAAATCTCAGTTTAAAATGCATATTAATTAATCTAGACTGATCTCAACAATACTAAAAAACTCCTACCTGCCTTCTGACTGGCAAGAACAGAACCACTACCTACCTAACTACCTCTTCTTGGTGTGGGGGAGGGGGAAAGAAGGGGCGGCAAAAGCCTGGATAAACAGGCTTTGTAGTATGCCCTGAAATCCAGTAGACTCAGCCTCTGGCAATCCAAGGGAGGGACAAGTGAGAAGGCTATTTCCCCAGACACACAAATCTTGGCCTTGATTCTGCAGACATATTCTTCACCATTATGTATAGGACAAGTTTGGCATCACTGAGACTATGCATATGCATACAGTTATGCACAAACCTAGTTCCTTCAGGATCAGACCTTTAGAGAGAGACATGCCTCAGTTTAAGTGCCAATCCGTAATTATAAGCTCCGCATAGGCAGGACTAGATCCTCCAGCTGGTGTAAGTGGATGAAGCTCACAATGCTCCATTGTTTTAGATCAGAGCAGCAGTCACAATTATTTTTAACACTATTTACTGCATATGGATTTTTGTTTTGGTTATTTATTTAAAAATTCTAATAAAACATTGAATTCCAGACCACTGAATATTAAATTAAACTAAAAAAAAAGGCTCATGCATTAAGGAAATTCCAATTTTCCATATTATTTTTCAGTTGCGACAGAACATTGCCAAACATATTATTTCTTTAAAGATATCACCAGTTTGTTAGTGTTGCATCCTCAAACTTCCATCAAGTATAAAATTTAATTAATTAAATTCCAACACTGTGGGTAACACTGAGGATTTCTTCAGTGCAAGAAAAGCTGTACAACCCAATGCATTATTTCTATACCAAACATCACTTCTAATTCAAGCGTCTCTAGTACAAATCACTCAAGTGCTCTTATCTAGCTTTCTACAAGTTTGTTCTGAGAGTTTGAATACTGGTGATTTGTTCAGCGGCAGGCAGTCTTTCCAACAATCCCAAATTAGTCATTTGTCAATACATA